>NC_084468.1:99832142-100144166 GCF_027409185.1 Cynocephalus volans | reverse complement strand
AGTAATGGTAAAAATATAGATAAATATAAAAGGTTCATTATTTAATCTATGTAAAATAACTGATGGCTTAAAAATAACAATTTACTACACACTTTACAATATATATAAAAGTAAAAAGCATGACAACAATACCACAAAGAACATAGAAAGAAATGAAAATTTACTGTTATGAGGTTCTTATCATTATATGTAAAGTAGTATAATATTATTTGAAGGTAGACTGTAGTAAGATAAAGTTATTATATAGTAACCCACTGAGCAACAACAAAAAAATAAAAAAAGATAAGGTGAATAAGTAACGTGATGATAAAATGGAATCATAAAATATATTCAGTATGAAAGCAGTGCAACAAAGATAAAAATGAAACAAATAATAGATGAGAAAAATAGAAAACAAGTGGTAATATGGTAGATTTAAATCTAATAATATCAATAATTATGTTAAATATAAATGGCCTAAACATTCCAATTATAAGGCAGAGATTGTCAGATTGAATAAAAATACAAGATACACCTGTGTTATTCAAAAAAAATGTACTCTGAACATACAAACAGATTAAAAGTAAAAACAAACAAACAAAAATGGCCTAAACATAGCAGGCATCGGTCAGCCAGAGAGAAATGTCTCCTCTCCTATTCTGTTTATGGCAAACCCAAACCAGAGAGGCTCACTCTTCACAATTCAGCATGTGCCCAAGATGGCACATTCAACAATAAATACAGCAGTATTGTTGTAAAAGAAAAATGGGAAACCACCTACATTTAAAACAAGGGAAGAATAGATAAAAAATTGTCCAATGAAATATATGCAAACACTAAAAAATAAAATAAAAAATTCTGGGAGTCTTCTGCCTCCAAAAAGATGAGTAACAGGGATTGGATTTACTATACCACCTAAACAACTGCAAAAACCAGACAATATTTTTCAGACATGGAACATCAAAAAATTCAGAACACCGATTCTCAATCATGGGAAACAAATAAGGTAAGCCATATGGTTCTTCTAGTTCACTGCCTGGGGAAAATATCCATACCACAGAAGAAGGAGAGTGAAGCCAGGTAGATCCTGGCAGTCTCTCTGAGTTGAAGAGATGAAGCTGGGAATCTGGTGGAGAGAGGAGGCAGGAAGTCTAGAATTCACCAGGAAGGATACTGGAAAGCAGATAGCTGCAGAGAGTGAGGGCTACAGAGACCTGCAAAGGAACACTATAAGCCTCAGTTGAGTTCTGACCAGTGCATGTGTGTGAAGAAACTACCTGAACCAGGTAGTTTGTAACAAATTAAGGTTGTGTTTTAAAATTCCCAAGGTAATCATTTTAAAATTGTATTAAGTAGAAAATAGAAATAATATAAAATAAATTTAATAATAAGATATAGCTGATGAATACAAAAGAAAGAGGAATAAAGAAACAAAAAAATGGGGCAATTAGCACAAAAATACATTGAGACAGTAAACTTAAACCTGATTATATCAGTAACTACTTAAATATAAATAGACTAAACATTCTTATTAAAGACAACACTCCATACTTGCAGAATACTTCACTTCTGACATCAGATGTCTGGGTTTTTTTTCCCACATTGACCAATTGTCCAATACCAGCTGTGCATCCTACAAATTCAATTCAGTTCTGATACTAAGCAGAGTTAGTGCAGACCCCAAAGGTTTAGGACTCAGAACCACAAGACTACCTCCCACTTCGGATGAAAATCACAAGTGATGGGTGTCCAGGTAACCCACAAATTTTGTCTGAGGTTCCCAGAACCCTTTCTTTGGGTTTGATTATTTGCCAGAACAGCTCACAGAACACAGGGAAACATGTATGTTTGCCAGTTTATTATGATGGATATTACAAAGGATACAGATGAACAGCAAGATGAAGAGCTACATAGGGCAAGATATGTGGAGAGGGGCATGGAGCTTCCATGCCCTAACTAGACACACCACCTTTCCAGCACCTCCACATATTCCACAACCTGGAAACTCTCCAAACCCTGTCCTTTTGGATTTTTTAATGGGAGCTTTATTACAGAGGCATGATTGATTAAAGAATTGCCCACTGGTGACTAAGTCCATCTCCAGCCCTTCTTCCCTCACTGGAGGTCAGAGGGTAGGGCTGAATGTTTTAACCCTCTGATCACATGTGGGCATCTAGCCCCCATATTGAGGCTATCCATTGGTCATCTTATTAGTATACAAAAAAACAGTTCACTTTGAAGATTCCAAAAGTTTTAGGAACTGTGTGCCAAAAAACAGGAGTGAGGGTGGGGGAGAAACCAAGTATATATTTTTTATTATGTTATAGTAACAACAGTTACTCCTTTATAAAACAAAGTAGTCATGTTCTTAAATGTATGGTTTATCCCCTAGAACAATGCTAGGCACACAGTCAACATTCAATACTTTTTCTAAGTAAATAAATATATGAATATCTCGGATCTTTTATAATGGCTTTCTCACTATTTTCTCATTTCTGTAAGAAGCAGATCAAATTCTGTTTAGGACTAAGATTGTTGCATAAAACTTGGTGCTTACTTTTTAATAGAACTTTAATTATATTCAGGAAGGCAGCTGCTTATTGTTGGCTCAAGTGTTTTATATTACCTAGAGGAAAAAAATAGCAATATTACAAACAAAACCTGGCCAGATCTCTCTGTCTAGTCCAAAATTGTCGCTAATTTATGTTATATTCAAAATCCACATACTAAAGTGAAGTGGGGTTTTTTTCTTTTTGAATTTTCGAAATGAGCTCAATGCAATTGTAATGCTGTTCTATAGGAAAGTCCTCATATATGGGCTGGCATGTGCTCTCCATCATCTCTAAAGATAAGATAAATAGAAATAGAACTTGAAGGCATCTTTTGTTTAAGAGGTCATAGTTGACTGTTTGCCATACATTATCTTAGTATGATGACATTTTCATTTTTGAGCTAGGATGTCTTTTGCTTCTTCTTGGAATTTAAAGTCCAGTTAAAGTAAGCCAATTATTATTATTTATTTATTTTGGAATAAATCTTGCCCAGGTCAATGGAAGATAAGACATTAATGAGCACATAATGTTTAAATCCAGACAATTATTTGGAGAAATTAGATAAGGAAGTTCTGGGATATATTAAATACACTGACACCCTCTTCTTCATTCATCAGTGTTTTTAAACATGTTAGAATAAACTAAAAAAATTACAAAATAAAAACATTAATTGTAACGTTGATCTGAGCATGTAAAAGTAAGAGAAAAATTAAACATGTTTTGGGATCCATATTTCTCTGTATTATAGATAGTTTCAATATGTCTGAGTAACAATTTCCCTTTCTAATTACTGAAATTGACTTAGTACATGACATACTTACATCATTTATGAAACTGGAATATTTTTAAGGCAATTCTTAACTTCTGTAACCTTGAAAATAATTATATAACAAAGAAAAAAACCTAAATATTGTAAATTGTTAAAAAGCACCCTTGTCATTTTCTTGACTTGTTTGGCAACCATGGTTTTGATTTAGTGGTACTGAAATACAGTAGCTGAAACAAGCAGGTAGTACCATAGAAACAATATCAGGTAAGCTATATGAGCTTGTTATTAATTGTTAATTGTCTTCTGATCCTTAAACTAGATACCTAAACTGAATAGACCACTGTCAGCAAGAGAGGCAAATTATATGAATACTGCAGGTGTCCAGAGCAAGTGGATTGCTAAATATTTTATTGTTTTCTTAAGTGTCACTGAAAAATTCTATTTAATTTTCCTTATACTCCAAAAAGGGTAGGGTCAAAATATTTTCCCTATTACAAATAATCAGAACTTATTATCTCAAAATGAATACAATCTTCCTGAGAATTTGTCTCAGGAAATTAACCAAAATTGCATTTTATATATTTATGAGCACTGAGTAAAATATATCATTTTATCTTTATAATTTTGATGATAAAATATCAATAATCTTCCATTTCAACTCTTTTAAACTTTTTTTTTATGTTTAAGGCAAGCTGAACAATTTGCTTACTCTTTCCACTAAACACCCACCATTCTTCTACCTTTGTTTTTGTGTATTTTCCTGCATCCTTATTACAGTGTTTTCTCCCAATTGCTGCCTATCTCTAGCTAAAATTTTACTCTTCTGTGAAGCCTGCCCTGGACTATATAGACAGAAAAATGACTTCTACCTTCTTTGAATTCTCATGATGCTTTTGGCACTACTTTTATGGCATGAATTTTGTTCGTCTGTACACTGTATTTGTATAGTACATCCTTATTTTCTATAGTAGATTAAAAAATTTTCAGTTTTGTACCAATGTCTACTTTTTAAAACTTTACTAAGCTTCTGTTTATGTATTTGGTGGTGGATAGATAACTTCTAAGTGAAAGAATAAATAGTAGGAATCTTTTCTTGTTTGGGATCTGGGTGATGGAATAGAAAATATTAAGCTTGAATAGATTGCCAAGTTAGAAAATGTAGTTAGCATTTTAGAACTAAAAATCACCTTAGTAAACAAAAGAACCAATCAAAAATGAAACCCAATAGGTCAAATATAAAGTATTCAACTCAGAAAAACAACAACAAATGAACAAAGTACCTAATAAATAATTACAAGACAAAGTATGAATGGAAAAGCGTCGGGCTGTCAAATCTGGTTGTGGCTTTTTTATTTTATAACCAGAGAATATGATTAGGTAGGATTCATAATGGAAATTGGGAATTTGGGGGAGGTGAGGAGGGTAAAAAGCAACTTTTTTTTAAGTTGTAAAGCAAAGGGTATTGTACAGCAATTGCTTTACAGTACTCCACTGACTGCAGAAAAAGACATTTTTCTTAAAAATAAAAGCAATTAAATATAGCTATTATTTATCAATAGTGGGAAGTCCTGATGTCTTATATGAAAATTTTTAGTAAGTATTTGTATTAGTTGATTTCTGTTGCTTATAACAAAATACCTGGAACTGGGTATTTGATAAAGAAAACACAAATTATTGCTTACAGTTTCAGAGGCTAGGAAGTCCAAAGTCCTGGAAACACACTTGGTGAGGGTCTTGGTGGCAGCGACAGTAACACAGGCTATTACACTGTGAAATGGCAGGGTAGAGAGAGAGAAGATAGAGACTCTCCCCTCTCTTCTTTTAAAGCGCTCAGAACCATGCCCCATGACCACCATTTTTATTCCATTCACTACTGCACGGTCCTACAATCTAATCACCTCTTCAAGGTCCTCCAAGGACTTCTAATACATAAAACTTGCAGGACACAACTCAAGCTTCAGTGAGTCTGGGGGAGATGTAATTTAATCCACTACAGTATAGTATTCTAATTTTCTGAAATATTCAAATGAGATTCTATTTGAAGGAGAAAGAACAACAACCCTTTAAGGTATAAACTTAGATGCAGCCACAATCAACTTCATATTCTTCATTTTATTGACCCTTTCCACAGAGTCTTAGACCTGATATTATTAAACTGGAAAAGTATAATTAAATCCTATACAATCTGAAAGCTAGGAATATACTGCATCAATTTAGTTGTTTGGCTAACTAAGGGTTGAGCAGAAAACCTTCATTGTGCAAAGTTGTGTGATTTTTTTTTTTCATTGCTGAAACTTTTCCCAATACTTACTAGAGCATTTTATATTTCATTTTCATTGAAGTTTCAGGAACCTGCAGCCCATGAGGCTTATGAATTATAATTTTAAAGTACTATATTTTTAGACACTAGACATTCAGGTATGACTTTGTTTTAATGATAGGGTACGATACATTGGGTTCCATATTATGGAGTGTGGATTCTATTAACTACTGCCTCAGGCCACACAGTCTTCTATGACAATCCAGATGAGTATTTAAAAGCAAGAGAATTGCTGCAGAGCACTGAATGGTATTTTCAGTTTCATCTTTCCCTTGGAAATACTGTACATCTACAAGGAATTCTGGAAACACTATTGACCTGCTTTATCTGGCGTGAGTGTGTGAGTTTGTGCAGCAGCAGTAAATCTGCTGACAGGCTCAGTTTCTTCCACTCATCGGATATGAGGAGACACTGAATCAACAGAATAGAACTTCAATAGCTGCCCTACTGCAAAGCTCATGCCCTTCAGAGTGATACCTTTGTCCTCCGGGGCATATTCAGCTGCTTTAGGAAAGCGATAGCCTGAGCAATAAAAAAATAGAAGTGTCCAATCTGCAGGAGAAAAAAAATAAAAAAGACTTAGAATTGCCCTAAAACAATGCGGCACATTTTTAAAAATCTTTATCTATTTTACTTTTATTTCTTGGTATATTTGCATAAAATTAAAACCTTCTTTGGAAAAAAAATCATTTTATTGCAAAATTATTTTGATTGTTGAATCTGGCTCCTTTCCTTATCATTCTCATTCTCCCTTGCAAAATCACAAAGGGTTTAAAAATTTCTCTTCTTATTCCCTATTTGCAAGTTACAACATGAAATGAGATGGGAAAAAGAACTCTTCTGAATTGACGGCAAATTTAGTTTCTCCTCAATCATTTGTCCATTCATTGACAACTGCTCAAAAGTACTCCATAGACAGGAATCAAATAATGTAAGTAAATGACCACACCTTGACCTTCCTTAATCAAATGTGTTAGCGTTCACCTACTCATGTGGCAAGCAGTTTGTGTGTCTGAAAATTGTACTTGGAACAAGTGCATTTACAAATACTATGCGACTAAAGTCTTTTACAATCTTTTTTATTTCACGTATGAGGAAACTTAGGGAAATGACTTTATAAAGTTACTGGTAAATAATTAGCAGAGGTAATACTTTTAGAGTATCTTGGAAATTTGCGAAGTTACATTAAATGATCGTAATATATTTTCAGTGGTAGATTTCTGTGAAATCATAGGAATAATATACTTCAGGTTTATTATCTGTAGTGGTCTAGTCATTCTTTCTAATATTATTTAAGAACCTACTATGATATAGGCTCTGTTCTAGTAGGGTAAACTATAGTTACAAAAATCATGGTTTCTGTTTGCTAAGGGAAACAGAAAAACAGGAAGCTACAAAGCAGTGAAGTAAGTACTCCTTAATGCAGAGTGTGGTCATAGTGAAAAGAGGAGATTGAGAAGCATTCTAGGCATGACAAAGACCCCAGAGAAAATCTGGGAGTATTTTAGGTGCAGAAGCCACGTTTGGGAAAGGAGATGTGAATGATACATGAGCAAATGAAGTGACTGCATATAAATTATGCTTTCAAGAAATTTGATTGTTATGCAAAAAACAAAAGGGAGTTTTTGTGTTATAATGATGTGAGGTGTCAAGGAGACACTTCCCTTCTCCCCCCAATGGAAGAAATGAGCATATTTATATACTATAATGAAGAAACTAATACACAAAGAGATAATGGAGCAAAATACCTTTTGGAGATGGGATGCACTGGATTCAGGTTATTGGAAGTCCTTTTTCTGAAGGAAAAAAAATGAGATAATGATGATAATGAGGGGTACTTCACACCCAAGTGTAAAGCAGAGTCATCAGCTAATAGAAAGCTAGGTCAGCAGGGAGGAAGATGAGATGGGTGGAAGACCCTCTTGGTACTTGTGGGAGCAGGGAGAAGGGGAGCAGAAATGGGAGAAAAAGCTGACCAAAGATGCTTATTTTTGATTGTACTGAAGGACCTGAGTCAAACGGCGTGCACTTTTAGTACCAATGGTCCTGTGGTTGTGACATTTTCTCTCACACTGCTCAGTAACATCACAAGAGTTATTGAAGAGAGGGGAAGATTGGTAGTTTGGAAATCAGCAGGTCTTAGAGAAGAAATACATGAGGTGAAGGATTTAGGAGGGCTGCAGAGAAATTATGGGAAGTTATGAACCTCCCAATGTACAAAGCATAGAGAGGGAAGTCATGACAGGGTAAAGATAGGAGGACTAAGGGTCTCAGTTCAGTCGAAGAACAAGGATCCTGGAAAAAGGAGATTGAGAAAGCTAGAAAGGAAGGGGGTTAGAAGAATGAAAGGGTTGTCAAATGTTAAAATTCCTGGGTTAGGTAGCTTTTGATAATAACTTGCAGTGTGCTGCCTCGGGAATGTATATTGAACCAAAGTTGAGGTGGAAGTGATTGGATTTGAAGAACTCAACAGTGTGACTACATGATTGGATAGCACCTCTGCTTGTATTGCAAATCTTCCAGAAGAATGCAGAAGAATGAGATGGAAGGAAGAATGTAAACCATGGGCCGAACTTCTCAATAAATGTAGGGAAGGATTGATTGGTCAGAAAAATGACAGGAAGGAGGAAGTTTAGAAAGTGACAAATTTGGATACTGTAAGGTTTAAAGGATGAAGTGGGTTTTCTTGCAAGAATATAGAAGAATAATGATCTATAACTGGCAAAGAAAAACTAGGAGAATGATGTAATTGCTTTAGGAATTTTGGGGGTGGCACAATGAGTAAGCCTATTCTTGAAAGGACTATAGTGAAGTCACGTATTGGGGGTCAGTCAAGTTTCACTGGAGGCATAAAGGAGAAATGTACAGAGACATTGTCACATGCTTCCATTTGGAATATTACAATATGTGCTTAGGATTCCAAAGAGAACCATTTTTAAAAGCTTCCTGTTGGCCTTTCAAGGTGATTCCTTAAGGACAGGAAGTGCAAGTGCACATGCCTATCTCTGTATCTTGTGCCCAGGTAGGCGTCTGTGTACTAAAAACTCCTTGAGATAAGCAACTGGCCTTGGCTGTTGTATCCTCCACATCTAGTACATGACTTAGCAAATAGAAGGCTTTTAATAAACACTTGTGCCTGTCATATTGTAAGTGATCCACCTACATACTGTGGAAGGACCATATTAACCAGTATATAGAGAATGTCCTCCTTAAGTTTGCTTCTTGTTTCTTTATTTTTTTCTCTGAACAAGTGTGGAGTTTTTCCCAGCCAATGTATCTATAAAATTTGAGATCTTCTCTTTAAACAACTAAATGACTATGAAACAGGGCACTTTTTGTTTTTTCCCATTTGAAATTGGTAGTCATTTTTCTTTTTTCCTTTTTTTTTTTTTTTGTTGGCAGCTGGCTAGTATGGGGAACTAAACCCTTGACCTTGGTGTTACAACACTGCTCTGTAACCAACTGAGCTAACCACCCAGCAAGTCAGTCATTTTTCGACCTTATGAGAATTTTCAATTTCTTCTTACATTGTGGTATAATTCATGGATTTTTATTTTTAGTAAAAAAGGAATACCATCAGAGAAGTGTCATTTTGTTTTAAGTCTTGTTTAAGTAGATGCCTAACTATCGAGTCTCACAGTGGGTGCCTATATTTTTCTCTTATTCTGATAGCTATTTCCTGCTTTAATGCTGACAGTTGGAAATAATTTAAAGCTAAGTCTAACAGTAAGTCACACAGTAAGCTAAGTCACACAGTAAGTCTACTGTGTGGCAACAGACACCTTTTAAAATTTTGTCTAAATAACATTAAAAAACCTAAAAGTCAATATCACTATCCGTGAAAGTCCTAATAAATTCTGTGATTGTACGTGAGAAATTTGAAGGTTGATAATTTCATGCACTCAGAGAAGTGCAGATAAATTTAGCTATTGAATATTTTTCTCATAATTTGGCTATAAAACTTGCTCTAACACGTGTACATTGAACTGCACAGAGAGTATCAGTGATATTAATTTTACATAAACTTATTTTTTTGATATATACATATTTTATTTCTTGTTGAAGTATAACATACACACAATAAAATACACACACCTTTAGTGTACAGCTCAATGAATTTTACATTTGTATTTACTCATGTAGTAAACATACAGACTACATTACATAGCAGTTCAGCAGCCCAGAAAGTTCCCTTGTACCCTTTTTATCTCAATTTTATTTATTTATATTTATTTTTGTGGGGTACAGTGTATTGTTTCAATACATGCATAAACTGTACAATGATTCACTTAAAGTAGATAGTACAATTTTGTACCCATTAGTCCACCCCTTTTCCTCTCCTCCATCCACCCTCCCCTCCCAGCTTCTGGTAACCATTATTCTACTCTCTACTTCTAGGAGAACCATTTTTTATTTACTTCTTTTTTGGATTCCACATTTAAATGAGACCATATGGCATTTGTCTTTCTGCTCCTGACTTACATCACTTATGATGGCTTCTAGTTCCATCTATGTTGCGCAAATGATAAGATATCAGCTTTTCAAATGGCTGAATAGTATTCCATGGTGTTATATATTCCACAGTTTTTTTATCCAGTCATCCACTGATGAGCATTTATGTTGATACCATCTCTTGGCTTTTGTGAATAGCATTGCTATGAACATGGGAGTGAGTGCAGGTGTCTTTTTGATACACTGATTTCATTTCCTTTGGTTCTACACCCAGTAGTGGGATAGCTGGCTTATAAGGTAGATCTATTTTCAGTTCTCTGAGGAACCTCCATACTGTTTTCCACAATGTCTGTACCAGTTTACATTCCCACCAACAATGTAAGAGGGTTCCCTTTTCTTTGCATCCTCTCCAGCATTTGTTATTCTCTGTCTTGTTGATAATAACTGTTGGGAAAATAGAATAATCTAATCAGGACCCCTCACCTTATGCCCAGTTGGGGGTGGTGCAGCGCAGTCTTTGTAAATTGTGTGTGTGGGAGGAGTTAGTGAGCATGCATGGGCCACCACCTTGGCTGGCATCTGCCTCAGGCATCTGCTTCGCATGGCCTTTCTCTCCAACCTATGGCTTCCAAGGACCTTTTTGCCAGTTACTTAGCTCATAGACCTGCATGTGAGGGGTCTGGGGACTCAGCCTGGCATGTGAAGAGTTTGTAACCCAGTTTGTGAATGGGCTTGAGGGGTCTGTGAGCTCCAGACCCAGCCCTAGCTTGACAATTGGCCCAGCTGGCAGGATTATGGGCAGGTAAAAGAGCTCGACAATAACCATTTTAAGTGGGGTGATGTGCTATCTCATTGTGGTTTTAATTTGGATTTCCCTGATTAGTGATTTTGAGCATTTTGTCATGTGCTGTTCACCATTTGCAAGTCTTCTTTTGAGAAATATCTATTCAGGTCCTTTGCCCATTTTTTAATTGGGTTATTTATTTTTTTGCTGCTGAGTTGTTTGAGGTCCTTATGTGTTCTGGATATTAGCCCCTTGTCTGATGCATAGTTTGCAAACACTGTCTCCCATTCTGTAGGTTGTCTCTTCACTTTGTTGATAGTGTCTCTTGGTGTGCAGAAGTTTTTCAGTTTGATATGCCTTGTACCCTCTCTAAATCAATACCACCCACCCCCACAGAGGTAACTATTATTCTGACTTCCATAGGTTTAGATGTTCTTGAATTTTGTATAGATGGAACTCTTTTGCATTTGGTTCCTTTCACTCATCATTATGACTCTGAGATTCATTCTGTTGCTGCATGTACCCATAGCTTGTTCTTTTTTATTGCCATGTAGTATTCCATTACATCAAGATAGAACCTATAGAATTTGCTACTAAGGGGCATTAGCAGCCTCAATTGTTTATCTTAACCCTGCTGCCTGGCATTAGCTGTCTGATCAGTTTTCATTGCTGTTTATTCTCTTCATTGGGAAAATAGAATAGTTTGGTCAGGGCACTCGCTTCGGGTCCAGTTGGGTGTGATTCGGCATTCTTTGTAAGCAAATTGTGTGTGTGTGTGTGTGTGTGTGTGTGTGTAGTTAGTGCACATGTGTGCCAATGTATCTTTTTAGTTTTGTTGCTATATTTGTGTTCTTCAGAGAGAGAGAGAGAGAGTAGTTTTTGAGTGAAGCAGGCAGGCGGGTGTTGGCCTCAGGCACCCGCCTGATGCAGCCATGCTTTCCAATCTATGGGTCCAAGGACCTTTTGTCCGGTTACCTAGATCATAGACCTGTGTGAAGGGGTCTGGTGACCCAGCCTGGCATATGAAGGGTTTGTGACCCAGTCTGTGAATGGGCTTGAGGGGTCTGGGAGCTCCAGACCCAGCCCTAGCTCAATGATCGGCCCAGTCGGGGCAGGATTACCGGCAGGTAAAAGAGCCTGACAACTGGAGTGGTCACCTAGCTTTACAATTGGCGTCACTGGCAGGATTAAGAGTGCTAGACAATTGGCACTGTGAGGATTCCAGCTTTAGCAACGGCGCTACATTTGGCGATCTTGACCGGATTCCAGACAGTAGCTTTACACTCTTGTAATTCTTAATGTCCAAGATAACACGACTGTTGAGTGGCACAGCAGATCCTGGAGTACAGAGCTTACCAGATGCCTGAGCCCTGTCTTCCATTTCTGATTTGAAAGGCTATCCCCTTCTCATCTGTCTCTCTAGTTAACCTCATTTTACATAACCTTCTTATCCAGATGTTAGCCGTACTTAAATAAATGCCTGCTTGCTCAGACTCATATTTTGAGATATTAATCTTGAGGTACATATCTTGAGGTATTAATCTTCACTTATTAATTCAATGAATATTTATAGAGTGCCTACAATACACAATGCAGTGTCCTAAATTTCTGCTAGGACATTGGGGTTAAATTTACTTCAGATACAATAAGATTGGTTTATATATGAGACATGCCATTTGTTTATAAAACTGCAGAGGCTCATTACAGAATCTTCAGTGATTTTTTTAAAGTACCATAAACAATTATGAGAACTATATATAAAAAATATTGTTTCCTTTGAGTACTGACAAAGTTTGTTCCTGACAAGATTTGTTCTTTTGAATTTCTCCATTCTCTTATTTCACTACATTGCATTCTATTATGCTATTGTACTCACTTGAACTTGGCAGGATGCATTATGCAAATAAGTGCCTGCTTCTTAGTATCAGCAAGTGAGATCTCCAAAATGTCTGTGTTAACTTGATGATTAAAGTTAACCCTAGACAAACAAGAGAGCACATTAACTCTTAGTACAACAAAGATCTCAAGGGGTATTTTGTATTCTTTCATACACAGTTCCCAGAATAAATGCGACATAATTAAAATGTTATAAGTATACCTTATATAAAACACTAAGATTTAATCTGTGGGGGCTTTTTTTTAGCAAAAACCTTCTTAGATCCATTGACATCACTGAGATTAACCAAAAAGAAAGAATTATTACTACTAGTATATGAAATCATGAATGCCTATGAAGTCAAGGGCAATTTTAAGTAAATAAGTTAACCAATGTATCTCCAGAACATATTCAATAGGCAACAAATTCTATGTAGTGTAGTGTAATTAACAGAAAAAGTACAGACTACAGATCTGAGTCCAAATGGGTTCAATGATTGGGCAAATGACATTACCTCTTGGAGTCTGCATTGCCTCATCTGGAAAATGCATATAATGTTACCTATTTTATAGTTTAATGCTCATTTCCTCTCTATTTCCTGTGTGCGTTTTGGGTATCCATTAATTCATAATCAATTTGGTGAAAATAATATTTGTGGTAGGCAGAATAATGTCCTTCCAAAGATGACCTTGTACTAGTTCCTGGAAACTTTGAATTTGTTAAGTTACATGGAAAAGAGAATTAAGGTTGCTAATCAGATTATCTTGGAATATCTGGGTGTACTCAATGTCTGGGTGTACTCATAAGCATCCATAAAAGTTGGAGGAGGAGGTAGAAGAAAGTCAAAGAAAGTTATTTGATAAAGCAAGGTCAGGGTGATGTGATTTGAGAGGAACCTGCCATGGCTGGTTTTGAAGAGGGAGGAAGGGCATGAACCAAAGAATGTGGGTAACTTCTAGAAAAGGCAAGGAAACAAATTCTCCCTTAGAGCCTTCAGAAGGGAACTCAGCTCTGCCAACATGTTGATTTTAGCCCAGTGAGATCTATCAGAATTTTGACCTACAGAATTGTAAGATAATAATACATTTGTGTTGTTTCAAATCAATATGCTTTTGGAAATTTGTTACAGCAACAATAGGAAGCTGATCCAGTTTCGGAATTCTGAGATTCTCACTTACAATTAGGAAAGCCATAACTATGCATGAAAACTTCATAGTTATTTTTCACAGAGTAGGTTTATAAATGAAAATTTAGAATATTATATTCTAATAATCAAATTATTAAAATGTTTTTTAAATATCTTTTTATTTGACATTTTACTTAGTACCTTATAATTAACCATTTACTTATATTTTAGCACTGTCTACATTGGCTTTGTAACTTGTGCAGCTTTACAAAGAAGGTTTAGATTTAGACCAAATATGAATGGAGTAAAGGCCACTCTGCTAAACTTTCTAAAGACTGTGAAATTTAACATGGACATATAAGTAACTGAGATGGAAGCTAAAAGCATATCATTGTTTAAGACCAAGTTAATGTGAGCTTTAGCTTCCTGCTCTCAACTATGTCCCTAGTGATTTAACATTAAATATTGTAATTAAAATCACAATTATTATAATTGTTTTCATTGGTTATTCTTAGTTGAGGATATGCATTATCAAATACTCTATAAGCTACCAAGTCCTTTTCATTTATAAGACAATACTTAAATTTTTAATCTCCAAAGCAAGACATGTTGAGTGGGACTATTAAAACAGGCTACAGGAAGAACAGAACTTTCAACTCGACTCTGTCTAACTGCAGATAATGCTCGGGTCATGAGCAGGTACAGTGTTAGGACAAATGTGAACAAAGTAAAAACTAATTAGGCCACTGTCTGCTTTGGAAGATAAAGAGATATTCTCCAGTGTGAGGCCTGGATGAGGTGATAAAAGAAAGGAGGAAAATACCTCTGGGACCCTTAATATGGGTGGAAGAGAGGAGATAGAAAATATGGTTATAAATAGGTAGAAGGATTACACTGGACGAAGATCCAAGGGAGCTAAATGCAGCCAGTCTCAGGCAAGATTAGGTAACTTTTATTGTATAAAATAACCACATTACAATGCTCTAAGATAACTGATAAGCTTCTCCTTTTTAGTGAAACCATTCTTTATAAAGATACCCGAATTATGTTCAATATGTTCACCTTTTGGTCACACAGGCTAACTGAATCAAGGTCATAACATTAACCCTTAGTATGGTCACATGGTATTTAAGTATGAAAATGTCTAAAAGTATAGTCAGATTTCTTTTGGTAACAATTAATTCTACCCGTATATAACAAGGCTATTATCAATTGCCATGATTCATCTAATTAATCTTAATACTGCAACCAGGATATAACAACGTTTTTATTTACATGAACCCAGGGTTCTGATTTAGAGAACATGAGCAAGCAAGCTTACCTGATGGTAAACACCACTCTGCTGATGGACTGAGCTGTCATTCTCTTTATCACATGCACAAAACCAATAAGTAGCAGGAACAAACATTAGTTGATTATCAAGAAAAAATAAAGGCAGGGGAGCTGGCTGGTTAGCTCAGTTTGTTAGAGCACAGTGTTACAACACCAAGGTCAAGGGTTTGGATCCCCATATCAGCCAACTGCCAAAATGAAACATAAAAATAAAAATGAAAACATTTACCTAGTGGCTACAATGTTTCAGGCATTGTAGGAAACAAAAAGAAAATCCTGTGAAGGAGTCAGACAATACCGGAGATAAATAAGTAAATATAGTGGTAAACATATGGGAGAAAAACAGAACAGCAAGGGAGAATAGGGCATTCAGAAGGAGGGGTTAAGGAATATTAAAGGCTTAGATAGCACGGTCACTCTAAGTTTTCTTGAGCAGGTGACTCTAGATCAGAAACTTGAATGAAGTACAGAAGCTGACCACGTGGACATCTCAGCAAAGGGCCTCATAGGCAGATAACACCAAGAGCAAAGGCTCTGTTGCAGGAGGATGCTTAAAGTAATAGTGAGAAGACCAGAGTAGCTGAAGAAGAATGAACGAGGGAGAAATAGCAGTAGAAGAGGTTATAGAAAGGAGGCGAGGGTCATACGAGGTCTTGTAGGTCATATTAAAGAATTTGGCATTTGCTCCAACTGAAATGAGAAGACGTTATTAGCTTTTCAGCTTTGAAATGACATGATGGGACTTATTTTCTGACAATATCCCTGGATGCTTTCTTGAGAATAAACCGAAGGGCTTAAGGTGTGATGGGGGTAAAAGTTAGAAGGAAGGGAGACTACTAGAATAACACAGTCACAAAATGGGTGATTAGACGATGGTGGTGGTAGGAATGGTGATGAGGAGTGATTAATTCATGGATATATTTTGATGGTAGTCAGCAGAATTTGCCTCAGATATGGGGTGAAAGGGACTGAGAGGAATCAAAGATAATACCAAGCTTTCTGGCCTTTCCAACTGAAGATAGGAAGTTACCATAAATTTTGATGGGGAAAACTGCAGGAAGACAGTTTTTTGGGGGGAAATATTAGGTAATAAGTGTGGTAATATTAAGTCTGAGATGCTTCTTAAACATTCAGATGAAGATGCTAAGTAGGCAGATGGCCTGAAATTCAGGGGAGAGGCTTAAGATGGAGATATTAATTTGAGAGCCATCAGCATATACAGCTGGCCCTTGGTATCCGTGGATTCCGCATCTGTGGATTCAAGTGACTGCGGACGGAAAGTAGTCAGGAAAAAGAACTTGCGTCTATACTGAACACATACAGACTTTTTTCCTTGTCTTTACTCACTAAACAATACACTGTAACAACTATTTACATAGCTTTTACATTGTGTTATGTATTATAAGTAATCTAGAGATGATTTAAACTGTACAGAAGGATGTGCATGTGTTATGTGCAAATACTACACCTTTTTATAGCAGGGACTTGAGCATCCATGGATTTGTGTATCCAAGGGAGGTCCTGGAACCAATCCCCCATGGATACCAAGGGACTGTAGATGGTATTTTGAACAATGGGACTGGATAAGGTCACCAGGGTAACAAGTGAAGACAGAGAAAAGAGGCCGGAGAGAAAAGGGGAAACCAACAAAGGGACTGAGAAGGCAAAACCAGGTGAATGTGGTGTCCCAGAGAGAGAGAACTCTAATTGTGTTAATTGCTACTGACAGGTCAAGAAAGCTGAGCGTTGAGAAAAGACTACAAGATTTAACAATGTGGAGGTTATTGTAACCTTGATAAGAATAGCTGTGATGGAGCCGTGGGGCCAAAAAAAAAGAAATGAAAGTATGTTCAAGAGAGACTAGGATGAGGACATTTGGAGATACAAGGAGTATAAATAACCTTTTCAAGTAGTTTTGCTTCAATTATTAGGAGACAATTGGTGCAGGAGATAGAAGATAGAGTTGAAACAGAAGAGGTTTTGGGGGGAGTCTTTTTGTTCTTTAAGACAGTAGAAATAACAGTATGTTTGTATGCTGATAGTATGATGCCTCAGTGAAGGAAAAATCAATGATGCGAGACAGAAAAAGATAATTGCTGAAGCAATGACCTTGAGTGAGAGATAGGAGATGGGATGACCCTAAGCTAGATGTGTAAAGAGTTCTTTCATAGAAAAAGGAGAGAAGCTAGAGTATAGGGACATACACAGGTAGGTAGGTAGATACGGTGGTAGGGACTGCAGAGGCTCTTCTGATTGCTTCAATTTTCTTAGTGAGGTGAAGTTGTTATTCATTTAGGATAACACACAAGTGGCAGGACAAGGAAAATATTAAAAAGGACAAGGAAAATGTAGGTCTAAAACAGTAATAACAAACCCTTCCCAATAGGTTTACTTCACTTAATTCTCCACTTACCCTGACAGTTATTTCTAATGATTCCAGTGTCTGTTGAGCAGCAAAGGGGATTCATCAGCCAGGATATCTAAATACTACTTGTGCATTTAGTTGCTATTGCAGAAAAAGAACCCAGATACTCTTATAAAAGAAAAAAGAGACTCTACTTCCTTGCCCTTATAGGATAGAACATGCTTCAGCACAACTTCTTCTCAGGAATGTGGATACCCCATTAAGATGCTAGTTAAGTGTTTGTCAAGGAGAATTATTTGCCTGTCCTCTCTCGTCTGTTTTCCCCTGCATTTGAAATCTGGTCTCTGACTGCAGAATTTCAATTCACAACAGATATTCCTGGGAAAATCTCTGGCACTTGCAAATAGTGCTTAATTTCCCATTTGGTAGAAATCCCTTCCCTAGGCACCATTCAGACCTTGACACTTACAGTTAAAATGACTGAAATGAATCACCCATAAGAAAGATTAATTTCAGAACATGTGGCCTTATTGCATAAATGTTGGTGTGAATACCTCAGTCGTCATTCAGTATTGAAAAGAGAGACAAATAGAGGTTTTTGTTTGTGTTTTATGGGGAGTAGCAAAAAGCTAGTTGTTAGGACCTGTAAACCTCAATCATAAATATTAAATTTTAGGCATTGAGGTGAGTAGCTGGGGGGTAGGGGTGTAATATATTTTACATATGGATGACTACTGATAATTTGAACTTTTTATAATCAACTAATAATTTATCTACATAAATGGATAAAATAAGTAGTTATATAGATATTCTTAAGCTAACTAATTTACTACTTGGTACTTTTTGTTTTTATATATGTTTATAGAGAATGTACACATATTTTAAGTATGTTAATGTTTACATTACTTTGAGCCTCAACACATGCCTACTATGGTCTGGGAGCATAATGCACAAGAGGCCTTGTGATAATAGAAACCAGCCTGAATTTTATATATATATATATATGTTTATACAAATTATACACAAGTAATGCACAAACTAAATTGTACATGTGTGGTTTATCAACATGTATAATTACATGTATAATTTAGGTGACTAAAGAACATTTTTCATACATTCATAAGCAAAATGATCTATAATTAATATAACATTCTAAACTGTGATATGCTATTAATAGATGATAATACTATTTTAAAAATTATACCTAAAGCTTTACTCTTTTTTTCACTTCAGAACTTTACTATATACAATTTTAGAACTTTGTTCCCAAATGGAAGTATTTTCTAATCTAATGTGATTTAAAAAATAATGATACCTCTTGAAATAAAGGCTTGGATAATTATACTTTTTGACTTTCCAGTTTATGTTAATTAGAGAGAAAAAAGTACTCTTCTAAATGAGTTATGTTTAAATAGTTAAAAGTCACCTGGACTAATAAAGTATTGTTGTTATTGTTTCAATTTCAGATTTGCACAATTCTTGTAATTTGCAAAATAATCATGTGATGGTAGATATGTAAGAGTGTGATTGGTAGGTATGTATAGCAGAAGTATCCCTATATATTAAAGCACATTTAACAACTGCTTTGTGTGAGTGACCCATAAATTCTTTCAGGGTAATAGTACAAATGATCATTGATATGGTTAGCAAAGAAAACCTATTTGTGGTAACATTATAGAACATAACTATGGCAAATAAAAATAAACTATTTATGTATTCGATTTCACAAGTTTGTGAAATTATAATCAAACATAACACATTAATTTATTGAAAGCTTATTAAAATTACAATGATTGTTTTTAAACATATTTTTAAATTTCTTAAATCAGATTTTCACTCTTTGAGACATAAATCACTTAATTATGAATTAACTTCCTCTTCACCCCCGAAGGTTCATTAATAAAAATAACTGGCAAATTTAGATCAATATAAAGAAAAGGCAAAACAAATTTTATTATTAATGAGCTGGGAGGGAACAAAGCATGGGGGAATCACAAGAGAGTAATGTCTCAATTTTCCTTTGAGATATAGAGCTTATATACCCATCTCCATAGGAAAAGGGGAGATACGGGTGTAGGAGTAAATGATTCTTAGGGGAATGCAATGGTCCTAGAGAACACACAAAGCCTAAAACAATGACTATTTGGCCTGAAGAGCAGATAATGACTGGTAAATAATTTTATTCAAAATATTAAATGGGACCAAAATAGAAGACAATGATCTGTGTCAAAAGTTGGTCCAGGTGTGATGACAGACTCGTCTTTCTTCCTATGTTATGAGTTAATGAAAACTCAGGGAAAGGACCAGAGGTAATTGTCATCATTTTTGATGGGTCGGAACTTTAGGCAGATAAGAGAACTGCTTCACCCTGTGCTTTGGAGAGTGACAGAGAATTGAGAGATGAGGAGGTGAGAGGGGCAGGTCAGACAGACCTTGAAGCTGCTTCTTTATTCCAGCATGTCAAAGTACCATATTTTGGGGTGGCAGCTTTCTTCACCCCAACAATATTAAGCAAGCTATTTTTAAAAATCTGTTTTCAAGCACTTTAATGCATTTAGGGATGAAAACTATACATGTGGTATTACTTAAAAGATACTGTTTCAAGGTGGAAACTCATCCAATTGGATAGGTGGGGAAAGTGAGAACAGAATATTCTCTATCCTTTAATTACTTATTATCACATTCACTATTACATCCTATCTAAGTTCATTTCAATTACTTATAACAGAATACCTGAAACTGGGTAATGTATAAAGAAAAGAGGTTTATTTCTTACAATTTTGGAGGCTGGGAAGTCCATGGTCCTGGATTGGTGAATGCCTTCTTGGTGGGAACTCTCTACAGGGTCCCATGACAACCAGGGTACACGTGGTGAGAATGGCATGAGCAAGAGAGACTAACCTTCTCACTTGCCCATCTTATAAAGCCATCAGAAACATGCCCATGACAACCCGTTAAAACATCAACCCATCACTCCATGAATGGACCAATCTATTCACGAGACACAATTCTAGTGATCCAATCACGTCTTAAAGGCCCCAACTTCCAACACTGTTACATTGAGAATCCAGCTCCAATGAGTTTCAGGAAACACTCAATCCACAGCATATCTCTTATTACTACTATGTCAAAATATCAGTTGTCATCGTATCATATTCTTCCTTTTTTCCTCAGCAATGTCACTGTCAATGCAGAGAACTGGTCCATTACTGGCTCATAGTTCCTTTGAACTCCAATTGTCTTCCTCTCTATTCTCATACAGGAATTCACTGGCAGGAGCTCACTCTATATCATGCTAACTGAAATTTCAAAAGCACATCACACTCTCCAGTTATAACCTTTCTTTGTCCCTTGACATCTTCATATTCCCCTAGTCTTCTTTCTTTCTTTCTTATACTATCTAGAACACTCTAGTTCATCACATTAACTTCTTGACAATACCCTCAATTAAGTTTCCACTGGTCCATCACCACGTAGGCAAAATATATCAACATTTTCCTTGGTCCCCTAGAGGCCATTCTCTCTAGCTTTTTCCCCTACATATCAGATGCTCTAATTCAGTCTCTGTATGACTCAATTCCTCTGCAAATCCTTTAAAAACTGGTCTTACCTAAGGTTCAAGCCTTGAATACCTTAACGTCTCACTCTGCATGCTGGTCCTTTGTGATTACATCAATTATATGGGTTCAATCTTTATTCTGATTATTCCCAAATGAATATATTCAGCCCAGATTACTTTCCTGAGCTGCCTATGTATATAAACTTACTGCATTAGATAGTTTATTTGAGTGTTTCACAGGAGCTTAACACTCAACCTAAGTTTTAATTCATCATCTGCTTTCAAAAATCTTTCCCCTTGGGCTGTGACCTTTACCAATCTTTATCAGTCTTTTATTTCTCCCATAGGTGAGACAAGAAAGCTAGAGGGAGGTGGATTGGGGTAATTTATCTTCCCCCAACATCCAGTAATGCTCTGCTGAAGTCTTTTCTCTTTCTGGATAGGCATTTGTTGTGGAGAACTCTATGGACATCTTTCAAAATGGTTACTTTCCCCCCTACCCTGGTCAAATACCAAAGTTTTTTTTGTTTTGTTTTGTTTTGTTTTTCTCTGATCTTTACCATAGGAACCTGGTGGAGCTCCTGGAGGTAAAACCCATGAAACTGTGGGAGTTCCCCTTGAATTGGAACATTAAGAGATTTTAACTCTCAAGCGGGTCCACACCATCAGCCCCCAGCAAGGAACTGAAGTTACCAATTAAAGGTTCCTACCAGTTACTGGCTCCAGCAGCTTCTGCTTCAGGTAAGTTGATCAATATTCTCTGTATTTTCCTGACTCTACAGTCTTCCGGGTGATGGTTTGTCCTATGACCTCAATTCTCTGAGAGATCTAAGAAAAGTTGTTAATTTTCAGTGTATTTAGCTTTTTCTTGTTTTGAAGAGTATAGTGATGACTTGCAAGCACTTTACATGTTGAAAGAGAATCCACAAGTTCCTTTGGCTACTATCACTTTTTTTTGTACAGTTTATGTTCAAATATTTGAGATTTATTTATTACAGCTTATAAACTTTTCCCCAAAATTGTACTTTTATGTTATTAATGAATTGTACTTTTTGTATGTTATATTTCTTTTTTGCATATAATCTGTCATTAATAGATTTTATAAGCCCCCAAACTTACTTATAATCATTATGTAAAAAATGTTAAATATAATTATACACAGTTTATTAAAAACTTATTTTATTCATGCTATAACTTGCTAGAGTAAACCACACTGAGGAACTCTGCTTTTCACACCTAGTTCTAAGGAAAAAAAACTTCAATGTCCTAAGTTTCTCAGAGGAGGATAATTTAAGGTGCATCCACTAACTTGGTAGAAATAAAAGTAATGCTTAGGAGCTGAATTACTGAGCTGAATAACCAAAGGAGGCCTCCTATTCTCCTAGAGATGGAATTTGTAGATAACATGTTTGAGCAGAAAAGTTATTGAAGAAATTGCTGACAATTTATGGCTGCTAAGAAGCGGCCCTAAGTATCTTAAAAATCTTTTATGATAGAGCAAGAGTCTTTGTTTGGCAGAATGTGTAGGATTCCTGGACTTTTGCAAACCCCTTCCTAAGGGGAGCATGGTCACCTCACAGAAGCCCTTGAGGCTCTCGGTGTCAAAACTCCGATGGATGCATTTGTGTTTCACTCTTCAAGCGTCTGTTACCCTCTGTATCATTTTGGGGTGTTTGGGGAAATGGGTAAACACGCGGTGCTAGGCAGAACGCATAATTTCATTAAATGAGTCTTGAGTTTGAAACTCATTTTTAAAGATTGTTGTAAATTGTTTATGGACCCAATAAATACCAAAAATGACATTTTATTGCACTAAGAAAATAGGCAAAATATGGTTGATAACATTTCAAAAATCTGAAGTGTGAGTTGTGGCATCTGTCTTCAAATAATGAACAGATAAGAAAATATCCATATGTGGTTAAGCTGAGCTAACCTCTCAGATTGTGAAAAGCTAGGCAATAGAAAGGAAAAAATTATAGCCTAAACTGCTGTCTTGCACAAATGTGTTAAAAATGTGCAAAGGACAAACTTAAGCAATACTATGCATATATCTTACTCTCTACCAGCTGCCTCCATGGTTTCTTGCTTGTGTGAAACATGATTGACTCTCTTGCAGTAAAATAAAAATTGTCATAAGATGCTCTGAGCACGCATTGCATCAGAACCATGTTTCAGCAGCAATTTTGAATCTAGTCCCTGGTCCATCTTCTGCAAAGCTTTCCCTTCACGTGAGAGAACTCTGGGCCAAATTTGAATATTTCTTTAAAAGCATAATAGATTTTTGCTATGGATTATTGTTGTTTTAATATTTTAGAAAATATTCTCATATACTGAATTTCTTTTGGTTCTTGTAACCCTGATGCTGGCTGTTTCATTTTGAAGTCTTAAATTTTAAGGGTAATGTTCTCATTCAGAGTTACTTACTGTTGTTTGCTAAAAACTATTTTAAATAAAATTTATTCTTAAACGTCTTCAATGTGGTATAAATATCTTTATAGTTTATATTTAAACAAACAATGGCTGAGTTGACCAAGTTACATAAATGTGTAGGAAGAGAAATAACATTTACTGATTGCCATCACTTACTGGGCAGAGCACTTAATATGAGTATAACATAGCTCATTTAATACAGAATGGCCTTAGCCTAAGGAATACGTCCTAGAAAATGCAGAGGCAGGAACAGTGTAGGGAACATAATAAAAACATCCTGCAGGCTTCATCCCTTGCCCTTGTCTCGTACAGCCAAGACAGTGCAGTGTTTATTCATATGTGTGAAGATATGTATTTCTCACGATCATTACTATTAGATATTTCTAAGGGTTAACCTTACAATGTTTTGCTCTCCTACTGGTCTAGGGTAATCCCAAGAATAATTTAAATGGAATCAAAATGAGGTTATCTGGCTTCTAACACAGCACATTCTTCAGACACCCACAGTAGATAGCATTCATAACTTTGCCTAAGTATATAACAAGATTTACAAAAGTGACTGTTATCACAGCATAAATTGTACACTTCCCCAAATCTGTACTTTCTAGCATATACTGATTTTTACTATACTTTAGAATATTTTTATTTTTCAGAAAATCATTTTTTCAAGCTCAAATTTAAAAGAAAAAGTACTCGTTTTAATATATTTTCCGTGGCAGAGAAGAAAAGGGCATTTGCACCCTACACTAAATTCCAGCTAAGAAAAAAATTTGCAGTTTGACAGATATTCCATTATTTTAAGGAACTATGTGCATCACATTAGAAGAACTTCTTTTTTCCATTAAAATTATTCAGGAACTGAGAAACCATTTACTAACACTACAGTTTTTTAATATTTATGTAATTTTCTTAATCTTCTACTTACCCTGATCACAAAATGTAAATGGAATTATTCAAATCAAAATTTACTTCATCAATGAATCAGGATTAGGTCTAGCTGTTATATATTTGTACAATATATATCCTGACTTGAAGGTTTTTTGTATTCTCCCAGATCTTCTCCTCCTAAGCCAGGACCCACTGAGGGCATTGGCTTCCAGGCCATTGAGCAGAGGAGAATTAGTTAAAGCCTTACTCAGGTCTGCTTGATACAGGGTGATTGAGAAGTTGCCTTCAGAAGCACCAGGGAAAAAACTCCTGCTGACTCATTAGTCCACAGCACTTACTGGAGTAAGCTCAAATTTGCATTAAGTGATTGCTTATTTGCCTCCTAAGGTATTCAGCTCCATAATGAAAGACATAACCATCTGGTAGGGAAAAATATTATGGAAGCTCCATTAACAATAGGGGTTATAGAATCTGCCATTTAAACTTCATACATTTTTAGATATCTCCAGACACAAAATTTACAAATTGTATCTTATCTTAGAAGCCTTTGGATTATTCCTTATCCTTATATAATTATGCACAAACATTATGTACCTACAGTTGTCCCCCCTTATCTGTGGTTTCACTTTTTGTGGTTTCAGTTATCCACGGTCAACCACAGTCCAAAATATTAAATGGAAAATTCCAGAGATAAACAATTCGTATGTTTTAAATTGTGTGCTGTTCTGAATAGCATGATGAAATCTTCGCTCCATCCTGCCTGGGACAAGAATCACCACTTTACCTAGTGTATCCACAGTATATATGATTCCCACCTGCTAGTCACTTGGTAGCTGTCTCAGTTATCAGCTAGGAAAAACAGAGGGCAGATGGTTCCAACTTCCTACGATTCTATTTACAAGGTTTCAACTTTACAGTGGGATTATCAACCATAACGCCATCATAAGTCAAGGAGCTCCTTACAATTTATGATGAGGTTACAATTTCTTCTGAATGTGTATAGCTTTCACACCATGTTAAAGCTGAAAAATTTTAAGTTGGACCATTGTAAGTTGGGAACCATCTGCTGTGTTGTCAACGTTAAATGCATTTTCAACTTAAAATGAGTTTATTGGATATAACTCCGTTGTATTGAGAAACATCTGCATATATATAGTTCGGTACTCTCTGAGGTTCAGTTACCCACTATGGGTCTTGGAATGTATCCCCCACAGATAACAGGACTGCTACTGTACATAATTGTGGAGCCTTTTAAGTTATGCAGATATGATTTTACGGCATGGAGCTCACATTTATTTTGTACTCCCCAAACATTTAACATAAGGTGAAGTAACTAACGGTACTCAACTAATTCTTTTCTATGATTAAAACTTCCAACTTCAAATGTATCTTTTTCAGATGTGGTTTCTAGTCATACAAATAGATTTTTGGTTGGTTTTTTTTTTTAAAGAAGTGTAAGGGAATTTTAACATACTGTTAGACAATTGTTCAAAATCATTTCACAGTTTTAATTGCATCAGTGTCTCTCTCTACACTCTGAGCAAAAGAACTCGCCTTTTATGGAATATGAATGTTTATATTAAATCTGTGATTGTCCTCACCACATTCATTCCTTATATATTTCACTCTTCTGAATATAAGGTATTGCTTAGAATTTGGAAATAGAAAATAGGAATTAAATTATGATAACAGTAATAAAATATTAACTTGAAAATTGCACAAGTACAGAGGGCACTGCTAAAGACACATAAAACTACATTCAAATATATGTGTACTCTCCCAGCTATTTTAGGCGGGTAGATGGGACACATAGAATTACAGTAAAGACCACTGGTTTTGGTCAGAAATTAGTTTGTCATGTTTTAGCCTAGAAGAAAATGAAAACTAGCTATATGTAATTTAGATTCATAGAATCATTAATCTATAAATTACAAAAAATTATAATATGCATAGGGGTGATATTGAGGAATGGATATATATATATATATATATATATATATATATATATATATATATATATATATATATACACGGTTTTGTCCATGGTACCTGGTTTATAACTCCCACAGCCCCTGTTATTTCCTAAGTGACTACTCTCTGACCTTATTCTGCCCTCCTTTCACCTGTTCCTTTTTCTCACCAAGGCAGGAATCTAATCTTCCCTCGCCTTTCTATCTTGAAGCTGGCCATAAAGAAATTCTCTGACCTACATTGTTTTACTATAGGTCAAAAGATCCCCATTTCAGAAGGGGTTCTGACCCATAACTGGGAGAAATGAATGCTGAACAGAAAGGCCAAGAAGAATTTGGACAGACAGGCCTTGCTGGGTTTCGCTACTCAGTCTATTAGTATTAGATCATATTCTTTTTATCTAATCACATTTCTACATGGTTGACCAGGCTTCAATCATCCTTATTCAATAAAAGGCACAAGAGGACAAGGTAAGGAGAATTTCCAGGATTGCTGAACACATGAAGGTTCCTGGAGGATGGCACACCTGAGGGAGCATGAAAGCTCTGTACCCATTCCCCCTCTGCATCTCTTCCTCTGGATCCTTTCTAACATCCTCTACAATAAATAGGTAAACATAAATGTTTTCCTGAGTTTTGTGAGCCACTCTAGCAAATCAATTGAACCCAAAGAGGGGATTATGGGAACCCCAATTTATAACTTGTTGGTCAGAAGCACAGGTAAAACAACCTGGACCATGTGATTGATGTTGGAAGTGGGAGACAGTCTTGGAGACTAAACCTTCAAACTGTGGGATCTGATGCTATCTCTATGTGGACAGTGTTGGAATTGAATTGGGGGACACGCAGCTGCTGTCTGCTAAACTGATTGATTGCTTGGTGTGTAAGGAAAACCCCACTCACATTGGTCACAGAAGTCTTCTGTGTTGATTGAGGTATGAGAGCAGAGGAAAAACAGTATGTTTTTTTTCCACTCAATATGAGACCCAAGAGGGAACTCTGTTAATAAAAATACCTGTAATTTTTTTTAAATCTATATTCCAAGTATTTTATATGCATTTTCCTTGTTTTATACAACCAAATTATGCAGTCATATTTTAGCATCCCTTTTTATTTAAGAGAAAGCTGCAAACTGAGAGTAATTAATTTGCTCAAGGACACACAGACATGGTAAGAAACCAAGCAGGAATTTAAATGGTTGATTTGAGTCCATACAGGGGGGCTCCAGATCTGAAAGGGCACTCGTGATGTTAGCCTATTCCAAAGAACTGACCCAGTTCAATAGGTAGAGACATTGGTTTATTATACTTACGGGAGTTTCTGACAGCAGCCAGCCAGCTGGAAATCCACACCACCGTGGGGGTACATACAACAGTTACATAGTGAACAGATCAAAGTAGAGGTGTAAGTCATTTGCATGCTTATGCACAGACCCTCACCATGCTCACATAACTCGGAGAATGGGCTGAGCAGATAAATTTATCCACTCTACTCTCCTGTTGCCAGAGTACTTTAACACCAGCATGTTTTTTTTTTTTAATTAATTATTTTTTTTTTAAGTTTTATTTTGTCGATATACATTGTGGCTGATTATTGCTCCCCATCACCAAAACCTCCCTCCCTTCTCCCTCCCCCCCTCCAACAATGTCCTTTCTGTTTGCTTGTCGTATCAACTTCAAGTAGTTGTTGTTATATCTTCTTCCCCCCCCCCCGGTTTTTTTTTTTTTTTTGTGTGTGTGTGTGTGTGTGTGTGTGTGTGTGTGTGTGTGTGTGAATTTATATATTAATTTTTAGCTCCCACCATAACACCAGCATGTTAATTTACTTAGGGTCCCTCCTTCCTCCAGTCTTCTGTTTGTCCAAAGGGGACGTGCCTTTCCTTGGGTAACCACCTTGACCAGGGGTAGTTTCCCAGGGGGGAGTGGGAATAGGAAATAGATAAATAGCATTTACCCTACATCATATAACACATAATCTGAGTGCTTATGTAAACATAGAAAAACCCCCTCACTCATGTATACACTATAGTACTGACTTTGTTTTTCCTTTGTAGCTAGCCCTTAATGATTAAGACTGTATCAAAAGCAGCTGACCATTATACTCGAAGACCCTACATCCTGTTACCCCTGATACATCTCTCAAAGATAGTATCATGGAATGGAAACCAGACAAGACCATGGTGCCATATATAATGTGAGACAGCTGTCCATCACACTTGAAGACCCTACCTCCTGATACACCTACCTATATAAAACCCAGCCCTCACTAGATTGCAGAGGCAGTTGGGACTTTACTCTCTGTCTCCCAGTTGATGTCTTCTGAAATAAATAGCATTTCTTTTAAGTTACATCTGGCAGGTATGACTGGCGGTCCTATTGTGGTGAGCACTTGGACCTACATGGGTTGGCAGAAAGTTCTGTTCCCCAGAGATTATCTGAGCTGTGAGAAGCTCTTGGGAACCACATTGGACACCAAAAATTTGGTAAGGAACGAGTCCTGTGGGATTTCTCATCACCATCAGCCAACATGTGAGAGGCCAACCCATGTAGGTTGATTTCTAAAATCATCCAAGAAGTGGCCAGACTGTTAATTATAAGTTGGAAACTATACACTCCTTGTAGGCCACAATGTATGGATGAAATCAAATGGATGAATCAGATCCTGAAGAGGGCCCTGGCCATCCTTCGTCCGGAAACAAATCTAACCTGGGTCCACGTGTTACCTAAGGCCCTACTAAGGATAGAAGTGCCCCCAGGAGCAAAGTATCTTTAGGTCCTTGTGAAATTTTATATGGGTGACCATTAACTTGTCAGGCTCCTTCCTCCCAAAAGGAGAATTGCTTATTGAACAGTATGTAAAATAAATTGGAGCTACTTTAACTAAGTTACATGAGTTTGCTTCCAATCAGTTGGCTTATCCAAAAAATATCCCTCTACATGTTATAAAACCTGGTGAAGAAGTCCTGCTCAAGACCTGGAAAGAAAAATACCTTGATTCATAGCTGCAACCAAGATGGGTCAACCCTGTGATATGTTCCTTGTCACCCATTCAGTAGTAAAGCTGAAGGGACTCAAAACCTGGGTACATCATACTCAAATGAAGAAAAACAACCCAGGCCACTGGGAGAGTCAGCCCATTACAGATTCAAAGTTGAAATTTACACTAAAATTATTAATATCATTGTATTTCTTTTCTTGAAGATGAGCTATGCCTGGAAAGGCAATTCCTCAGTATGAATCTCTCAGACTCTGGCTACCTCTGGTAATCTCTCTCATTGTTGGATATGTCATCAAAACCACAGTTGATTTTGAACAATCATGCCCTTTTCACACATATAGAGGTAGGAGAAACCTAACTGGGAAGCACCAATAGCTTATTGGGTTTGATTGACACAATTGAAGGTAGATCCTTATGCTAAGCCTCCTTGTATACATCCAATATCTACTGAAGAACATCCCCTTTTTGGATGAAAATGGAATCTGACAATTTTTGGATAATGGGAACTCTGATGATACTCCATATGATATCACTATAAAATCAACCCTGGGTTTGGAAAGGGACCCCCATTGGCCCCTTGTGACTTGATAATGGATCTATGGTTAGAAAGAGTGCCATCCTTAGGAGATACTATTATCTTACTACCTTAGGTTTTGCGTTTGTAGCCAAAAGGACATCCCTGGATCTCTGAGTACATAAGAAGGGGGGCTCTAGGACAATGTTTAATGGGATATACAGTAACCCTTGAAGAAATTCATTTGCAGGCTCAGAAATTCCACATGAGGATTCCTTAGAATTCAATGACCCTGTCTGTCCAGCAGAAAGTAGCTAGGCAAAATGTTGGTGCCCTCATTCCTTCCCCAAGATTATGGAAGTTACTATCAGAAGGGGGAAACCTGTAAACATATTCATGTAAACACTCATGTATGCACTATGGAACTAACTTTGTTTTTTCTTTGTAGCTAGTCTTTAAGGATTAACTAAGATTGACTCACAAGCAGCTGATGTTTACACTTGAAGACCCTACATCCTGTCTCCCACCATGCATCTCTCAAAGATAGCATCACAAAAAGAAAACAAGATGAGACCTTGGCACCATAGATAATGTGAGAAAGCATCTGTCCATCACACTTGAAGACCTTACATCCTGTACCCTCCAAACATACCCATATGAACTCCAGCCCTCAGTCAATCAGGCAGGCTGTTGGGATTTTACCCTCTGCCTCCCAGTCAACATCTTCCAAAATAAAAAGCCTTTCCTTTAAGTTCTGTTTGCTGGTTGTGATTGGTAATCCTGTCATGGTGAGCACTCAGACCCACATGGGTCAGGGATTCCCCCAAATAAATTGGCATCTCACATGTTGGCTGATGGCGACAGGGAATCCCACTGTACCCTCACTTGTTACCACTTATTGTTAGGCACTTTTTCCACTATACATATAAAAAAATCAAATCTCTACTTTTACAATTTTACTTAAATTCTTGAAAATATTGAAGCATTTTATACATTTTTAGATATTTTGCTACCATTTTACAGACTTCTCAAAATTAGTCTAGGGTTTTTTTTTAGATCAACTAATGCTTTGAGGAAGAGAGGCTGACTCTCAGGGGATAGCGCGCCTAGTACTGGGGAAAAACCCTTAAGAGAAGATAAGAGAAGAGAGGATTGTGGCTCAAGCAGAAGGCAAAAGAAGTATATTTGTTGAATTTACATTGCAGCTAGTATTTTCCAAGTTAAAATATTTGAGAAATCATGGTAGTAGGTAAATTTGTTATGCATTCTACTTTCAGCAAATCTAATTATGAATTAGGAAATGGTTATTCATTTCATAGTGAAATGGTTTTAAAGGGCAGTCCTGTTGTGCTTAGCAATTCAATTTATAAAAATAAAAGAATTGGAAATTAATACAATCTTTCCATGAACTTTTGAAGTACCCAAATCTAACCATATAAATATATTTTGAGAAACAGTGAAAAGAGGATGAACTGGGTAAAGGCCCCTTAGGACTGCTTAATTCTGGCACTGCAACACTCTAGCTTGCTTCATAGCCTATTTTCTCATCTGAAAAGTTGTTCCTTCCAACTCTAAAATAAGTCTATGTATCTACTGTTAAAGAAAAAATTATTCATGACACTGATTAATGATGGTAAAGCAGATATATTCGGGGGGGGCATAGCAATAGGTATAGACACCACTGCAATGGCGTCTTGCAGTAGGCGTGAGAGATTGGACTCAGCTATGACTACAACAAGGACAAGTGGGAATTTATAACCCAGCAACAGGATGGGCATCAGTGGATGGAAAATTACTAAGAAAAAACATCAAGCATGAGGTTCTGGCTAAACTGATGGTAGGTTATTGCTGAAGGCAGTCCAGGGTGGTAAGATATTAAGGGTGGGGGATTTTCACTAAACTGACACGGCAAGATTGTTGCTCAAACTCCACTGTATAAGTACAGAGAGGGAAGCCCTAGTGTGGGCCCAGTCAAGCAGGACTCAGAGGAGCCTGACTAAAGTTTTGGTCAAAGGAGAGTCTTTGTCACCATTAGAGAAAATGTTCATAGGTGTGAGAGCCAGGATTTATACTCTTTACTTTTTTTTTTTTTTTTTTTTTTTCTGCACTTTTCAAATATCTTAGTAAATGGCATATACAAATTTTTATGTTAAAATCAATGAAGTATTTCAAATCTGATCTTACTTTCTGGAAATGGAGCCCTATTATCTGGCTGAGGTTTAATCACTTATTACATTATTTAACTTTCTGGAATTAGTTTGAAACAATATCTTTAAAGATTTCTTAAAGTGGATTTTTATCCTGTGTTCTTGGGTACCACAAAGCTGATCTCTGAGTAATAATACAGCATTGTGAACACCCCCATAGCTACATGAAAGCTACAGTGTGCTAAGTCATTTCAAAAACATTCCTAAGAAGAACAGTGTAAATTGTACGCAGCGTTTTAAAATCATAGAATAATTATGGAACTTGTAAATACTTTTAGAATGCCTCCAGCTGGACATTACAGTAGTTTTTTTTTTGTTTGTTTTTTAAATCTTAGAAATCCATATAATCAACTTTATGCTTGTGATTTTATTTGGTTCTATAAAACACTAAACACTTAAGTTTCCTTTGAAGGCATAAGTATTACAATATATTAACATTATTCATGAGGAAAGAAAACAAAAGGAAAGGGCAGCAAAGCAGAGAAAGGCAGTGACATGTAGTTGGGGATGAGGCAGAGGAGATAAACAAAAATAGTAGAAAATAATTCAGAAGAAAAAAAATACCACAACCCCCAAAATGTGAAATAACTAAGACATGAATAGAATAATCACAGAAAACGCTTCCCCTATGAGCGGGACATCTAAATGTCACCTTGTTTCAGATCTTGGTAACATGACGGTGACCGGGAAATGAAGCTTGTGACTTGTTCTTGATAATGGAATATTTGTAAAGTAAAATTTAAAAGGTTAATTTAACTTTTTGCACAGTGATTTGTGATAGAGTTCTGAGATGTTCCCCAATATTCCCAGCTGCTGGCGTACACACCCTATATAAACTTCTCCCAGGTGGGTGGGGCCTGCAAATATGATGATATCACACCCGTGATTATGTTACATTAACAGGAATATTCTAGAGGGGAGTCAATGCTTGCAAAAGGGGAATAGTGTGAGCTAAGTGCCCAGTCTTTATGGCTTTGATCAGGCAGAGGCAGCACTACTGAGTGGGCAATTAAAGCTTTCAAACAAAGTTCCCAGTCTGTATGGTGAAAAACAGGACAGTGTTCAGAACATCACAGGTGATGGAAATTGAGGTGGGAATTCTAGAAAGCAGAGAGCCAGAGAAGGGAAGCCCCAAGTTCTGTTTGTAAATAATGTATAATTTCCTGGCTGAACCCAGAAATATGCATGGATGGGAAAAAGAATTAAACTCTACATAAGAGAATCAAATTGAGATGTGAGCTGCTCCTCCAGACAGAGTTTATAGTGGAAATCCAACCATAAATATGTATGTACCTAATAATCCTCAATTTACAAAAATCAAGGATTGTCAGAATTAAAGAGACAAAAGGACAATTCTACAACTGCAGCAAGGTTTTAACACTCCTCTCTGAGCAATTGAAAGTACAACTAGACAAAACCCAGTAAAACACAGATGATATGAACAACACTATAAATCTCCTTGTCCTATATATTAGTTTCCTATTGCTTCTGTAACAAATTATCACATTTAATGGCTTAAAAGAACAGAATGTGTTATCTTACAATTCTAGAGTTCAGATCCCCAAAAATCAGGGAGTTAGCAGAGTGGCACTTCCTCTGGAGGCTGGAGGGGAGAATCCATCTTCACATGTTTCCCAAATCCTAGAGGCCCCTGGCATTTGTTGGCTAACAGCCCCTCCCTGCATCTTCAAAGACAGACCTTCATATATTTAAACACTTCTGTTTTTGTCATCAGATTGTCTTTTTTTCCTCCCTCTGAACCTATTCCCTCCCTATTATAAGCATCCTTGTGATTGCATTGGGCCCACTCATATAATCCAGGATATTCTCTCCATTTCAAAATCCTTGATTTAATCACATGAGCAATTTCCATTTGCCACATCAGGTAATGTACTCGTAGGTTCTGAGGATAAAAATGTTTGCATCTTTGGGGGCCATCAACCTACCTGATGATTATGGAACACTGCACCCAACTACAAAACATGTGTTTTCAATTGTGCACGGTAAATTCATCAAGATGGTCCATGTGATGGGTCATAAAAAAGACTCAACAAGTTGAAAATAATTGAAAACATACAGAGTATGTTTTCTGACCTCCATGGAATTAAATTAGAGTATAATAGCAGGTGTCTAGGAACCCTTCAAATATTTGGAAATTATGCAACATACTTTTCAGTAATCAATGAAGCATAAAAGAAATCACAATGCAAATCAGGAAATATTACAAACTGAATAATAATATTACAACACATTGAAATTTCTGGAATATTGCTGAAGCAGTGCTTAGAGAAAAATCAATACTTTAAATGCTTATCTTAAAAAGGTCTAATATCAGCAACTTAAGATTTCTCCTTAAAATTCAGATAAGGGAGAAGTAAGTTCAAGATAAGTAGGAAAAAAGAAATAATAAAATAATTTTTACTGCAAAACAAGAGCTCAAAGCAAACAAAGTTCAGGGAAAAAGTATTTTGATAACAAGAAGATAAAATATATGCTGTAGGGGCTTAGGAAAAAAATGAAGGGAAAAATAATAAAATTACATGAATAAAGGTACGTTTTGAAGAACAATTCTCTGCATTGCTTGGACCAGCCCAGTTTTTCCCCCCTTTCTTGCTTATAGTTCAAGAATAACTGTATAATGTGCTGGGAATGCAATGTCCTAATATAAAAGACTATTTGAAACAATTCCTGTCCCCCCAGGAAAAGGATATTCTCTACTGTTTTAATCCAGTGAGTCACTTCACCCCCAGGTATGAAACCCATGGTGGACTGCTTTTCTGGGTTCCTTAGCAAGTGGGCATATAGATGAAACTCCATCCATCCCAGGTAGATTTCCTGAGCACAGGAGGACTGTTTCACAATGAATACTAGGTTTCTGTTGTCTCTTTCTGCTTATCTATCTGTAAGTAATAAATCCACTTCATATAACATGTGTGGGGGGGTGTTCTGCCTCACCAGATGCAGACAAGTTGGTAACCAGTGAACAGTGAACCTGCTTCGCACATATCAGAAGCAACTGTTGTGTTGCAGAAAACTATCCCCCCAAATATGGTAAGATCATTTGATTAGAACTAAGGAAGGTAAGCAAAATAACACAGAAACTTACAAAAAGTTAAAAGTTATTGAGAAAACACATGGTAGATATCAAAGACAAAAAAAATTAACATTCGGGGCCGAGCCTGTGGCGCACTCGGGAGAGTGCAGCCCTGGGAGCGCGGTGACGCTCCTGCTGTGGTTCGGATCCTATATGGGAATGGCCGGTGCACTCACTGGCTGAGTGCTGGTCATGAAAAAAAAAAAAAAAAAAAAGACAAAAAAAAAAAGTTAACATTCGTAATTAAATATCCCTGAAGAAAATAAATAAATAATGAAATAATGGAATAACTCTATATGAGAAGGTACATTTATACAATTGTTGATATTTGATATTATTCTGTTCCTGAATGAAAAGGATAAAAATAAATTGTTTCTACTACTATTCTCTCCCAATGTAATCAACACGGAATTCTTCACCTTTACTCACCAAAATCTGTCTGGGAATTTCTCCTTACTAGTAACCAAATCTGCAGATTTTGCAGATGATTCTCCAGCAGACACCAGCTTGAAGTACCATTGTCTATATCTTACTATAAATCACAATATCACACTGCAGTAAGTTAGCAAAAGCTCTCTTCAAATATTGATCTGAGTCCTTTATTCCTGAGTTTAGATAGCAAGAGTTCAAATAGTAAGGGTTCAGTAATAGAAACACCCGTATATGGATGCATGTCCCTACACAAGAAAACTTTCCAGGAATAAAACAAGAGTTGAATCTTCTGGTTGATAGGGCATACTGAGAAAAAATAACAAGAAACTATCAACAACCAGAAGATGGCAGGTCATGGGGAAAATAGGATAATTTAGTCAGGCTCCCTTGGCTCAAGTCTGGTTGGGGGTCAAGCAGCACATATCTTGTAAACAAGTTGTGTGTGGATGGAGTTGGTGTGCATATGCACCCATGTATCTTTTTAGTTTGTGGCGTTTGTGTGTTCTTCAGTTTGTGAAGCAGGCTGGCCAGCAGACAGCTCGCATCTAAAAATAGAGCATGTTTACTCTGCTGGCAGTTGAGTTTCTGAGTTTCTCTTTGAACTGCCTAGCTCCTAGATGTGTGTGTGCTGAATAAAGACTATTCCTACTTTAACCGAGGCTACAAGGACCTTTTTGCCAGTTATCTAGCTCATAGACCTGAGTGTGAAGGGTTTGTGAATGGGTTCGAGGGGACTGTGAGCTCCAGACACTAGCCCTAGCTTTATAATTGGTGTAGTTGTAGCATGATTCTGAGCAGGTACAGGAGCCAAGAAGCCTTTGGAGAAGGAGGAAATGTGGCTGTCCTTGAGCGTGTGGTGCCCAGTGGCCACTTTTCTGCTGACTAGAGCCTGGCTGTTGCTCACTCTGCTGCAAACTGATCTAGAGCTGAAGAAGAAAGCAGAGTTGTTGGAAGCACGGACAATTATACTGGAGGATGATGTACAGCGACTGGCCACTCCTGCTTTTCACACACCAGGCAGGACTATGAACCCAGTGGTGAGTTGGGGGAGACCATGTGTCCCCAGGCATGACCTGTTGTGCATCAGAAAATGAAGCACGAGCAGCCTATGGGACCAAGCAGACAACCAGTGGGTGATCCACAGGTGATCCAATTTACCACCTATGTCCCATATACCCAGGTTGAGTTAATTGACTTGGGAAACAGTTTCGGCAGAAGCAGGGTGAGCCCCTGGTTGCTTGGCTGTTGCAGTTATGGGACCTAGGGGTGGATAGTGTGGTATGCTCTGGTGAGGAGATGGAGAAATTGGCTTCCATTACCGTGCACCCATCCCTGAGACAGAGGCTGCAGAATAGCCACAGGTACGCACAAGGGCCAAGTAATCACTCCTTAATGGAATGGGTGAGTGCAGCTGCCCGAACTGTGTGGGCAAATGCTGGAGAACTGCCCAAGACTGTTAGTAAGTGGCAAACGTATGCTGAGTTAGTTCAAATAATTTGAGAGCTAGGGATTCAGCAGTACATGTTTAATGTGAACACTCATGGCCTGGATGATGAAAACTTTACAGGCAGCATGAGAGGCATGGTGCTGCAAAATGCCCTGTCAACGTCCTTTGGGTCACTGATGGCCATACAGGCTCCATAAATTGGTCGTCCTATACATGAATTAATGACCATGATAGCCAGCTTGGGTAAGGTAGAGGATAGCAGACAAGAAAAGAGGTCCAAAAGGTGGCTAAGACCAAACCCCCACAAAATGCTCAGGATTTTATCCCAAAGGGACCAAGCAAGACTAGCCATAAGCAGATGTGGCTTGACTTGCTTGCAGCAGGGGCTGATAAAAAGAAAATTAACCAGCAGCCAAATGCAGTTCTGTTTGCCTTGTGGCAGCAATCGTGCCCTGAACAGCATTTTGCTAAACGTCTGGAAACAGGTAGCAAGATACGCTCAGTGGATTTAAAGGACTTTTTGATTGTTCCTGAGGAGGCAGATGAACTGTTCCATTATGACTAGAGAGTAGGCCAAGGTGCTTATCTTTTGGGGGCAGGAGAGGACCAGAGGCCTCATGCTGAATTGGCACTGATGAAGCTGAAGCACTGGCTAATGTAAGGTGGATGGAGAGAGCTCCAGCAGCTGATGTGGCTGGGTGGCTACACTGGAGAATGCAGCATGCTGGCTGCAGGGCCGGCTGGGCAATGTCTTGCCAGGTGCCGCATAAACCCGAGAAAAAAATGCCCCTGATGGGCAGATGTGCTCCTGGTGAGCAGACGGGTGCCCCTGATGGGCAGATAACTTGTGTGAGAGTGCCCCCGACATGGTGGCAGGTGGATCTCTTGGAACCACTGCCAAAGTCAAAGAATTACTGGTTTTCTGTTTGTATGGCCTTATGGGGCCCCAAACCAGTTAAAATACCTATTCCTGCAACCATCCTTTCTCAGGATGGCAAACTGGCATGTTTCTTACCAGAGGGGTGAGAACTTCCCCTATTGGTACCAATAACCCTCTGTCTTTTCGCCCATAGTGTTCTGGCTGCAGGCACTGCACCAGAGTCACCTGGGTACATATACGTTGGTGTGATCATCTACGGAATATGCACTGAACTTCACATCAGTATGACTACAAGATTCCCATAGAAAATCACACCAATGATGACTACTAACTGGACATGTGTGGCTAAAGGACAGAACTACAGGACAAGCCTTAAGCCATATCAAACAGACAATAGATTGTATAACTAAACAGGTCACTTATCCTCACTAAGTGAACACTGTGGAAAATTTTTAGCACGAAGATTATATGGTGAGGGACCTTGAAGGGGTGGATTGTGGGGAAAATAGGATAATTTAGTCAGGCTCCCTCGGCTCAAGTCCAGTTGGGGGTCAAGCAGCACATTTCTTGTAAACAAGTTGTGTGTGGGTGGAGTTAGTGTACATGTGCACCCATGTATCTTTTTATGGCTTTTGTGTGTTCTTCAGTTTGTGAAGCAAGCTGGCCAGCAGACAGCTAGCATCTAAAAATAGAGCATGTTTACTCCGCTGGCAGCTGCTCAGTTTTTCTTTGGACTTTGCTGGTAGCAGTTGAGTTTCTCTTTGTACTGCCTAGCTCCTAGATGTGTATGTGCTGAATAAAGATTATTCCTACTTCAACCAAGGCTACAAGGACCCTTTTGCCAGTTATCTAGCTCATAGACCTGCATGTGGAGGGTTGGTGAACAAGCTCAAGGGGTCTGTGAGCTCCAGACCCTAGCCCTAGCTCTATACAGGTCATAGGAGAATTGATTAAATTCAAAAAGGAAGGAAGGATCCTTTTGCATCTAGACAAAAAAGATCCAATTACCAATGATAGGAAATAAAATCAGGTTGACATCAGATTTCTTCAGAACAACATTCAGTTCTAGAAGGTAGTGGAAGAAAGCCTACAAGTTCTTCAAGGTAAAACACATCACTCAATTTTATATTCATTCAACTGTGGATAGGAAAAGAACCACTCAATAAAAAAAAATTAAAAAAAAAAAAAAACTCATCCAGTTTCCAGAAGCCCTTCATTAAGGAACTACTAGAGAAAAAAACTGAAGCCAACCAGAAAATCTAGGAATAGTACTGGCTGTAAGAATAGATTAACTATAGGACTACCCATTAAAAAAAAAAAAAAAAAAGAAAGAAAAAAAGAAAAAAACTGGGAGAAGAAAATTGAAAGGAGATAGGGAAGAGGAAATATTCAAATTTTGATACTGCTTATAGATTCTTTAACAATAATCTATTTAACAAAAATAGATGATTAAATGTAAAAACTTATAATGGTTATACACCACAATAAAAATACAACCTTCTAGATTATCAGAACACAACAAAGTAAAGCAAGCAGTCTATGCAGTAAAACTTAAAGAGAAAAAAGCTATAAAACCAGAAAGCATAAATAAAATATAACAGAACTAAGAACAAATATATCTTTTATAGCAGTACATGAAATGCACTGAACTCACCAATTGTCTTAGCCAGAGTTTTTTTGGAAGCAGCGACACAACACATGATTTATTATCAGGGAATGCCTGCCTCAGAAGAAGAGTGAGGGAGGCAGGAGAGGGTAAGTGTTTAAAAACTAAACAAGTACGTGGTATCAGTAGAGACTAGCTTCAGCTTAAGCCCACAGAAAAGTTCGGGAGCAAAATTACACCTCACAGTTAGTTCCCCTTTGAGGCAAAGGGCCTTTCATACCCCGTGTCAGTCATTTGCTGAAGTCTGCTCCCTCAAGGAGAGGTGTGGCTGGAGTCATTCATAGCTTGATGGGTGAGAGCAATTCATTAGCTTCAGCAATTCTCAGCTTCAGCTGAGAGCAATTCTCCAGCGAAAGAGAAGCTGTGTGTTATTATTAGCCAACACTTGAGGCAACTGGGGAATGGGCCCACCTGCTGGGAAAGGGCAGGGCGTCAACAGTATCTACCACCCACAGGCCACGCTTTGTCCCACCTATACCTACTTGCTTTTTATGTTAGGTATAGTCCATCTAGGCACAGTTTCTCCAGGATCCTGCCTTGTCACCATTTCTAGGGAAATTTATAAGAGGTGGTCTGTGGGTTGTACTGTAGCACCAAATGCTGCAGCTAGTTCCAAGGCATATGCTTATTGTCTCCTTTCTCCATCACCTATGCTATGTGGTGACCATAAAACCTGGAAACATAGGTTATTGGTCTGTTTTCTGTTGCTTATAACTGACTACCTGAAACTGGGGAATGTATAAAAAAACAATGGCTTATTTCTTACAGTTTTGGAGGCTGGGAAGCCCAAGGTCCAGGAGACACATCTGGTGAGGGCCCTCTTCTTGGTGAGGGCTCCGTACAGAGTCTTTGTAGCAGCTACAGGATATCACATGGTGCGAATGGCAAGAGTGCTTTAAAGTGCTCACTTGCTCCCCTTATAAAGTCACCAGTTTCCTCCCTGATAACTCAGTAAACCATTAACCTATTATTCCATGAATGGATTTCTCTATTCATGAGGGCACAGTCCTCCTGATCCAATCACCTGTTAAAGGCCCTACCTTTCAAATACCATGATCAGATTTTCCACTCTCAATACTATAAGAGGGATCAAGTTTCCAACACATGAACATTTGGGAAACATTTTCAACCCATTGCAATAAGTAATTTCTTTGTCTCTCTCAACAGGTTGAACTAGCCTGTTTATTTCTTCTGTGGCATGTTAAAAGAGCAAGATTTTTCTTTTAGTTAAAATCAGAGAAGCAACACATCACAGCTACATGTCCAAGGATTGATAAAAATTTTGTACTGTTAGCAAGTGAAAACTCATGGTGCATACCATGTAATCTCATTCAACATATCATGTATTGTATTATTGTATTTATATTTGCAATGATTCTATACTTTATGGCCACTCTTGTAGAATTCCCCTCCCCCTTGACTAGTCTGGGTGACTTGCATGGAGGGTTTACCAAAACCTCACCCCTAAGAGTTCTGAGTTCCTGATTACCATGCCCTTATCAGAACATGGTTGCTGTACTTGTCCGTTGATAGTTACAACGCAGCATGGGAGTATTAAGCAACACTCCAGTGGATCATCTGAATTTCAAATATATTCCTCCCTGGCCCAAACTTACTACCCCATGATGATCAATGCCGATTACCCCTGCCAGAATCGTGATTTACTTTTTTTTGCCCATTAATCTGCTGGCATAAGGGCTCTAAAGTGACTCTTGCTATGTCTTTTGGTGGAGACAAACCAGGATATTTAGACCTACAGAGCCTAAAATGCTGGAGTAAGAAGCAAAAAATACGCACAATGGTGACAAGACCGTTACTACTTCCTTCCATTGTTCTCAGCACCAACATACTGGACTACTTAAGGCACAATACCATATAATGGCCATCGGTTTAAAGTATATGCCATCAATTAAAGGTTAGTGCATCAGTTACACAGAGTATCATCTCCAAACTGGCATTTCAACTTCACTTTCAGAAAACTGTTCCATCATTTATGAAGCTGAGAGGGTTTGGGATAGGTGTGGTTAATGGTAGAACCAGTATGTGGTAAAACCAAAATGTGGTAGTACCATGATCCATGTTCATGATGCATTGCTATGATTCTTTTATTAAAAAGATGGCCTGAGGCAAAGTTATGCTAGATCCTATCTTGGCAGTCTAGAAATTCTGTGAGCCCTTAAATGGTGGTGCTGGCTGAAGTATTAGAGACAAGAATGGAAAATCCATACCTGGGATATGTCAATTCCAATCGATATAAGTTGATGCTCTTTCTGGAATTGCAGGGTATGATGTAATCAACCTCCCACCAAGTGTCTGCTAGGTCACCTTGAGGAACTATGCAGTATTAGGGGCTCAACATTGGTCTCCTTTGCTGGCTTGTCAGATGTTCAGAAGCGGAAATAGCTAGATCAGCTTGGACGAGAGGAAGCCCATGCTGTTGGCATAGCCTCTATTTCCGCTACTGTGTTTACTTCATTCATGTGCCTGTGAAAGGGCTGGTGTGGCCAAGGTCAGAGGAGAACTGGCATTTATTGGCCAAGTCATCCTATCCACTTGTTTTTTCTAGTGCCTCTTTGGAGTGGATATCCTTTGATTGGCATCCACATGTGATTAAAAATATCCTGTACTTTGTCCCAACTCCCACCTGTCCATTACACAAGACTCTTCCCCAGATCTTCTTATACTTGATCTTCCAGTCTTGTTCATTCAAGGACTTTGGCCAACCAGTTAAGACATTTCAATTACGCTTACCTTGTGCCACCTCTCTCTGCACACAAAAGGGATGACCAGAAGCACTGACCATAACTCTATCCATGAGAGAATCTCACTTCACCTCCTTCATGTGTACTCCAAAAAAAGTCTGGAGAGTACAAGTGGAATGAAGGTGCAAATTCCAACTTCCACCTTCATGAAAGGTCAACCAATTTGTTCACCAAGCTTGAGATTTTTTTCTTCTCTATTAGCTAGTCATAAGAAACCCCCATTAGATAATAGATGAATTGTGCCGAGGGATAGGTATCAGTGCAATAGAGGTGTCACTAGGAACTCGGCCATGTATTTATTTAGCTAACATGTACCCCTGAACATTCTTGGACCTGATCACAGATGTACCATTTCTATTTTACTATAAGACCATAGTGGGTCTACCTGACTTGATGGATCTAACAGTACTTGCAGATGATTGGATGTTCTGGGCACATAGTAATTTGATGTTAGACATCCAGTTGCTACTAGGACCCAATAAAATGCTAAGAAATGCTGCTCTGTTGCAGATGGCATGACCATGTCTAGGTCAACAGATCTGTACTATAACTTTTCCTATTAGGGCTCAATATAGTGACTTTCTCTACCTTAAATACCTGTTGTGTCATGGGATGTGCCAAAGTGTTCAGTTGTTTAACCACAGCTTGGACCTGCTGAGAACCCTTTCTTGCTGCGGGGCCTACTGAATGCTAGCTTTATCAGAATTCCCAGTTTTAGAATATGCTCCCTCCAAAACCCGAGGAGGTCTACTGATCACGGTACATTTTTTTCTTAATGGTAGGAGGTACAAGTTTCAATAACTTGTCTTATTTTGGAGAGGCTGTTTGAGTATACCCTGAATTACTCATTTCCTAAAACTTTTATCACTGCAGGCATACTCTCACCCTAGAAATTTTTATGTCTTTCTTTTCTGCTTTTTTCTCTTTTCCCACATAGAACTTCACTTGGTTGATGCTACTTAATCTTTCAGATTTCACTAAAATCAGCATTTCTTTAAGGAACTAACTTCTGACTAATCTTCCTAGTATAGAGTCTCAAAATACCATGCACTTTCCTCAACAGTACTTGTCACACTTTCAAATTTATATTTCTTTTATGGTTAATGTTTCTCTGGCACACTATATCATATGGCTTTTCTTTCTTCTTAATTGTTCAAAGTATACATTAAACTTTAGATAATGGTTGGAACGGAGGTGTTATATGGAATTTGGGGAGAGAAAGACATGTAAGAATGATTCTTGTCCGGGGCCCACCCATGATCCCGGGGCATGGAGAAGGGGACCAGACCACCCTCCCACAACCAGTCACACCACACCAGCACCTTGGGGCCCGCCCAGGGACCCAGGACATGGAGAAGGGGAATGGACCTCTCTCTCACAACCAGGCACACTGAGCCAGCACTTCAGGGCCCTCCCAGGGACCTGAGGTATGGAGAAGGGGACTGGACCTCTCTCCCACAACCAGGCACACCACACCAGCACCTTGGGGCCTGCCCAGGGACCCAGGACATGGAGAAGGGGACCTGACCTCTCTCCCACAATCAGGCACATTGAACCAGCGCCTTGGGGCCCACCCAGGGACCCAGAGTATGGAGTCGGGGACCGGACCACCCTCCCACAACCAGGCACAACATGCCAGCAACTTGGAGCCCACCTGGGAACCCGGGGTATGGAGAAGGGGACCAGACCACCCTCCAACAACCAGACACACCAAGCCAGCACCTTGGGGCCCGCCCACGGTGCCAGGGCATGGAGAAGGGGACTGGACCACCTTCCAACAACCAGGCACACCATGCCATCACCTTGGGGCCTGCCTGGGAACCCCAGGCAAGGAGAAGGGGAATGGACCTCTCGCCCACAACCAGGCACACTGTGCCTGTACCTCGAGGCCCACCCAGGGACCAGAGGCATGGGGAAGGGGACCAAACACACCCCACAACCAGGCATACCACCAGTGCCAAGGAGCATGCCCAAAACAGCACCCCCATGTGGGTGGCCCACCACAGCCACCACAATAACCATGGCTGCTGCAAAAGCGGCTAGACGCCACAGCCACCATGCAGATGGTCCGCTGACCACTGGAGTGCATTCACACAAGAAGAGTCACCAGCAGAGACAAAAGAAGAGGATGTCTCTTTCCACAAAACTCATTTCAGAGTAACAAAAGAAGCATCTGCTCTAAGATAATATTGGGGTACCTGATCACATCTCTCAGCATTAGACAGATCATCTAGGCAACAAGTTAACAGAGTAACTATTATTCTTTCAGAAGGAGAGAAGAAACCTAGGGCAATTAGAGGGGGGAGGGGGAGGGAATGGGGGAAGGGGAGAGGTTGGACAAGGGGCATAAAGAATAATTACTATTTGTAACAATATATATGCTAGTAATATTGATTTAATCAACATATCTCAATGTTCAACCCCCAAAATATGTATAATCGATTTTGATTCAATAAATAAAATAAATTATGTTTTAAAAAGTGCATTTAATACACCTAAACTGCTAAGAGTGTAGATTAGCCTAGCCTACCTTAAATGTGCTCAGAACCCTTACTTACATCAGCCTACAGCTGGGCAAAATCATGTAACACAAATCCTATTTTATAATAAAGTGTTGGATAGCTCACATAAAAAATAAAGAATGATTCTTGTCATATTTGTGTTTCCATAATTATGTTTTACAATAAATTACATAACACAATAATCTTTTGTCCTAAGAAAAGTTCTTGACTCTAGATGGGTTGATCCTGGGCCAGTCTGCTCAATGACAACAAAATTATTATTATTGTTTGTTTTTACTGTGGTAAAATATATATAACATAAGGTTTGCTGTTTTAAGCATCTTTAAACATAAAATCGTATGAAATTAATTACACTCACAATGCTTTGTGATCACCACCTCTATCTATTTCTAAAATTTTTCATCATTCTAAACAGAAACTCTGTACCCATTAAGCCATAACTTATTATTATTTCTTCCCTCCAGTTTCTGGTAACCTCTAATCTACTTCTGCCTGAAATTCTTTTTTTCTTCTTAATTTATTTTTTCTTATTATGGTAATTGCATATATTTATGGAGTACAATGTAATACTGGTTACATTTATACAGTGTGCAATGATCATACAGGGTAATTAGCATATCCATCACCTCAAACAATTGTTATCCCTTTGTACTCAGAACATTAAAAATCCTCTCAACAAGCTACTTGAAGTTATACAGTAATTTGTTATTGACTGTGACAACAGAATTGTTTTTTAAAGTAATACAAATATTATAATTAAATTTTTCAAAATCCTGATTAAGTTATAGATAAACTATAGTAAAGTGAAAAGGGAATTAAATCCCCTAAGGCAAAAGTCTGAGAAATTATTTGACAGGTGAACTCTCCATAATGGAGAGAATGGAAATTGGCTCTCCTTTTAGCATTACTCTAGATAAAGGGGGCCAGAGACAAAACTAAGTCTGTTGGGGTTATACTGCCATCATGTGGTCTTAGGGGAGGAAACATTTTAAATACAAATAGACATCTAGTAAAGAAAACTATATGATATCCATTGAAAAAATGATATTTAATTCTAATATAGAAATTTAGTTGTTTGATTAAAGACACTAGTTCTCTGAAAATCTAATTAATCCAGTTTATGTAAAACATGTCTCTGTGTTCTAGGGCTTTTAGTGTGAGAAAAACCCTTTAGTGTTTTTTCCCCCGTCTGGAGAAAAAAAAAATACGTTTTAAAAAACTACAATAAATTATGATGTATGATAAGTAAATGGCAAATATTAGTAAAGGAAAATAAAACAGGAAGATTCAAATTGTATTAAAAGACAAAAATTAAAATCTACATCAGGTAGTTTTCCCATGAAGCTATTAAGCTTAAGCTTGGGTGCTCTTGGATCCCTGCCCTTAATTTATAACTGGCAATTTTTAATTCTTTTTCTTAAGGACGGCTTTCTAAAACTCAGTATGCTTTATGCTTCACAAAACCTGGATCCATCCTGTTTCTGTACCACTGTTATCCTGTTTAGATGATAAGTTGAACACAAACCAGACCCTGCTCGACACATTGGAATCAGAGATAAACACAGTCCTTCAATTCAAGAAAATCAAAGTCAACAAGACTTCCTGATTCTTGCAGCTTAAATAATCAATATTTAAAAAATTATATTACTTACAGATTATCATGTGTGCAGGATTAGGAAATGTGATTCTTTATAGACTTTTCTATAACTCTATAAGCCTCCTACATTTCACAGATATAAGAAATGATGACCTGAGTCAAAAAGTCCATGCAGAATCAGACTAACTCCCTTTACAGGCTGGAGAAACCATAGAGAGAGATAATTTAATTGTATTTGAACATTGTAAGACTCCAGAAGTTTCAAAATCATATAATATGTTAAAAGACAAATATGCTGCTCTTTGAAAGTTATGCTTTATCCAGCAAGCTTACTAATATTGGAATCATAACCAAAATATCCCCTATTCTACGGTCTTCCATAAGCACCTATCCATTTAATAGATGAGTGCATTTCTGTAGCCCCATCTGCTATCCTGTGGAAAGGTTAATGCTTGCCCAAACTTCTGAAGGTATGTGGGTACATACAGTCCATGGGGACTTATTCATTAATTTTTACAACAAATCCCTCCTCTCAGATCTTAATTCTCAGCTGCTTTTACCAGATTGTTTCTTCTGGCTTCCAAACTCTTTTCATAGCACTTTATCTAAGATGTATGCATTTAATTTCTCCTTTATGTACCAAAGCATCATAATCCTGTGTAAAATTCTTTTGCTAACAGTTTGGAGAAGGTATAAAAATGTACAGAATTAAAAACATCTCAACAGTATATACCAGCTTTCTTAAAATCCCTTGCATGGTCCTAGCACAGTTAATTTCCAACTGGCCATCTTTCTGTGATGAATCCAGTCTGCTGCCATGTTGATGGGGGTGCATTCTCTCTATCATGAACCTTTTATCCAGAGTCTTTGCTGTCCCCCCAACTTTTTTTTTTTTAACTCATCAACTGTTTGATAGCTACCACAATTCTCTTTATCATACAATAACATTTATTTTTTATTATACAATCAAATATAGTTCTTTTAGTTCACATTTCTTCTTCTAAATTATACCCAAATACTCAGCCTCCCCTTTGCCTCAACCTTATTAGAAAATCCCTGAAATATCTCCAAAGAATCCTAGAATGTTATGGAGGGCAGTTTAAAAACCAAAGATCTAAAGATTTTCTGCATAGTGACATAAATACAATATGTTATTTTCATGAATTGCAACCAACTCAGTTCATGCTTTTAAGACAATTCACATCTTATCATCTTTATCATTGTCTTTATTCCCAGTAAATCAATGTACAGTTATTAAATTATATTGTAAACTTTATTTAAACATAATCTGAGTCAAACTGTCTATAGTTTGTTGGATGTGTACATCATATCCTCAAGCAGATTTTAAAATCTACTCATAGTACTTAGTATTGGTGATCAGTAAGTTATGGTGGATTTAATTTTATTTTGATTGGAGCAGTGGTTACAGAAGTGTATATATTTTTAAAAGTTCATCAGACTGGAAAATTAAAATGCAAATATTTTATTTTACTTTACCTGTTTTGGTTTACTTTAATAAAGTTTATTTAAAAATTAAAGGAATTAAAATATGAGAAAAGAACAAGACATTAGCAAACAACCAAGCAGAATAAGAAGCAGAAAAGTTCTAAAAATTAAATTGAGTCAGAAAAGTTCTAAAAATTAAACTTCTAGAAATTAAAACATGATACTATTTAACATAAGAAATCACTTGCAAAACAAATCCCCAAAAGTATGGTAGTCCCAACAATAGAAATTTATTTCTTGTTCATGTAACAATTCAATGCCAGGTCAGTTGATGAGTGGAAAGGGCCAACACTGGAAGTTTAATGGGATGTCATGTCCTCCATACAATTATTTAGGAAACTGGCTGATGGATACTTTGTTTCTTCAGCATTGCTATTTCCAAAGTTGATCTGGGAAGTGCCATGTGTGGGAGAACCTTCTAGGCCAGGCCTGTAATGTTGTTTATATAAGACACAACTAAAACAAATGCACAGAGGAAAGTCAAAAGTCAAAGAATAAAAGTTTTGTTTGTATGAGTGCAAACCAAAACAATGATAGTATAGCTATTTTAGCATCAGACAAAAACCAAAACCCAAACCAACCAATCAAACAAACAAAACACATACACAAAATGCTGTAAGGAAAAAACCCGTTAAGATCTTTAGGGATGCTAATGTCTGCTACATGTATCCATTAGGAATTGTGTTTCATTAGGAGAGAACCAACAAGAAAGTGGCTCAAATACACGTGCTCCTTTTCCCTCAAAACCCAGAAGAGGTAAGTAGCACAGAGGTGGTGTGGCAGCAGCATGAAGCGAGCCAGACTCCAGGCTCCTATATTTCCATTGTCATCTTTATTTTTCTCTCTTATTGGTTCCAGAAGGTTACCCCACCCCAACATATGTTCACATCCTATACAGGAGGAAGACAAAGGGATAAAGGTGCATCTGCAAAATACCCGGCTCATTTTAATAGAAATGACTCACCAAATACCTGCTTTAACTCATTAACCAAAGAGTGTCACATAGCCACTAGTATCTGCAAGGTGTTGCTGGGAAATAAAGATCTTGCAGGGCATGTTGCTGAGCCATTTAAAAATCAGGGTTATTCAATTTTGCACTTATTTCTTTAGCTAATTCCTACAAATTGCTTCTCTAGAAAATTGCCATTTTATCTCAGTTTTCAAAGTTGGTGGCATAAAATTTATAATATCTTACTGCTTTTCAAATACCTGGTGTATTAGATTCACTACCTTATCCTCATTTCTAATTTTGGTTATTATACCTTGTCTGTCTTTTATTCCTTGGATGACTTTGCCAGTACTTTACCTATTTTAATTGTCTTTTCAAAGAATTGGTGTTAATGACAAATATATTCTTCACTCTTCAAAATGCAACCCAAGAACGATATTAAGAACTAAAAATAAATTTGCAGCCTCCTCCCCCAATTATAACATATCATTAATTATAATTTTAATTATGAATATATTGCTAGTAATTCTTAGTATATTAATAGTTGATAATCACTGTGAAATTTTAATTGAGGTAAGCATGTTGTTCATAGAGAAAAATAAGACTAAATAGCTATTATAAAACACAAGTAAATATTTAGTACTCTATAAATGCTGTATCTCCTCCTACTCCTGTTTATTTTTCTCTTTCTTCTCATTATTATTATTATTTACCTTTAATAGAAACTGGAATGTTAAAATAATCAAATGAAGAAAGCAAAAGAATCACAAAGCAAGCTCTTGGGTTTGATATTACAGTAGGCACATTAAGGCAGAAATGGAAACATGCACTAGTTTTGACCTGTAATTAACTAGAACCAAGATTGCGTCTGGATGCTCCCTCACCTTTAAAAAGAAAATTAATGAATTTAACCCCAAAATTGATTTTCAAATGCATTTCAAATACATTTTATATTACTTACTCTCTATAAGTAAACAGCTCTGGATGGAGCTGTAACACAAATTCATTCATTTGTGCTCAGTTTCATAATTAAGTATATCTGTACCATAAATCTTAGAAAATAGATCTGACTGCTCGAGTGGCATTAATTAGATGAAAAGTGTATGTGTGTGTGTGTGTGTGTGTGTGTGTGTGTGTGAGAGAGAGAGAGAGAGAGACGGAGACGGAGACAGAGAAAAAGAGAGAGAGTTTTGTGTTGTGTGTAACACATATTGCACTTTCTTCCTCTTCTAATTTCAGAAATCATGGTTTATAATAAAAGCCCATAAATAAAAAGATGGAGAGAATGGATAGACAGACAGACAGACAGATTGATTAGTTATGCCAGGTCTTCTAGGCTGAAACTACGAAATGATATTCAGTTTAAGTGTAGTGCATGGTACAAAGTGATGCATGTCTGCAGGCACAAAATATTAACAGATCTCTACTTTGCTGTCTACAAATGCCTGGCCAAAACCAAACAAATTAACTAGCAAATAAAACCCTCTAAAGACATTTTTTCCCCTTTTTCCATGCCTAGAGCACCTAAGAAGGAATACAAAGTTAAAAGTATAAGGTTATCTATGGGGACATCTAAATATTTTTATTTTTTTATTTTACTGTTCCACAAAAGAGGTTTTAGGTTTTATCTTGAGAATGAAGTTATATCTCCCATAGCTACACTTTACATTACTTTTAAAAATCTACCACTTGAACATAATGGGTTTAACACCTCAGACACCCCATGGGTGGGGTGTTGGTGGGGGAATCCTTGCCTTTCTCAGTAAGAGTTATCTCCTGTCAACCTATGAAATCCTTATAGAAAAAAAAGTGCCAATTGAAATGTCATATAAAGCCAGAGCTCCTAAGGTGTTAATTATTCTGTAAATTGTTTTTGACACTGGGTTATGACTGTTATGTGTCAGTGCTATCTACAAATGCCCTTATTTTATGAAAATGCTCTAACCAACCCACTTTATTCCTGCAGGTACTTCCTATTCATTGTACATTCAACTTGTAATAGCATTCTCAGATAGTCTACACTAAATTAAGCCAGATAATAACTGCTTGACTGGAATAAATGCTACTGTGAGTTTTCCTCTGATGGTTCTCTCTGACTTCCTCATAGACACAAGTTCAAAATTTTCTGTAAAATTCCTAAGAAGGAATAAAATAAGTTTGGAAAATGTTCTATATCTAGTTCATTTTTAAATATAACATTTTAAAATCTCTGAGTAGTACAAGAAATGGAGAAAGATTCACCCTTACAATGAACACCCCAAATTAAACGTATTAACATCATGGGCCACAGATCTTTTAGTAAGCACACTTTGGGAAATAATTTTATGCTGCTATAAAATTTGTATTATAAATACAGTGGAAAGGCTCTAAAATAGGTTTTAGAAACTATTTTTGATTGTCTTACCAGCTTTGATACTGTACTATGATAAAAAGCTAATGAAAATTTCAAACACATCTGCATGATGGTTCTGCTCATTGTGTGCATCCATTGAAAACCTACAAATAATGATCAGGACAAAACTATGTAGACTAGGATGTTGTGAGGAAAATAGAGTAGTTTAGTCAGGCCCCCTTGCCTCAGGTCTGGTTGGGGGTGGTACAGCACATTTTTTGTAAACAGGTTGTATGGGGGTGGAGTTAGTGTGCATGCATGTCCGTGTATCTTTTAGCTTGTTGCTTTTCTTGAGTATTCTTCAGTGTGTGAAGCAACAGCTCTGCAGAGCTTGTGTCTAAAAATAGACCACATTTACTTTGTTGGCAGCTGCCCAGTTTCTCTTTGGACTGCTTAGCTCTTAGACATGTGTGTGCTGAATAAACACTATTCTTTCTTCAACCAGGGCTCCAAGGACCTTTTTACTGTTACCAAGCTCATAGACCTGCATGTGAAGGGTTTGTGACCCAGTCTGGACAATGGGCTCGCGGAGTCAGTGAGCTCTAGACCCAACCCTAGCTCTACAGGTGTGAATAGTGCCATTTAGAATTCAGCAACATGACAAAGTAAAAATCAAAAGCAGAAAATGGTTGAAACACCACAGTTGATTTATCCTTTACTAGAATGGCTCAATTATCTGTCTAGTATGATCTGTCCGCATGTAGTGTGAATGATGTAGAGTAAGTATGCAAGAAAAGCAATCATGATAGCTTAATTTGCAAGATTATGTTTTAAAAAGCTTAAGACCTGATCACTCGTAATTGCTAATAGGAATACAAAATGGTACAATCTCTCTGGGAAACAACGTGAAGTTTCTCACAAAGTTAAAAATACATTTATCATTACATTCAGCAATCCCACTCCTATGTATTAACCCTAGAGAAAAAAAACCTTATATTCACAAAATGCGTATGTTTATAATAGCTCTGTTCATAATATCTTCAACCTGAAAATAACCTAAACTTTCTCCAACTAGTAAATGGATAAACAATTGATATAGCCATACAATGGGATGCAACACAGAAATGAAAATAAAAATTATTGATAAATACAATAATTTTGTATGGCTCTCAAATGCATTATGGTAAGTGAAAGTAACCAGACTCAAAAAGTTAAATACTATACATATGATTACAATAATACGAAATCTGGATAAAAGTCAAAACTGTAATGATGGAGAACAAGTAGATGGTTTTCAGAGATTACGACTGAGGGATAAATCTGATGAAAATTAAATAGTCTAGGGCTGGCCAGTTAGGTCACTCAGTAGGATGTTGTGCTGATCACCCCAAGGTCAAGGGTTTGTATACCATTACTGGTCAGCAGCCAAAACAAGAAAAAAATAGTGTAAAGAAATTTCCAGAGATGATGGATCTCTCCTGTATTCTTATTGTGGTGGTAGTTACATGGCTCTTTTCATTTGTCACATCTCACATAACTGTAAAAAGAAGTGAATTTTATGTTATGTAAATTTAAAAATAAGAACATTAAACATGAGAAATAATAAAACACTAAATGGATGGAAACATAATACTAATTTTAAAAGTAACTCTGCAAATAACATATAGCATAATATCTTTATAAAGTTACACACCAAAAGTAAAACATATTATTATTACACATACATAGAATTTAATAAGACCATAAAAACAGGATTCAAGAAAATTATAAACAGTTTGCCTCAGGTAGTGATAGGCAGGGCAATAGGATAGGGGTGTTCATGTGATTTAATGAGGATTGTTGTCAGTTTTCTAGCTTTTGTTTCAAGTGGTGGTTTTGAGGTACTTATCACATTCTTAAAATATTGTTAACAAACCCTAAGTAATTGTATTAAATAGCCAAATAAACACAACTCAATAGTAAATTAGTATAGTAGAAAATATTTCTGATAAAATCACCTCATAGGCAGCTGAGAGAGAAAGAGACAGAGAATATAAACAGAAGGTGTCAGAAGGAGAGAATTAAAAGTTATAGCATAGTTCTAATTGGAGTCCCAGAAGGAAAGAAAAGAGAAAAAAGAAAAGGCATTATTTAAAGAGATAAAGGATAAGAATTTTTCAAAACTGATAAAAAGCATAAATTCTGAAGCCCATGAAACCCAATATATAGAAAGCAGAATAAACATGAACCAATTGACACATTTATACATTATAGTAAGTCTCCAGAAGATCAGACAAGAGAAGATACTAAGAACAATCAGAGACAAAAGACAATTTGACAGCAGATTTCTCTATAACAACAATGGAAACCAGAGGAAAGACGATATTTTTAACATGCTGTCAGAAAATAACTGTTGAATTATAATTTTATACACAACAAAGTTATCTTTTGTAATTGTATGCAGAAATTCACTCCTTGGTAATAGCCCAGTAAACTCCTATCAGATTGCCCTTAGTGCCTGGATGAGTTTGCTACTTTCAGGACATCTAGCCTGAGGGCAGACAGTCTATACCATGTGGCATGGTTACAACTTTTATGGAATACCTGTAGTCTTTCTGGTTTGAAGAACAAGAGGCCTGAGCTTGGGGCAACCAAAGCTGCTGAATAGATATCTGGAGATATCACCAGAAAGTAGTGAGGTAAAGAAGAAGTACCCCAATTCTATTTATAAACTTCCCAAATCTGTGGCTGAATATTAAACTACCCGCATGGAGGCAGATTCCAAGCATCCCAGTACATCTAATTATACTGAAATTTGATCTGCCACCTACAAGATGTTGCCCAACAAATTTAATAGTCTGTTAAATCAGCCAAACAACAAATCAAATTAAAGAAAACCAAACCCAAACAAACAAAAATCTAGTTTTTAGAAGAATATAATACAACTTAGAGTTTCTACAATATAACAGTCACAATGTCCAGAAAGAATACAATTATAATCACTTGACATGAAGAATCAGAGAAATATGACCTATTCTTAAGAGAAATGATTATGAAAGTATAACAACCCTAAGATGGCACAAATGATAAAATTAGCAAAAAGGGATTTTAAAGGATATTATATTATGCTTAATGGCATAAAGGAATATATGTTTTAAACAAGGAGAGAGAAACTCTAAAGAGAGAAATAGAGACTATAGAAAAAAGTCAAATCGAAATTTTAGAGTGAAAGATGCAATATCTGAAATAAAATATTTTACCGAAAAGCCTTAACAATACAATGGAATTGACAGGATGGAGAGCCAGTGACTTTGAAAATAGATTAATTAAAATCATTTGCTTCAAAGAAGAGATCATAAAGATTTAAAAAACAAAGCAAAATAAAAACAAAAATAGAGCCTATGGGACAAATGGAACAATATCAAAAGTTGTAATTTGTGTAATTGCAGTTCCAGAGTAGAAGAGAGAAAAAGAATAAGGAAAAAAAGAATATTTGAGAAAATAAAGGCTTAAAACTTACAAAATTTATAGAAAGTTATACATTTTTTAGAGTCCCAAAAGTGCAATGGAGAGAGCAGAAACATATTTGAAGAAATAATGGCCAAAAATGCCCACCCACAGATTGTTGAGGACATAAATTTACAGATTCAAAAGATCAGTAAATCTCAAGAAGGATGAAAAATACAAGGAGAAAAAAAGAAACCAGGTTTAGATAAACCAGAGTCAAACTACTGAAAACCTGTGGAATATACTATAAAGCATATTTACTTCACAGGGCCTGGTTTTCCAAAGCCTTGCAATTTCAAATATCGACCTTGCAAGGACAGGAAACTTTCCTCAGGCTATAAGTCTCTGTTGCAAGATAAGAATTGTGGCACAGCAGGTTTCTGGCTCAAAAGACAGACTAGTTACTGATTGTTATGTACAGATACTGAGAAATTGCTGTAAGAAGGAATGTTTGCTAAGATTAAACTGTTGTTTGATAGGACCACTTAATTGTCTACGGGAATGTCATCTGGCTTATTTCACTGAAAGTTACCAGCCTATATTGTTAAACTATAACCCCACCTTTGTTCCCTTCCTATACCTTCCTGTTCTGGAAAATAAATGCAGGAAGAGAAACCCAGTTAGGCATTAATTTCCCAAGGAAGGGATCCCTCTTGCTTGAGGGTTCCGGTGGGAGATTAACCACTTCCGGGCCTCTCACTGCTCAAAAGAGATGGGCTTTGAGTAATCCTTTCATTTCTGTCACCCAGGGGAAGTGGGGTGACAAATCCGTGGGGGGTGAAGCAACGCAAAGCATCAAAAGCCAAACATGAAGAGAAAAACTTGCAAACAACTAGAAAAAAATGCAGCCATTGCATACAGAGAAATAATTTAAATGACAACAATTTTCTGATCAGGATATGGAGGCAACGAGTCGATGGTGAAATGCTGAAATGAGAAGAAAAAATAGTTAATCCACAATTCTTATCTGGTAAAAATGTTCTCGAAGAATAGAAATAAAATAAAAACACATTTTGACACAGAAAATTAAGAGAATTTATCACCATCATACTCATATTACCAGAAATATTAAAGAATGTTTTCGAGGCTAGAAAGAAATTCTTAATGAAAACATGCATCTTTGGGAAGGAATAAAGAGCATCAGAAGTGGTCAATATCTGGCAAAATACATACACTTTTTCTCTAAATTTCTTTAAAATACATAGAATTTTTAGAATAAAAATTATAATATTTTCATGTGTTTATAAGATATGTAGATATGAAACTTATGACAAACATTTCATAAAGAAAGGGAAATGTAAATGGACCACTATAATTTCAAGGTTTTATTTTGTGTGTATGAGATAGTACAAGCATTAAGATGAATATTGTTCTCCCCAGAGCAACCACTTAGAAATGTAAAATTATTCAGAATACGCAAAAATATTAAAATAATAGAAAGAAAAGCAGAAAAACAAAAATCAGAGTTTGAACAAAGCCAAATCCTAAAATAGTAGAAATAAATCCAGCCAAATTAATAGTTACATTAAATATTAGTGGAATATACAGTCTAATTAAAAGTCAAAATTAATATAAAAATTGATGAGAAAGATAAGTTCCAACTCTATGTTGTCTATAAAGATATAATAGACATACCAATGTGAGACTGGTTTTAGATTTAAATACAAAATTTGGAGTCATAAGGCTCCTAGAAGAAAATATAGGAGAATATTTTTTGAACTTGTGGTAGGTATTTTTTTAGATACAACTCAAAAAGCACTAAAATTAAAAGGAAAAAATGATAAATTGGACGTTAGCAGAATTAGAAAATTTTGACATCCAAAAGACATCATTTAGAAAACAGGTAGTCAAGGCGCAGACTGGAAAAAATAAAAGCAGATTTTTTTTGTATAAAATTATAACAGTACATAATGTGTAGATTTAAAGAAAAACTAAAATACTACACAATAGTGTCATAAAGTCCCCATAAGGTAATCTGAATCAAAGAGATCTAAAGCCCTTATACTCTTAAAGAAAAACTAACCAAACCAAACCAATCAGCCAACCAACCAAGCAAACAAAACACAACAACAAAAACAACAGGTTATGGAAATGTTAAAAACAAAGGATGGAATAAAATATACTAGGCAAATATGAATCAGAACAAAAGAAGTGTGTATTATGTCAGGCAAAATAGACTTGAGACAGACAGTATTATTACAGAAAAGGTGATAGTTTAATTCACCAGAGAGATTTAAAAATTTTAAGTAGTATGCAACTAATAAAATAATTTTAATATCTATGAAGAAAATCAAGAAAGCTAAGCAGAATAATTGATAAAATCACATTATTTTGAGAGATTTCACATACTTCTTTTGATTATTGACATTTCAGAAAGATTAGAAAAAGTAGAAAATGTTTACGTGCTTGACTAACAGGGCTAATTTAATGGACTTAGATCCATCAGTTGGAGATAACACATATGCTCTCCTCAGGCATACATGAAACATAAAAATGAACCACATAACAGCAGGCTTCAAATTTTAAAGAATGTATTTTCAGTCCCATGCTTTCTGATCACAACACAATAAAGTTAAAAATGAATTACAAAGTGATGAATAAGTTAATCCCAGTGTATTTGGAATTTAGCAAAACTCCTCTATTCCAAATAACCCAAAGCCCTCCCCCCAAAAAAAACAACAAAAAAAAGGAAAAAGAAAATGTAATACACATTTTAAATACTAGAAAACAATAATGGAAATGGAAATGCTAAATAGCAAAATCTGAGATGCACAGTAAGTGCTGCTTTTCATGAAAAATTTGTGAAGCCCTAAATTCTCTGTCTTTTAAAAAATGAGTTTTTTTATATTTAGGAAGGTTTGTATTTTAATTCTCGTGGTTATCTTTAGTTATAATCTTACTTTTTTGTAATAAAAAAAAGTGTAATACCGGTTTGTTCTTTGCAATAAGCAACAATAAAGGTGGCTGCTTCTTCCCCATGTTCACCCAATTTTAGACTATTGTATTATTTCTCTAGATATTTATATTTCTATTGTTACATATGTTTATGCTCTTACCAAATTATATTTTAGCTTTAAATACTAACCTTTAACTTATTACAGATAAAGCAATTGCCATGCTTATTTTATTTTCTGCCTTATCTCCCATTCTTTTCCTGGTTTTAATTTTTGTATCATTCCTGTTTGTTATTAGATCTGAATAAATATATTCAATGATTACTACCAGTCCTTGAGACAGACAGGTGGATTATGAGAATAACAGCTTATCAAAGCAAAAGCCCATGAGCAGCAACCTCTGCTGGAATCAGTGCCAGGAACTCCTGTAATTAACAATAGAATACATCTGAAAGAACTGCATGTCATAGACCTTATGTAAAAAAGAAGTCTCTAGGGAAACCCAGACAACAGGGGAAACAAAAAAACAACAAAGGGGAGGGGGGGGAAGAGGAACGGGTAAGGGGTCACAAAAATCAACTATAATGTATATTGAGAAGTAAAATAAAAAATAGAAGTAAATAAAAAAAAAAGAACACCAGAGGAAATTTTAGCTTCTAACACCTACAACTACAGCAATTAGTAAATACAGCCTAACTCCTAGCCATACAAACATAAAGTGTCACACTAAAGACCTATTTACCCCAGTTCCTTTTATCTATGTCTGTCTTTCCAAAAAAAATTACAAAGTGTACTAAAAGAAAAAAAAATGCACCAGAACCAGACTCAGATTTGGCAGAGATGTCAGAATTATCAGACTGGGAATTTTAAGCAACTATAATTAACATGCTAAGACCTCTAACAGAAAAAGTTGATGACATGCAGGAACAGTTGAGTAATGTAAGCAGAGAGATGGAAACTCTAAGCATCAAAAGGCAATGATAGAAATAAAAAAATGCTATAGCAGAAATAAAGATTACTCACTCACAGACACAACTGAGGAAACAATCAGTGAGCTTCAAGAAATGTCAATAGAAACCTCCAAAACTAAACTGCAAAAAGAAAAAAGAATAAAAAATGTGGAACAGAATATCCAAGAACTATGAAAATATTATAAAAGGTGAATTACACATATAATGAGAATACCAGAAGAAGAGAAAGAACAACAGAGTATGTTTGTAGCAATAATGACTGAGAATTTTCCAAAATTAATGACAGATACCAAACCACAGATCCAAGAGGCTCAAAGAACACCAAGCAGGATAAATACCAAAAACCTATACCTAGGAATATCATATATTCAAATTGCAGAAAATGTAAGACAAAACAAAAATCTTTAAAGAAGCCAGAAGGAAACCAAACCAAACCAAAAAAACCTTACCAGTAGAAAAGGAAGGATAAAAATTATCTCAAACTATCTTCAAAAACCATGCAATCAAGAAGAGAGTGGAGTGAAATCTTCCAAGGGTTGAAAGAGAGAGCTTGGTTTTTAGTTTTCTCAGGAAACGCTCCTGTGAATAATAATTCCTCAGTTCTTATTTATATGTAACAAACAACTTGCTGGATATAAAACTCTTGACTCATTTTTTTTCTTCTTAAATATCCTTTAAGTGCTACTCCACTGTCTTCTGACACTGAATGTTTCAGAGAAGTTTAATGCCTACCTAATTTATTTTTCTTTATATGTAATTGTTCTTTCCACCTGGTTGTCCAAAGGATTCTTATCCCTTAACTGTAATGTCCAATGGTTTGACTAGGCTGTATTTCAGTGTTAAGAATTTTGTGTGAATATTTCTGGGTACATGATGTGCCTTTTCAATTTATAGATAGAAACTTTCTTTAATTTCAGGACAATTTTCTTGGATTATAGTTGTGAATATTTGTTCAGTTTTAGTTTTTCCTTCTATCTATCATTATTTTGCTTCCCCCCCTAATTTTACATTGTCATCACTTCCTATTGCCTGACCATAGTTTACTAAATTTACTATATTTCTGACTTGATGAATTCACTTATAGCTATGATTATTTCATTAACGGACTATCAACCTTAGGTTGCAAAATTATTTTTCAATCTTCAACTGTTTTTGTAACTACTTTTTAAAGACATCTGTGAGAGAGTTAAGCTGCACTTTTTCATTGTTTTAGGGGATTTTTAGAGTATCCTTTTTGGCAAAACTTTAAGATAATATGCCTAGGTAAGTGTTAAGCATGGTTACAATGAAAGTAACTAACTCTATTATTTTATTCTTGAGCTGCTGATCTCATTTGTAGTACTGCTTGCTTGATCCCTGTAGATATGTGAATTTTGACCACCAAGACTGCACCTTACTTTTTTCTAATGCAGAAAAGCAAGTGCCCTTATGATGTTGGAGGTAGGGTCCAGGGGGCCTGATAGTCAGCCTCAACCCACCCTGTCCTCTTACCAGGTTCTTGACTCCACCACAGGAAAGAATTCAAGGGCGGAGTCACAGTAGACAGTGAGAACAAGTTTAATATAAAAGATAAAAAATACAGGTTCCACAGAGAGAGTGTGACATTGTTCCAGAGACTAAGCAAGGCCAACACCAAGTTTAACACAAAAGTAAGTTTGGTACAGACATCAAGTCTAACGCAAAAGCAAGAAAAATATACTTAAAATTCAGAACAAAGTGCAGGCTGGCTCAAGAGAGTGAGCAACCACTTGCTGAAAACAAGTTCTATGCAAAGTAAAGTATATACACCTCAGCCAGCAAAGTGTGGGTTGCCTCCAGGGAAGTGAGCAACAACCCTGCCTTCTGCTGGGATGTGGCTTTTATAGATTCTATATCTAATGAATATTCAGTTAAGGGAGTGGTTCCCAGTTATGCAACATTTAGTCTTGCATATGTTCAGTTGGTCTCTTCCTGGAGCATATTCATTGGTTGGACCCTATCACAGGCACCAGGAATATTCAAGAATATTCTGTGCTCTCTATTGAGCATGTCCAGCCACTGGATTTGCATAAGCCAGCCCCTTGTCTTATTTTCCCCATGTTGGTGCTCAAAATAGGTCTAACTGGCAGCAGTTAGAAAAAAGGGGAAAGCCCAGAGGAGGGGGCCTCAGACCTCAATGAGCATCTGGAAACCCAGTGTCCTATAACTCAAGCCCAGGGAAACTGTGCACCTCCTACATTACTTAAATGGCTTAGCACCATATATCTTACTAAAAATAGACTGAATTTATAATATTCTGCTCTTTCACAGGCTTGTTGAAGAGGAAAAGTCATCTCTCATCCTCAAACTGGAATCCACAGACAAATAAATTAAGATTCTAGCCGGATGATGTTACACTTAAACTTTGGTATGTGTTTGAACACATGCATTTTTTCAGGCACTGGATTCATTATTTTCCTTATATTTACAGAAGAGACCAAGAAAAAGAGAACAACAACAAAAGATGAGGGCCATTTGCATCAAGGAAAGAGCACTAAAATAAGACCTAAGGCAGTTTGTAGTTTGTACCATTTACCAACTATGTTGCCAGGTCACTTACTACCTCTGGTGAATCAAAGATTTCTATTCAAAGATTTCCCTTTATAGCTTGAAAATCCTGTGAGTCTAAAGCTAGAAGATTTTCTCAAATGCTGTCTCCTGCAACAAATCTTTAACAACAATTCACAGATATTCCTTTCTTATTATTTTCATTACATGGTGTAATAATCCAATTTTGCTACAGCCAAAGTTGTGGCCATCTGAGTGTAAAGGTTTAAAATACTCTTAGTCTTAGACCTAAAAGACTTTGACGATCTAGAGCACACAGATTCCAACCCTTGAAGCCACTAATTTTTATGACATTTATATTGAGCTTTCAAGGCCAGAGTTAAAAGAGGAACACTTAGTTTAAAAAGAAAGCTGCTGCAGACAGCACTATAAAGTCCACATAGAAAAAGATTGGTTATTCTTCTGTGGTTATTTTTGTATTCAAATTAGAAGTTAAGGTAGTGAGAAATTACTCAAAGATTTCTAGCGGACAGTCATCCCCCAGTGCCACAGTTTATTTTTTAAAAGGTCCCTTGGTATTAAAGATCTGAACCTATAAAAAGCATATTATACAGACAAAACCAAAATATAACTTATTTAAGAAAGAAGGCTACTTTTTTTTTTTTTTACAGTAGTATTCAAACTGAATTCCTTGTAACTGTACCTTTGTGGTCACTTTCTTTGGCAAATGAGAATCATAATAAATGGCACTTGAGGACCCTTTTTTAATCAGAATTTTCTTTCTGATTATTTTCTTTCAAACTTATAATCATTGTTTATAAGATTTTGAGTGGGGAAAAAAAGGTCCCAGAGCTAACTAAATAAGTTAGTAAACAAATAAAGAATAAATTTGAAAATTATAACTATGGGGAAAAATAAAATTTAAAAGACCTTGGAATGTTCTGTGTTAAGTAAGAGTTATCCTTTTAGTATACGTGGGACCTTAAGATATAAAAGTCTGGTTTAGCCAGGGAAAGGTCAGGCCAGAACACTCCTCTCATTTTCCAGTACAGTAAGACAAGAGTACTACAGATGGTCTCTTAACCTCTAGATAACTTACTCTACAGATTAATAGACAATATAAAATATACTAACTCGTTAAATGCATTTGGCCAGAGGGCTAATCTCTGTTATGCTGTGTTCTATTGCTTCTACCAGTTGAATCATATGCTTACCAAGAACTAGTTGTACTTGTTCCAAGATACATTACATCATTTCAACTGCCATTGTAATGATGCAATTTAAATAAATATTACATAAACAAATAAGTGAGTATATAAAGGAATAAAGTTGTTTCTATGAATGCTTTAGAAATGCTCCCAGTACCGGGAATGATGTCAGCTTCCCCTTCTTGAAAGAATTAACTTCAGCCAAATGGAAGCCAAGTAGCTCAGGAGGCTATGTTGATTCTTGCTGCAGATCATACCAATGACTAACTGACAATAAAGTTTAAAAATTCAGCCTCTATGTATTGGCATGAATGAGAAGAGAATGTCTAGGAGTAGATATTTAGGCTGTTTGTCAAGGGTAGAGCTAGACAGAAGAGAATCTGTCATTATGTGGGGTTTACATTTTAGTCAGAGCTCCAGAAATTGATTCTACTATGCTGCAGAGATGGCTCTTGAAATAAATAGCCCAGAGTAAATAAAATGAAGATCCAACAGTGTGCATGGCCCATCAACACAAGCTTGATCTTTGTATCACTACCACTGCTGGATGTCTGATATACCAGAAAAAGAAACCAACACTGATGTCCTCAAATTGTATCATACTCCAAGGAGACCAACCAGTCAGTTGTTGGCAAGTTGATTATATCAGACTTCTACTCTGGAAAGGCAAAGAGTCATATTGATAAAGTTTGACACATATTCTGCATGTGAGTTTGCCTTCCTTGATCAATTTCTCAGCCAGCACCACTATCCAATGTGTATTAGTCTGTTTCTGTTGCTTATAACAGAAATACCTGAAATTGGGTGATTTATTAAGAAAATGAAATTTATTGCTTACAGTTTCAGAGGCTGGGAAGTCCAAAGTCCAGGGAACACATCTGGTGAGGGTCTTCTTTGTTGGTAGATTTCCGGCAATGCAGGGGTCTCACATGGCAGAAAATGGCTGAGCAGAGATAGAGAGAGAGTTCCTCATGCTCTCTCCTTTTTAAAGACTTCAGAACCACACCCATGACCACCATTATTAATCCATTCACTAGGCATGGTCCTCAGAATCTAATCACACCTTCAAGGCCCCACCTTTCAATTACCAGAATAGGATTTCCCATCCTCTTAGCAGTCACAGTGGGAATCAAGCTACTAATATGTAAAACCTGGGGGACACAATCCTTATCACAAGGGTTGCCACTATATGAACCACAAAGAAGAGATCCTTAAAACATTGCTGTGGACCAAGAGACCACCCTACAACGCAGGTATCCTGTGTGATCTGCTGGATCTACCACAAACCACATCATTTAGAAGTTGTCAACCTTCTGAAGGTACAGTGGAGGCAACAGCTTGGAGGTAACATGACTTGATAATGGGACATCAACCTTCAGAATGAGTTACACATATTTTAAAAAATGAACATTCTATGTCACCAGTTGCAGACTTAGGTCCAGAATTGCTGTGTAACAAGTTACCACAAGCTTAACTGCTTCAAATGACACACAGTTTCTGTGGTTAGGACTCTGGGCAAGCTTAGCTGGGTCTTACACAAGGCTTCAATCAAGGCATTAGCTAGTCTGCATACTCACCTGGAGGCTTGTCCGGGGGAGAATCTGTTTCAAAGCTTACCGTATTAGTTCCTAGGGCTGCCATAACAAAATCCTACAAACTGGGTGGCTTAAAACAACAGAAATTTAGTGTTTCACAATTCTAAAAACTAGACATCTGCAATCAAGATGTCAGTAGGATGATGCTGCCTCTGAAACCAACAGAGGAAAGTCATTCTTTGCTCTTCTAGCTTCTGGCGATTGCCAGTAATACCTGGCATTTCTTGGCTTGTATATACACGCATTACTCCAGTTTCTTCTTCTGTCCTCACATAGCCATCTTCTCCCTGTGATTGTCTCTTCTTATAAGGACATCAATCATATTGGATTAAGGTTCCTTCCCTGCTCCAGTATGATATTATCTTAACTAATTACAGCTGCAATTAACCTATTTTCAAATAACATCACATTCTGAGATACTGGCTGTTAGAACTTAAATATATACTTTCTGCGGATACAATTCAATCCATAACATTCACTCGGTTGTCAGAATTCATTTCCTGTGGTGGTAAGACTCAGGTCTCTAGCTTCTTGCTGGCTGTCTGCTGGTGCCTTTAGTTCTTAGAAGTCTCTCACAGGTCCTAGAGGCTGTTCACAGTTTTTTGCCACTTGGCCACTTGGGCTTTCCCAAAACTGCTGCTTACTTCATCAAGCCACCAAGGAGAATCTCTCTAGTACAGTCAGTCACAGAAATGACATCTGTACTGGGTTGAATAGTGTCCTCCCCAAATTCATGTTCACCAAGAACCTCAGAATGTAGCCTTATTTGGAAAGAGGAGCTTTGTAGATGTGATTAGTTAAGATAAGGTCATACTGCCTAAGTATGTAAAATCAGTAACTCTTGTCCTTACAGGAAGGCCACTTGAAGACATAGAGACATGAAGAGAAAATGTGCATGTGATGAAGGAGGCAGAAATCGGAGGGATAAAATTACAAACCAAGAAATGCCGAGGATTGCCAACAACCACCAGAAGAGACAAAGAAGGATTCTCCTCTATAGGTTTCAGAAGCAGCATGGCCCTGCTGACATCTTGATTTCAGATGTCAGGCCTCCAGAACTGTGAAACAATAAATTTCTGTTGTTTTAAGCCACCCAGTTTGTGGTAATTTGTTACATCAGTCCTAGGAAATGAAAACACATTATATCACGTCACCATATTCTATTAGTTAGAAGCAAGTCACAGGCCCTAACCACACTCAATGGAGATCACACAAAGACATGAGTGATAGTAGGCAGAGATCACAGGAGACCACCTTAGAGACTGTTCTCCACACAAAGTGTAAAAGCAAGGATGGCCCTACCCACCACAAGTCTCTGTAATTCATCTGGGGAATTCATGCTTCATTCCCCATATCTTTAGACTATGTGGATCTAGGGACCCCAATTTCTAGAGCAGGGATGCTTCTACCAGGGGACGTAGTAAGAATTTCACTGAATGTAATGCGTATGCTGCTGCCTGGTCACTTTGGACTTCTCATGCCAAGAGAAAAGTGAGCAGAGAAAAGAATTTCTGTACTGGCATGATGTTAGACCTAATCATCAGCAGGATGTAGAGCTGCTGCTAAATAATAGTGACAAATGGGAATATTTAGGGTACTAAAGTGATCTACCAGGTGGGCTCTTGATATCTTATGTCCAGCAGAAACTGTAAATAGGCAACTTCAGCAACTACAGCCTGATAAAGATGTAGTAACCAGGGCTTCACAATGAGTGATGAGGATCTGGGTTCACCCCACAAGCAGGTCACATAGACAAGCAGTACTAGCCAAAGCAGAAGGGAATCTAACATGAAGATTATAACATGAAGGAAGGAGATGTTAAATATCAGTAGTGATGTCAGGACCAACTAAAGCATAAGGAACTATGCTTTAGTTCAACCTATTAACTCTCCTCTTAAAAGTTGCCTCAGGAATTGTTACTAATCAGAGTCTGGGAGAAGGTGTACCTGGATGGGTTGAGCTTAATAGGACAAGCACTTGGACAAGGGGGGACTATAGTGGATGCAATTGGTGCTCTGCCTAGTTCCCTGTTACCAGCTAGCGTACCCATTTCCCAGGTGATGTGAGGATTGGCTGATAAGAGTTAACAGGGACCCCTTTATCCAGAGAATTGTCCTTGGGTAAATAGGAGCCATCGTGACCAGTTGCATATGCCGTTCTTTCCCCACTCCCTCGGGATATGATTATAAATTATCCTTTCGAGAGCTATCCCTGAGCTTCCCTGTGGGATCTGACTAAAGCTAGTATCCAACAGAAACCATATTCTTTTCTTTTTCTGGTATTTGTTTGTTTTGGCAGCTGGCTGATAAGGGGATCTGAACCCTTGACCTTAGTGTTATCAACACCACTCTCTAACCAGCTGAGCTAACTGGCCAGCCTGAAACCATGTTCTTGCTTGGCTTTTTCTTTACTCACAATTGTATTCCTAACTATCCTTCTTTTGAGAGCAACTTCTTAATAAATTATTTGAACAAGAGTTCTTGTCTTAGGCTTTGCTTATTAGGAAAGCTTCTGTAAGACACAAACCACTAGTTTTTATTCTCTTAGGGTGGCCCCAATAACCTTCCCATTCACATTATATTTATCTATCTCTATTAGTTATTCTTTTTTTCTTCTTTTTCTTTTTTTTAAAGTGCATAACACAACCATCGTTCTTCTCTGGATTTCTGGATTTCTTCCACCATCAAGAAGAACACAAATATGAACTTGGAGATTTAGTTGCTACAGTTATTTATTTTTTTAAAAAAAACTCAAATTACTGATCTTTTAGTAAATAATCCCTTAAAACATACCTATGTGAATTAAAGGTTTTGTATTATTTGACAATGCTCCCATTTTGCACAGTGCATGTTCTCTCATGGAGAGAAAACTTAGTCGCTCAGGAGCTGGGGAGCTACTGAAGTTGAAGTTGTTCAAACTCAGTTCCCTGGGCCCTTAGTGGGAGGGGGTGGGTACAAGCCATCAACCTTTGTGAGTTACAATGGACTCCCTTTGTTTTCCTGATATGGCATGTCTTAGCATTTCTGGAACATTTTTAGAGTGTGGCTAAGTTCTTCTCATGATCTGCTTGCGATAGTAGTGGGCAAATACTTGAAAGAAGCTGTTATTAATACCGAATATGTATCTACTTCAGTAAGACTTTCAACACCAATCCCCCACAAAAGTATTCAGTATTCTGTCTGCCACCCTTAAAACCTTCCCTAGAAATCCTAGATTGACCACAATCAACTCTTGCACTTACAATTTAGCTTTGTATTTAAGCCACAGAGGCTAAATCACATAGTAAGTATTGCAGGAGATATTGGCTAGATAGGCTGATAAAATTACTGAAAAATTTATAGTGTCTTGGTATGTTCACACAGATTGATAAGGTTTTCTTTTTATTTAAATCAATCCATGTAAAAGAGAAAGCTCCCTCCAACAGCACCAGCCCAAGAGCCACCACAAAAAGAACAGGCTGGAGAACAAAGAGACCCATCAGTTCCACCAAAAAGCAAGGTGATTCCAGTTTCAGCCTAGAAAGGGGGGTCCCTGCCAAGTCTGGCTTTTAACTGTATCCAAATCTCGAACAGATCTTAGGTCCCCCTGATAAGGCTGGAGCACAGCACCAGCAGTCAAGAGGGCCAAAGTTGTCTAGACTACTCAGTGAGCACCTCTATGCCATGATTTGTCACTGTTCATGCTGACAATGGCAAAAGAATCAAGAAACTTGGGTTTTGGAAGAGCACAAACATTATTTACCTAATAAGCAATGATCAAAGTTCTTGTCTAGGGTAAATGATACAAAAATAGATCATGAGGTCCCCCATACATCACTGCTGAGATGATCTAATCTAACTTTAAAGCACTACAAAATGGCTTCTTTCACAGAAGGACAAGCTTTACACTAATGTGTCTCAAAAACCAAATGTTTCCAGCTCTACCCTCAGTTTAAGAGGTTTTTTCAAATATGCCTTTCCTATGTCAGAGCCAAGGTAAAGGGGGAATGAAATAAACCCTCTATCCAGAGTCCCTGGAAAAGAAAGAGCTCTAGAAGCCAGTGGGTGTGAGCACATTCAAGTCACGGGGTTTGAGCTTATGGGTCCGTGGCAGTTGTTTCTTCCCTTCCATCACTGGAATGTCCATTTTGGGTGGCTTGAAGTTTGCTGGATCTTCAGCCATTCGGGTGGCCTGGGCACTGATCACTTCCATTGGAGAGGGCTTCTGGGCTCCTCCGTAGGCCTGGGCGGCAAAACCTCCTGAATCATACTGCTGGAGGGATTTTGGTCCAAAGAAGCTCCATTTATCTGACGAGTTTCTGTCCTTATCCCCACTTCCAGGATCCATGTTGCTAGGATTTGGGCCTGGTAAGGCTGTGGAAGAACCAGAAGTGAACCAGCCTCTGGACTTCTGCTTAGGGGACGAATGGGGGATGCTGCTCGGGGTGGACTGGGCTGATGGAGGCTGCTTCTCTTCTTTTGTTATTTCTCCACTCTGGAGCTTTAGTTTGTGGAGTGCTTCTGCCACTCGAAGGTACTTGGTCTCCTCGGTGGTGAGGCCCTTGTGGGGTGTGTAGCCAGCATCTCTCAGCCCTGCCTGTTGCTCAAAATGCTGAATGCTTTCCTGGGTCTGTTTTGTGATCAGAGAATTCATGATGACATGGGTGGCTCTAGCCTTCACCACTGGGACCTTGTCCATAATGTCAGTGGCCGATGACAGGGTCATGGCAGGGGAATCTCCTTCTTCCACCTGGGTGAGGTGCTGATATTTGCGCTCTGGAATCACTGGCTTCCAGGGGATGCTGCCCATGTCCGATGGAGGAGGAGTCATGGGCGTAGGGTCCTCGAGGGCATCATCATAGCTGAATGCCCAGCGGCACATCCCGATAGGCAGAGACATCTTGCCTAGAGGCCCACTAGGCTCAAGAGCAGGTACTTCTGGTTGTCTTGAAGCCATTGAAAGAAAGACTGGGATCCAGGTGCTTTTTCTATATAAAATTCGGAGCTGAGTCCCTGCCACCACAGTGAAATGATGTGACGACTATGCTGACAAACAGATGTTAATGAGGAACATTGTCCAGCTGCTGCTAATTAGCAAAGCTTCCCAGGAAGAGTCCATCCAGAGGTTCTGCTTTCCTGCTGCCGCTGAGCTGCCTGCGGCCCAAACTCCGGCACTAAAGAGGCTTCGAGGACCCACGTCTCCCGAGAGGCTGTGGCGCAGTCCAGACCCAAGCCATGGTGAGAGCGGCGGCAACACCAAAGGTCCCCAACACCGAGAAGAGAACATTAAGGGAGCTTTCTCTTTTATCTGTCACAAAACAAACACTAGTGTTGCATGTCCTTCTTTGTACTTTAAAGTGAGATTAATTTAACTTCAATTTGGTTGCAAACTTCCTAAGGGAGAAAATTTAGTCTACTGATTTGGTAAAGTATGGAGGATGGTAACTACAGTTAGATTATAGTCTTGAGGTTCACGTGAAAGTAGTGTCACCTTATTTTGATTTCCTTGTTCAGGTCAGGGCTTGAAATTTTGGGGTAAGGTGGAAGAATTCAAAATTTTTCTATACAAAAGCATTTTTTACCAAAATGAGCCTCACACCTTTATGCAACACATACTTTACTGAGGAACGGAAATTAGGGAGACTGCCTTTTTATTTCTCCCCACTGTGTACATGGTCATTGTCTTGAACATGTCTCAAATACCTGCTGTTGTTTGGTTTAGATAGTATCTTGTCTGTATAAGGAGCTGACATTTCTGTAGAGAGGCCTTGGAACCTAAAATTATCAGAACAATTAATTTATTTGTGTCTTCTGTTACGATCTCTTGTTTTGACAATAAAAATCCTTACTACTTTCTCATAAAATAAATAAATAAATAAATAAATAAATAAATAAATAAATAAATAAATAAATAAATAAATCCATGTAGAAGGAACATTGAGGGATAGGGTAGGTTAGGATGGGCTCACAGAGCTGTGAGGTAAGATTAGACCCAGTGATCTGCAAGACCCAGCTGGCCCCAGGCTAAGACCATATGCTGTTTCAGAAATTGCTCTAAGCATTTCACATCTTTTCCAACACAAATGAATTATTACCTGGGAATGTGTACTTAGAGATTACACGAGTGTGCTCATGTTAGTAATAAGAGCTGGCAATCTTTGCCTGGAATTTAAACTGAGTTCTTTGTCTTGCTGCCTCACCTCTTTTCCCACAGGTAGGGCTTGAATTTTCTCAAGTCCCACTAACTTGCCTCTCTAAAACTTCTGCACACTGTCACTAAGGCACGAATTTGGTGCTGAGTCACCACTCTTGTCAACCTGTTTGTCTTCAAAATTTTGCTGTGTTCTTAGCTTCTCTTCCACCCAAGTGGAATTAATTGCATTAGATAAGAAATCTTAAAAGGCATTCAGGTTAATTTTGTCCTTGATTTTGATTTGCAGATCCTGGCAATAAATGCTTCCTCACAAACACTTTTTTGAACTATACTGGTTTTCTGGTCAAGTTCCATGGTTCCCTCTGCATTGTGCACATTTTATGTAAACCCCATTACTTAATTCAAAATCTTTAAGCACTCTACCAGAATGACTGATGAAGAACTAGGCATATGTACCCTTATCACATTCCACTCTTCCAAAGACTTACTCTAAACCAATCACGCATCAAGACTGAAACATCCTTGACTTACAACTCACACACTACACTAGGAGAAATGTTCTGGAAACTCCCTAGGACCTATGTTTTGTTTCTCAATTTTCATACTTAGAATATTTGCCTAGAACATTTTTCATGCCTTCTTCTGTCTCTTCTCAGAAACACTTTAGCTTTTGGTACCTGGGATAACAAACATCACAGGATTTCAAACTCATTTGCAGCCAGGTGATTTCAAGTGATCTGCCTTGGCCTCTAACCTCATCTGTGTGGGCCCATCATTTCTCTGCCATATCAGTCATGAATACACCTTTTGTTTTCTACAAAAGCAATTCATTTTTCTTTAAGATTATTCGAAATTTTTCCCAAATAACGTGGACTTCCAAAACACTCTGCACCGATGACATCTCCTGAGGGAGACTTTGGAAGGAAGCCAGCAAAGTGTAATTCTGAGTGAAGCTCCAGCATAGTGTAATTCTGAGTCTCTGGGTAAAGCATTTATCTCAAATGTGGTTCACACGAAATGGCTCTAGCTGTGAAGTCATTACTATGCATACTGTGCACTTCTTTGCTTGAAAGCTTTCTAAACTAAGTTATAATTTGTGCTAAATTATAATTTGTGCCATTTTCTTCTCATTTACACCATTTCATTAACAATTTAGATGATATGGTGGAATATTCTTTCCTTCAGAATGATGAATGTTTTTATACAGAAATATAGATATAGACCATATTCAACAATCTTGGATAGTACATCCACTTCCCTGCCCCATTTCATTTGAGCAATTTTCCCCTATTGAGGAAAAAAAGAGAATAAAAGTCCATAATCATATGATCAGATCAGCCAGGGAAACTGAACTATGCCCATAGATCTTTACTCTGTGTTTGTGTCCACAAAGAGGTAGAAAATAGGATTGTTTTTCTACTGTATTAAAGTCTATCCAAAATGTTTATGGTTTCAGTTTTAAATGCCTTGAGCATCTGCTATGGCCACTCACTGATGACGGGCAGTCATTTCCCCCATAGACTCTGATCCACAACTTCTCATCCTTTTAACCACTTTTCTTCTTCCCATTAGTTTTTAGGCTTGGTTTGTGTTTTGGGGTGTTGATTAGTTATCTCTGTCCAGTTTTGTTATTGGATTGGGTCCAAAGCATGTGTGGGGGATGGATGTGTGGGTGTGGGTGGGTGTGTGTTGGGGGAAGATGGGATGGCACTGGGGGAGATGATTACATGGTGTGGTGGAGCAGGGGAGATGGGAGAAAGTCTCATGAAGACCTGTCCTCAGGGTCTATTTGTAAAAGGCACTTAGATCTTTTACACTGGCAAGATTAAATCCTGTGTGAAAATTTCCCATGTAGATTTATGCTAAAACAACTTCTCCACATTGTGTTGCAATCTGAAAAGCCATTCTCTGTATGCTAGACTTGTTTTGATTTATTTTTTCATATTACATTGTCTATTGCTTGTTGGAATGATGGAAGTGCATCCTTCACCTGCCATTCAAGAGCAGCTCTTCTTGGATGCCTCTGTCACAAACAGTGGATGACAAACTCCTGCTTACTCAATCTATCCCTTGTCTTTGGTTTCCAGGAAATTGATCACCTTGAGGATATTGGGGCAGATTTGTTGTGCATAGATAAGGCAATAAATTATAGATAAAGTATGAGTAGAGTTTAGTATTATACTGAAATCTAATATATATCAAACTTCTTCAGATACATTTATTTCATAGAATGATTATTCTATGCTCCTTACTAATGAGTTATAATATATTTTTATTTTCTTTTTTTCTTCCATTTTTATTTTATACCATCCTTATCAAAACAATGTGTTAAATTATGGAGTTATCTAGAATTGTCTTAAGAGCAACAGAAAAAGAGGTACATTTTAAAACCATAAAGGGATCAAGAATCACAAGAATTTGTCACCACCAGGGAAAGAGATAAAGAATGGAGCGACATGATGGGCACCCTTGGCAACTTCTTGGACCAGGAACACAGGGACCAGGTTGAATGAAGATTGTGGCAAATGAGAGAAGAGAGTTTGCACAAAGGAAGTAAATGGAGCTGATAAAAAACAACTCTTCTTTCGCAACTTGGCTTAGGGCTTGTTTTTGTGCGATCAGCCATAATGCATAAATGGAAATAATTAAAGAAGAGAAAGTCTGTATTTATGCTGAGCTTATTTCTTCTTCCTTTGCCTGCCATGGTTAATGTTGATGGCCAATATTAGAAAGTAAGTTACTTGAGACCAGGGATGTTATCTGTTTTATCACTGCTGTCTTTTCTGTACCTATATAACAATGCTTAGCACTTAGACATTATTCAGTAAATACTAGTATCAGTTACATAATATAGTATTATCTATAAATATGTTTAACTGGGAATACAAAGGCTTCAATACTTAGCAAAAGTCTATAAAAGACCAAAAAGTAAATGATGCCTTCAACGTCCAGATGCCCTGGATTTATTAGGATGTTTTAAGGATGTCAGACCTATGTAAGGATATGACCTGCAGAGTAGATAAAGGTGCCAGCACTGATCCAGATGTTAAAGAATAGAAAAGATTAATTTTTTTCTCATTTGAGGTCAAAGTAAATGTAAATAGAAGTTCTAACATTTTCCCCACTCCAGTCAATGTTTTTTACACTCAACTCAGCATTGCTCAAATATGCATAAATATTTCTTTTCCTATGGTATATTTTTATCATTGCATATTTTATTAGTAGTATATTTTTAAATTAACATTTAAAAATAAGCAATTGGTTTTTTCACACTAAATAAGATTATTGCAACATAGATCTTCAGAATGAAAATCTCAGAAAATAACTTTAGAAATGTGTGTGCACATTAATCTTGTGAGGCTTCATGCAGATTTGATTCTGTGATTATAAGAGGAAACTTCTTATATTATGACTGGATAAATCATAAGTTTACCCCCCAATAGGTGACCACAAAATTAAACTATTGAACTATTGAAAATAATGAACAAAAATGTATTTTAGTTTTAAGTAAAAAAAAAAAAAAAGTTCTTTATTCAGGGAAGTAAAATACTTAAAACTGCATGCATTTTGGTTTTTGCCTTTTTAAATATTTTCTACTACTTCAATAGGTAAGCATCTGTAGGGCTTCATAGTGAGCCCATATAAGTTGGCTTGTGATTGTTATATAAACCTGCATTTGAAATAAGGTCTATCATTTAAGAAAATATCAATTGGGGCTCTAGTCTGCAAAACAGGAATACAAGAAAGTATTAAGACCAACTTTAAACCAAGATAGATAACCTAAATAAGTTAGCACAGTGCCTAAACTCCAAGTGCCTGGTCTTCTTGATGGTTCTGATGCCATCTGTGCTTGTCTGGGCCTTTTTGCCTTCAGAGCCATTCCTTGTCCTTTCCCTTATTTGCTCTGTGTGGCAGGAGGCTGACCTTTGCAGGCTGCATTTCTCAGGCACCAGTATCAGGTATCAGCTGGCTTCCAGCTGGGGCTGGTCAATGGGAGGTACTAGTGGAAGACTGGAAGGTGAGAAGAGGGGACACACACCCCTCCCTACCTCTCAGCCTGTGTTTGGCAGCTACAAACTCACCCAGTGGTTTTAGTGCCCACTGGACAGGCTGCTGTGGTTCCAACTTCTTCTGTGACTCCAGCCCTTGGACTCTGGTAACTCACTTCCTGTGATCCCTCTGACCTGGGAATGGCAGACGATTGCAGCAGCTGCTAAACAGGGTTGCCTCCCCCTCTCCCATTCACCTTCTTTGCACTTTCATCATTTGTGTAGCAAAATCCTTATGTTGAAGTCCCTCTATCTTAAAATCTCAAATGCTTTGTGTTTTCATGTTAGTCCTAGTATTAGTTTTCTATTGCTATGTACCAAATTATTCAAATTTAGCAGCTTAAAAGTACACTCATTTATTATTTGATAGTTCTATAGGTCAAAAACCAATGCGGGCTCAATTGGTGAGTCTCTGCTTAGGGTCTCATAAGGATGAAATTAAGGTGCCAGCTGGGGCTGGGCTCTTATCTAGAAACTCTGAGGAAGAATCTGCTTCCAAATTTATTCAGGTTGTTGGTAGAATTCAGTTACTTGCAGCTGTTGGTCTTTGTTTCCTTGACTGTCAGCTGGGAGTTGCTCTCAGTCTCTGAGTGGTTAGATTCCCTCACCACATGGCCCTTCCATTTCAGCAGTGGAGAATGTTCCCCATGTCGAATATCTCTCACACTTTCAAAATCTCTGGTGTCCTATTTTGCCCACAGCTGGAGAAAATTATCCTCCTTTTAAGGGCTCAAGGGACTAAGTTAAACCCATCTGGATAATCTCCCTATTTTAATGTCAACTGATTAGTAACAGTAGTTATATCTGCAAAAGTATTTTGCCACATATAATGATACAATCACAGGAGTAATGCCAGGGAAAGAAGGTCATCGTAGAATTCTGTCTTCCACAGACCTTACTTAAGTGATCCATCACTTCTGCCACTTGCCAGGTTTGTGTCCTTGAGCTAATCATTAAACCTCCAAAGAACTTAGATTCTTCATTTATGAAATATTTGTAAATAAGAGAGATAGACCTACTCATTACTAATGTTCTTGTTCTGTAATCCTATCTTTGTAGCCTGAGATTGACATTACTTGGGCTAGCAGGAAAAACAGTGTGGGGTTTTGCTATCTACTTTTGTGCGTGTCTCCTTCCCTGGGTAAGCATTTGGATTTCATCTGGAAAAAGAGAGAATTGTGTTTTATCAGAAACATTTCTTAGGTATAATCACAATGAAAATGTTTGTATTTAAATTGCATTAACTTTAATATTTAGGAGGGAGTTCCTACTTCTTTTGGTGCTGCCAGTAGTTCTGATATGAGTCAGTACTCTCCACCTGTAAGTGCTCAGGGTGATAGTCTCATGTGAGGTGAGCTGGAGAATACAGAAAGGCTGACCTTAGAGGGGAAGCCAGAGGAGAACTCAACTTCAGTAGAAGCCTCAGTAGTCTCAGCCTTGGGGAACCTCAGGCACATTATGTAACATCTCTGAACTTCATATGTAGAATGAAGAAATCAGCTAGGGGGCTTGTAGAGCCCTTTCAGTGTTAACAATGAATGATTCTTCTCCATCTTAAACCTTTGGCTGTAATCAAACAGTGATCATATGTATAATAAAATTATGTTTGTTAAATTCTCAGGTAGAAAGAAAGCTGAGTGCTTTAAGAAGACTCATTTGGAAAATTATTTTCATTCAAAGATTTTAGTGTATAGTTTTTGGATACTATGATTCATTACCCTGAACTACTTTGTTTCTTACACTCCCACCCCAAGATCAATTCTTTCCAGATTTTAAAAAATTATTTACAAGCACACCGTCATAGGGCAGCCACTTAATGCCCTCTCCTGGCTAATTATGAAAGCACAACTTATTTCTATGCTATGGCATTATCTGGAAATTTGCATGTTCTTTTAGCTTTTGTCTACACATTTACTTTGTAATATCTGTTTCAACAATATTTAATGTTGAATTTTAAAAATGAATATGTTTTATTGATGATGTAGGCATTCATCTACTTAACAAGTTAGTTTAATAAATACAGAAAGCCTATTTTATGTGTGTATGTGTGCAAAATTTTGGAGTTTACTGAAAAAAATTAACCAGCTTATCACATTTTACACTGCATTTTAAAAATGACAAAATTTTTATGAAAAGGAAAAAGTGATAAAATTCTAAAACAAGAAGTATTATTGTAATTAATTTTAAAAATATACTTGAGTTGCTGCCTCCATCTATGTACAGGAGTTAGATAAATGATTTGCATCATTCCTTAACTGGAACAAACTATAATGTGATATTATTTTACCATTTCTGTTCTTACAGTTTTTACCCAAGTGTTTCCATGCTTTATTGTATCCTTTATCAAAAAGGGATTTAGAAATGGAACATAAAGCCAAAAATAATGAGTCTATTCCTAAAACCAAGTAACTGTGGTTTGAGGAAGTAGTTCAATCATTTTTGTGTAATGTCATCATTCAGAACAGTGATGTATCAACCCTTAGGGCCATATCAGAATCATTTGGGGGTGTTGTGGGAAGAGTAAATCTTCTCCAATAATGAAATGTGTGTTTTTCTCCTGACCTATTGGGACACTTTGATAGCCTTATATTTAGGGTAACTATATAATTTATCATCCTGAGGGTGGAAGAATCATTATTAATTATGTCAAAATATTGGCCTAAATTGGGGCTACTGCAGGTGAAGCACAAGTTGGGTCGTCATATTAATATTACAAAATGTATCAATTGGAATAATTGGATTGGAAACTGAAAAAATTCTGTTTTTACTTTTAATTTCAATTATGTTCCTCAACTTCAATTTACAATTTGTATTGTATGGAAAGTAGAAATCGCATTAAACCTTATACTCTCCTTGAAGCCAGATGGCCTAGTTTCAAATCCTAACAAGTTGCTTAACTTTTCTCTGCCTCAGTTTCCTCATCTGTAAGATGGGAATAACAATACACACACCTTATAGGGTTGTTTCAAGGATCAGAAAGTTAACTGATGAGTTAATATGTGGGTAACATTTAGAATAGTACCTGGAGCACAGGATACCCTACTAGTCAAATATTAGTTTCTGAGAGAGAATAATAATATCTTTGAGTTTTTATAATGATATGAGAATTTCAGAAGTTGTGCATTTACTCCAGGAAAGCAACTTGTGGGAGGTAGTCTCTAAGGTGGCCTCCAAAGATCCTGCCTCCTGGTGTTTATGCTGTGATGTAGTCCCCTCCCCATGAGTGTGGCCTAGACCTGGTGACTCGTTTCTAACGAACAGAAAAAACAGAAAAAGTGATGAGCTGTCACTGCTGAGATTGATATACAAAAAGACTAAGACTTCCATTTTGCTGTTTCTTTCTCTTTCTCTTTCTGCCTTGGATCTGATGTGCTGAAAGAAGCAAGATGCCATGTTGTGAGTGGCCATATGGACAGGCCCATGTGGTAAGGAACTGGTGTCTCTGGCCAAAAGTCAGTGAGGCCCTGAGGCTTGACAACAGCCATTTCCATTAGCAAACGGTTCTTTTAAAATGTTCAAGGAATCCAAATGTAAATAGTAAGAAGAAAATAGGAAAATGTGATTTCTTCAGTTTCCATGCCAAAAGAATTGAAAGAGGCTATCTCTGTCCATAAACAAAATCATAAGAATTTCCAAATTAGAAATGGCTCAGTTTGTACTCTGAAATGTTTTATTATAAATCTAGCCTTGACAGAAATTTTACTATGGAAATTAAACAGTGCATTTTAGGACTAAGAATATAACCTTAAAGCTTCATGTCAATTTTACCACTTGATGGAGCTATAATGCCAAATAACACTTGAAAACCTATTATGTTTGCAAGGAAACAATCATTTTAAGAAATGTAGATAAATGTATAATCCTAATTGTTATTTGGATGTGTTCTAGTGATTACTGTTCACCCTCACCAAGTACTTCTGTAATGTGTCAAAGAGAGAACTTTATGTAACCTTGGACTGTTAGTGGAAGATAATTTGCTTATTTTTATTTTTCATATAGAAGATTTGAGAAGGATATTCCTTGGGAGATACTTATATATTAGTAAGTAAATACGCACATAAATACTTACATATTGGAAACACACAATCTATTAAAAATTTAAGGATGGCTATTAGGTCTTCTAGATATCTGCATGTGGATATTATGAGAAGGAAAATTGAACCCTCTTGGATAACAAGGCCTATGAAAGATTTCTGAGTCAAGCAACAGTAAAGAAAGACTGATTTTTGCAAAAAAGAAAATGGACACAAAAGGCAGACGTGTTGGTCACAGTAAACATAAAATATTCATACTCTAACCTTTATGGACTCTATTTCCTATTAGAACAATTATATTTGATAAACACAGGACCACACTCCCTTACCTGAAAACTTGGGGCTAAACATGAAACGTTCAGATTTTTTAAAAGGAATACAATATTTATCCCATATAGAATATAACATTCTCAGCAATGTCTGAACTAGCACTCTTCAAGAGACGTGTTGTTGCAGGCTGGATTCCACAAGAATCTGACTTTAGAGTAGAGATTTAGGGAAGGATATTCATTAGGACGTACTCTGGGGACCATCTTCTGGAGAAGGGAGTTGAACATGGCAGGATGGGAAGAAGGAATGTTGATTCAGTTCCAGTGAAGGCTGCAGGCAACTCCATGGGAATACTTTCATTTGTTACAGCCCTACGGAGTTGTCACAAATTGAGGTGAGGAAGACAAGCCCCATGTGATCAGTCCTGATGTCATACGGGATTGGATACAGGCTGCTGCTGAGGAAAGGATAACCTTGGTATTGCAGCTTTCTTGAGCCCAAGGAAGGCTGACAGTTGGAGGTCTTCTTCTGGCAGCTGTCCCAACAGCTGAGGAATAAATCTTTCTTTTCTGCTGTGTGACCTAGACTACCATCCCCGAGTTTTCTCTGTTTCAGGCCACCAAGTCCTTCTCAGGAAAAAGGTTACTAAATTTGCCCATTGACCACTTACACTTGGCAAACAGATGCTAAGAGGTGCCTGAATCTGACTCCTTATCTCCTTTGTATTACCTGGCAAAAAGAGTCCATTACTCTTTCCAGTATGCTAACTTCACTTCTCGCTTTCTGTTCACTTGCAAGAGGAGCACGAAGTGTCTAAGAGGCAACAATTAGCATATGGTTCAACAGGGCTCTTGCAGTGTATCCTGGTGGAAATGTTCCCTTTTAGGGGGAGGACAACCCAGAGTTGCAGGGATGGGAAGCACAAATTCACCAAGTGAAATGATGATACACGGGGCTAATCCTTCTTCTATGCTTTGGTTCCTGGACTCATGTGTTCTACTTACTGGGGACACAGAATCATATAAAGGTCTTTGAATGAAGGTGGACACTATGTCCTGGACGAATGGTGTCATTGTAAATGATCTCTTCTGAACTGGCACTTGAGCTTCACCTTCAGCCTCCATTCCATTGTGCTGCTGGGCCAGCTGCTTCTAAATGGCATGGTAACTAATGTGATGGTGGAACATGTGTCATGAGCCAGCTGAACATCTCCTCTGCTGTAATGCTGATCTTTTAGCACGGCATAATATTGTATGGAATCTTGTAGTGGTGGATCTTGTGCTTTATAGGCCCTTGGACAGTGGTGCTAGCTGGGGCTCCATGGGCAGAAAACAATCCCACAACCATAATGTGTGTATATATTTATCAAAATAAATCGTTGTCCCTTTCAAGGTGTAAGAGATCGAATGTATTTAGCTGGCCACCAAGTGGCCAGTATTCACCAAGGGAAGGTGCTATCTGGAGAGCTCAGCAATGATCTCCAGTGCTGGAGGATTGGACATTTCATGGTTTTGGCAAGTACTAGCCAATGCTGTTGGCCTTTGCATACCGTCCATCTCTGTCCTCATGGATGCTTCTTTTATGTGTCCATTGTGCCAGCACTAAGGTGGCTGGTGGCAGAGGCTGGCTCAGCTGGCCAATTCAGTTTTGTTCACCTAGGTGGTTAGTGCCTCTTTCAGGGTGGAAGATCTCTGGTGAGCATTAACATGCAATGTGAAACCACATACCTCCACAATGTTTGGCCATTTGCATATATGAGGGTACTTCAAAAAGTTCATGGAAAGTAGAATTAAAAGATAATAGGAATCTTTCTATGAACTTTTTGAAGTCCCTCATGTCCATCCACATGCCTTTTGAACCTGATTTTTCAACATTTCCCCTTTGGGCCCCTGATCAGTCAAGCCATTTACCATTGCCCATGATTCAATATATGTACTAAGCTGGGACTTACATACAGCAGTGGGTGGTGACTCTGAAACACAGGGGCAGGGACAGAAGCATATTGGATGCCAGGATCTCATGTCACAACCACTCACCTATGGCCTTGTACCAACTTGGAACAGGAGAAGTAGCACAACCCTAGCAGGAAGCTAGAGGAAAGACAGAGAAAATCCTCATTACCTGGTGGCCACTAGTTTACAGCACAAATATTGGTTAAATAATGAGCTAGAACAAAACATGAGTTTGGTTATTTCCAAATGCTTATCAAAGATATAGTAGAAATATAAGCATTTCTAAGAACTCTTTGGTGTTCAGATATGTAAGCAGGTGTCATCTTAAACTCAATTTATTTCAAGCCAAACACAGCAAACTTTGACAGAAACAAATGTGCAGCATACAAATGTTTATATTTCTAGTGATGGCACATTTTTCTCAGTCTCAAACTTCGGGATCATTTGTGACTCTGACCTCTCTTTAGATTGAACATTGAACCAGCTCCTATCATCCTTCCCTAAAAGGCAGCTGACATTTATCTGTTATGCTGTTTCTATTTCTGGCTTCTGATTGCAGACCTTCGTCTCATTTTTTGATTATTGCAATGATATTCTAACCGAGCTTCCCTGCTTAAACAAGCCTGCCTACCACTGCTAAATTAATTTTCCTGAAAATCTGTTTTCAGTACTTTATTATTTGGCTAAAAACTATAAAAAGTAGTTAAGCTGCTTGTTAAATGCCCTGAAATGACTTTAAAAAGAAAGAACCAAACTGAGAAAGTATATTTGCAACATGTTTGAAGGATTAGTGTTTAAGGTAGCAACTACATAAAAGATAAGAGCTTGCAGTTCAGTAAGCAAAAGACTCCAAAGAAAGATGGAAAAGCATTGTGCATAGCATGAAATAATTTGTAAAGAAAATGTACATGAATAGAAAAAATGACTCAAAATATATACCCCAAAATGCTAACAGAGATTTTCTCTAAGTGGTGGAAGTATGAGTGATCTTCTCTTTTAATTAAAAAAAACTTCCAAAATATGGAATATTTTAGATAAAATAAACATTTTTAATTTTAATTATAAAAATAAATGACTTACTTCTTTCTTACTTACTTATGTTAAAGAGAATATTAGAGGGCTGCAGATCCCATAGATCTCAAACTTGGTGGTAGCCCACTCTCTGTCATGTCCCCCCCATTGTCCTTCTCTCCCTCACAACCAACCTGGGCTGATGAATCAACAAAACCCATGTACTACATAGGCTACGGCAAGGAGGACAGTTATTTCTATCCTTGGCTGCATAATTCTTCAGGATTTGGACCCATGGCCCTCAAAATGCAGCTTCAGGGAAAACATACACAATGTCTACCAGATAGGCCAAATGCCACATTAATCCATACAGTTAGCAGGGTGACAGACATCGAAGTTAGATTTCCCTCATATTCCACTGAAGTAGTTATATTTAAGAATATCATATTTTTGTGAACCAAAATATGATATGTATATATCAAACAAGGGTACTTCAAAAAGTTCAAGGAAAGATTTGCATTATTTTTTAATTCTATTTTTCCATGAACTTTGTGAAGTACCCTCGGTTATAAAAGTGTGATTATGGTAAAAGTGAATTAGTATATCTTAGCTTGGAGGTGCCTCAGATTATCTGAGATATATGATTGACTTAGAGACACCTTCAGATAGTGCTAGAAAAATTGCTTTTCTTCTCTCATTTATTACAACTCCAATCTTGTGGAGACAATGAGAAAAATTAAGGTAAGTGTTCTTGAGAGCTTGAGGGCATCATACCAAAAATAATAATAATAATAATGTATTTTTTAAAGGAAGCTAATGTATCAACATTTTCAGAATGAAGTCATAAGAACTGAAAAAGAATGTGACTTTTTTTAGTGCAGACCATATGCTAGGTGCCTTGTTATACACTAACTTCCTTGAAGCTACATATCCATTCCACAGGATATAAATAGAAAAGAATTTAGTCTAGCTAGTTTAGCAGAAATAATAACGGAAATTAAATATCTCTTCACATCTCTGGGAGAGCTGGAGAACCAGAGTTAGATGCTGCACTGACAGGTATAGAACAGAAAGGAAAAATGCCAAACTAGGTATAGTGGATTGTACCGTGTCCCCCCAAAACTCATTGAAGCTCGAATTGTGTCCCCCAAGCCTCATGTATTAGAAACTTAGCCCCCACTGTGACTATTAAGAGGGTGGGAAATCCTATTATAGTAATTGAAAGGTGGAGCCTTGAGGAGGTGATTGGATTGTAGGACTTTGACTAGTGGATGGATTAAAAATGGTGGTCAGGGACGTGGTTCTCAGGGCTTTAAAAGAAGAGGAGAGTCTGTCTTTCTCTCTCTCTGCTCTCTGCTTCCACCATCTTGCAGTGTGAAATCCCTGGGTCACTGTCACCACCACCAGATGGACTTTGGACTTTCCAGCCTCAGAAATTGTAAGCAAATAAATTTTATTTTCTTATAAATTATCCAGTTCCATGTATTTTGTTATAAGCAACAAAATGGACTAACGCAGATAGCTTTAGACATAAAAATTATTCTGAGAAGTTAAAAAGCATAAAGAAAATTATTATTAATAGCATCATGAGAAACTACAAATATATTAGAAGACATATTCAATATTGTCTCTCAACTTTCACGTGTGATTTTCATCCACGTTCATGGCCATTGTAGTTACTCAAGAGCAATATGGTATCATTCACACTTGCTGACATTAATTTTAGTTCTAATGATGTTTAAACCCATTTTATAAATTTCAAGACACCCAGAAAAGTGCTTATGTTGTCAATACGGAGTAGGATAGATTACATTATTTTCTCACAATTATTGTTTTCTCCCCACCCTTGACATGCTTCTCCATAGGCAGGGGATGTACCCCCTGCCCCATGGACATTGGGCTTGTCCATGTGACTTTATTTGGCCAACGGAGTGTGATCGGATGTGACTTACACCTGTTCAAACAGAAAGTTTAAATGCCTTGTCTGGGTTGACTGTTCCACCTGAGCAGTTGTCCTCTGCCATGAGAATGTGTCTCAGATGGTAGCTCCTTCAGAAGGGATCCAGGAGGGGGAGGACTCACAGAGCTGGGATGAGCCCAGTGGGACACACAGTCCACAAGTTACAAGTGCAATAAAAAAGTGTGTATTGTGCAGAGCCACTGCAATTTGGGGTTTGTCTGTTGCCATGGCAAAAACTGGCTAATATCTAGGTAAACACAATTTTTTAAAGTAGGGTTAAATTTAGAAGTTACTAAATTAGGAACCAGTAGAAATGGAAAATCCCTAGTATTAAAAGCTCCTTGTTGAATTAATTTTGCTTCCAGATACCACTGCTATTAATTTATTTCTCCTGACAAAAATATCTTACTGCAGAAGTATATTTTATAGGGGCCTTCATAAAAGAGTGTGTGTCATTCATATATCACTTTTTAGGTAAAATATAAAAATCTTTAGAGAATTTTCTGGGTTGTATGTTATAATAGTTTTTCTTAATCATAATCAGTGTTAAATACAAGTAAAACTGAATGTAGAATTCAGAAGTGATGATAGTTAGTATGAACCTGCTTTAAAACAATGGTAAAACTTCTATTAACTAAACTCTCATATCCCTGGGCATGTTTAAATATAAGACAAAGGAGTTTTTTTCCACTAAAATATTAACTCTCGGATCAGAAGACATAGTTACTTGATATCCAAGGTCTTACAAAGTCTTGCTTATTCCCAGTCCTCTCAATTCACTTAATTTTGACTAACCAAGTCAAATTTTTGGTGTTTTGGGAAGACACGCTAGCCTGAAACTACATCTGTTAGTACTAGTATTGAGTGATTGATTGAATTGGTGAGAAAGCAAAAAAAAAAAAAAAACTTTAATACAGATTTCTTTATTGCTCTTGTGGGCATGACTTCAAAATTCCAAGTGCTGGGTTGTAAACAAGCCTTATAAAATTTACTTAAAAAGCAAAGCAGCAAGTGGTTATTTTGGGGAGATCATGGATACATGCCCATAGGACAATATACCATGTTATTGTATGTGATAGAATTATTATCAAATATTAATTCTCCATCCCTCAAGATTTTTACTGTACCCCATTTCAAACATATACCCAAACAATACCCCAAAAAGAAGCAGGGAGAACTATCTCTCCAATGTAGGTAGGGAATTATTCTTTTCCACTAGGAGTTCACATGGATTGGGAAATCCTGATAATGTCACTATATAAGCTACTGCAGTATTTCTATAAGAGAATAAATTCTAAGATATCAATCAAGATTTTGAAGGCATGTTTATGCTCACCTCTATTATGAAAAAAGAGCTGGAATAAGAAAATGATGGAACAAAACATCTCTCATTAGGCAACAGCTATATTTCTATGCGTATCTAAAGTAAAAATAACAGCCTGGGTTTTATTCATTTCAAATACAGCTCTTTCATATACATTTTCATTTCATATCAACATTGAAGATTAAGGGAGAAAATTTTTCTATTTTTTCCAGTTGATCAGTCCATGTAGGATCTCTCAGAGGTTTTACCTTTTTTTCTTGAACATTAGCATTCAGTCTTTGGTTTTCTGTCCATCTTTCACACTACTTTCCAGGTTGAAATTCCTTCTAGTTATGAAACCTTCACTGAGTCTGTTACCTTTTGTTCTTGGTGGTATTATGGGAGATTATGGAAGAGGGCAGTACAGAAAAGTGGGACTTTCATGTGACATTGCCACGTGATAATGAGAGGACAGTGGCACTGGAATTCTGTGGGGTATGCACAGAATGAGTGGCAACTCCAGGCAGCTCTGAAAAGTTGCAGAGAAAAGAGGGCAGTATGGAGAAGTACCTGCCACTTGGTATGACCCAACACATGTGTCAAATATACCATCTTTTTTTTTTTTTTTACTGCTAACTCTACCACAGAAAGATAAGCCTTAGTAGAGGAGGTGATGAATTACAATCTGAATTTTAACAAATAGATTTTATCACTACTGTTTATTTTATTAATTGCACTTACAGTATTTTCCTGAGTTGTTTAAGATCATTTAAGAAGTCTGAGGTTGCTGCAAAGTTCTCATTTTTTTAGTGGTTACTTAAACACCAATATAATCATAGAGTTTTGCCAAAGCTGCATAAAAGACAGCTGTGGTTTGAATGTGCCCCCAAGCTCATGTTGGAACTTAACCACCTGTATGATGGTGGGAGGTGAGGTCTATAAGGGATGATTGGATCTCGAGAACTGAGCCTTTGTGAATAGACTGATCCATTCATGGAATAATGGGTTGATGGTTCAATGAGTTGTCACGGGCATGGAAGTGGTGGCTTTATAAAGAGAGTGAGGGAGAAGGTCAGCTATCTTGCTTTTGCCATTCACGCCATGTGATTGCCTGCTTCACCGCTGGACTCTGTAGAGTGTCACCACCAAGAAGAAGGCCCTCACCAGATGTGTTCCCTGAACCGTGGACATCCCAGCCTCCAAAACTGTAAGATCCCAAACTGTAAGAAATAAATTGTTTATTTATGAACTACCCAGTTTCAGATATTTCATTATAAAAGACAGAAAATGCATTAATACAAAGACAAAGATCTGGAGTTGTCTGGAAAATGTCTACTGCCTGGGATCCACGCAGTTATTAACAACACACACACACACACACACACACGCAGAAGGACTTCAGAAAGAATATGCAGTCTGTGCTGTAAACCATTTTCTTATTCCTATAATACGTGCATTTAGATGCTTTGCTGCTCAAAATTATCCTTATCTGTTGAAGTCATACATCATCCTCTTCCCAAGCAAATTGTAGTAATGAGTATTTAAATGTTTAAGGTGGTTACAGTACAGTAGAGGTACATTGTAATATCATATTATTCTCTCTGGGAGTTTCAAAATCCATTAGGAAAGGACAGCCAGTGTATTATTAGTCATTAACTGGAATAGATTGAAGGACGATTTTGCAGTTGCAACAAAAGGTTCTCTACTGGGAATCAGAAAATAGAGTAAAAGTTTTAAATTAATCAACCCAAAGGTCTTGGCATCTCTGAGTATGTATCCTTCTGAAATAAATTTCAAAAGACAGTGGTGTTTTTGTGTCTATAGCTGTGCTGTCTAATAGAGTAGCCACTAGCCATATGTGTCCATTTAAATATAAATTTACATTAATTGCAATTAAGTAAAATTAAAAATTTATTCCTCAGTTACATTAGCCACATTTCAAGTGCTCAATAGCCACATAAAGCTAGTGGCTACTATACTGTACATTGCAGATATAGAACATTTTCATCATCTCAGGAATTTCTATTGAATTGTGCTGGTGAATAGTATGATTTTTCTTTTCTCTTTTTTTTGTTTTTATTCTACATTGCCAATATACTCATTATGTGTGCACAAAGTACACATAGTATAAGCTATTATCATAACATTTGATAATGGTATATCCCAATATCTGGCTAGCTAAAATGAAAGACAGTTTAATGACAGAATCAGACCCCCCTTTTTAAAAATCACCTTTCTTGTACTTAAGATACGATGCTTTCAATCTTAGTTCAGTCCTCATGTATACCTAGGTTATGACCATGCCCATAAGAAAAGGAATTCCAGTTGCTTATTCTCCTGATATGCTGCTATAGTACTTCTTGATGTCACAGAGTTTTAGGGAATGACAACATACAATTTGGGAAATAACATGCATTGAACGAAAGTGCATCTCCTTCCCCTGCAGGGAACAGGGGAGCACAGAAACCTACATTTGCTCATGGAAGCCTCAAAATAGTTCCATGAATTAGAGATTCTTGCACTAAGTTCAGGCTCAGTGAATTCCCCATGGGTATTAAATTAAAATACCTGCAGCTTCTCATCATGTGGCCATCAGGGCAACGTGAGATCTTTGTCAGCATTATTTCTTTTTTTTCCCCCAGGTAATTGTACTTTGAAAATGTAATCAAGATTAGGAATTGCCTTTATTTGGGCAGAAATATTATTTTGTTAAACAGAAAACATATTTAGTACAACCAAAATTAAGACACACTCAATGTATCTGAAGACAAAAAGTCTACTAACTCATCTGAGTCATCATTATTAATACAACTGACAGGAGACACAGAGGTTCTAGTTTGAGTGCTGACCTATTCCAGCTGCAGGACTGTTGAGATTTTTTTGGAGTCCCAAACAAAGTAAGGGAAACATCACCAGGACTTTGTAGGATTCTAGAGAGCTAATGAAAAAAACAAATATACCAGAGATTTAGTTGTGTCTTCAACACTTAGCAGTTAGAAACTTAGGATTTCTGACAAGATTTGCAAACAGTGCCATCTGAGAGTCACTAATTTCAATTATAGGCATGTTTCAGAGGCAGTGGCCAAGGTATTAGACTGTCTGGTGACTATATGTGAATCCATATTAGTCAAATTATGTCTCCTTTATTGTTTTCAGAAGTCTAGTTGACCCAAATACCACAACATTGTGTCTCAAATAGAGAACATAGGATAAATACCATGTTGCACCAACCTTGAATACTGTACAGTTAATATTTGATATATGGTTAATGTGCTTTGTATGAATGAGTTACTGGTATGTGGTAAAGAACACACAAAGAATCCATTCATACAGTTCGCAATTACTGCTTTGGCTGATAGATTACGGGGGGAGAAAAAAGGGATAGCTTAAGGAAGTTACCTCAGGTAGATTTGTGGAAGAAACCCTACCCTACCTCTCTCTTAGACTGCTAACATGTTGCATCACTCATGACAGTATTTGAGATGTTCTAAGTAGAACTTCACTGAACACAAAAACATCACCTTTTTATGACAGAAAATATTCTCAGAAGGGTAAAATGACCATTACAATAAACTAGTAAAAATTACTTCAATTAGATAGTTTTTGTACAAAAACCTTGATCATATTATCTGTGGCAGCAATGGGAGTTTTGAACATAAAGGGTGGGAAATTAGTTGGAAAACTGTTTTTCAGCAGAGCATTGTATTTATTCTATAGTCTAGAATTGGGAGATTGAGTATAGCTTAGAAGAAAGTGATTAGGAGTTGCTGTAGAATTGCTCTGTGTATACCATATCTATGATTTAACAGGCCCAGGCACATTGTAAGTTACCTAGGGGAATCAAGGAAAAGCAGGGAACAAATTGTCTTGATCTATATCTGTCTCACATGTAAGCACCTTAATAACTTAGCCTTAAAAAAAAAAAAAAAGCAAGACTTTTATTGGGAGAAGAACAGGCCCATCCCTAAAATTGTAGTATCATAATTTAAACATGCAAAAGTCATAAATTAGAAAAACAAACCATTAAAACAAATACTCTCTGGAAAAGTATTTCTTCATAATTACGAAATAACAAAGGTATAAAAGCATTGTTTTTATAATGCTGAAAGTTGTCACAGAAATCAAAGATATCTGAATTCCCACCTGTTGATGTTCGATTGATGTACCAGCAATGTTTGCATGAATAATAAATGAAACATGAATAATTTACAAATAGTTTTATATTTACCCCATAATATTTATTCCCTGTCTTACATACAGCAAAATCATTATTCTGTTATAATCAAGATTTTCACATAACCTTTTTACCCCTGTAGTAGGCAGAATTCCAAGATGCCCCCTCCTTCCAAAGATTACTTGCCCCTGGTATACCAAGTGCTCCCAGCCACTCCATTCAATCAAACACTAGTCTTAGGTATTGCTGTGAAGGGATTCTGCAAATGTGGTTAAGATCTAAAATCAGTTGACCTTAAAATAGGAAGATAATTTGGGTGGGCCTCACCTAATCACAGGAACCCTTTAAAAGCAGAGGAGTTTCTCTAGCTGGTTGAAGAGGAAGCCAGAGACTCAAAGCATGAGAAGATTTTACTGCCCTGTTGCTGGCTTTAAGATGGATTAGGCCAAATGAGAAGGAACGCAGGCCTCCTCTGGAGCTAAGAGCAGTCTCTAGCTGATAGCCAGCTAGAAAACAGGGACCTTGGTCCTACATCCACCACCAACGGAATGAACTTGGAAGCAGATTTTTCCCCAGTGCCTCTACTGTGAACACAGTCCACTCAGCACATTGATATCAGCTTTGTCATGCCCTGAACAGAGAACCCAGCCACACTGAGGGGACTTCCGACTTGTAGAACTGTGAGTTAATACATGAGTGTTGTTTTAAGCCACTAGATTTGTGGTGTTTGCTGTGCATCAATATACAACTAATATACCCTCGTTAAAAAGTAATATTGATAATATTTTTTGGAATATGTGATTCAATGTCTCTTTGTTTTATAAATCTTGGCTTGACATTTTGTCATTCAGAGATTAGATCTGGTCAACTGAGTTCCCTTTATTTTGATACTTGTCTTTAATCACTGATAACAGATAGCTGATAGAGATGTCTCACAAAGATACATAAATCTTGGCTAAGCTTACTAAATAATGTTGTTTATTTTTTACTCCTATCTACAATTACAAAAAGAATTTTGCTGAAATTCAAGTAACAAATTTTATATTTCCTGATGTTAATCAGTTATTCTTAAAAGTAATCAGATGTTATATTTTTATATTTGTAATTATGTGTTCACAATTTACTAAAATTCTTTGTTTATAAGATTTTAAAACCAGTTATAAAAAATTTGCCACTTTTTTAACATTTTTAAGTGTTTTAAATTTTTTTTCTGGCATATTTTCAACAGCAAAATCACACGAAAATTGTGTAACATGTAAAGTATTCCTAATAGGCATATCTGTTTGCTATCTCTGTTTTTCTTTGAAAAGCATTTATTTCATTTTTGCTTAAATTCAATCTCATTCTGAATGAAAAGATTATTTGGTTATTTATTGAAAATACCTTCTTAGAGTATACCACCGCCAGCCAGTGACCATCAGTGAAAAAAGCAAATTTGAAACACCTGTCTTTTTTGTAACTGTTTGACTTATCTTTAAGTTCTTTTAAAAAGTTATTATCATTTTTAACTGACACATAATAATTGTACATATTTATGGGGTACAATGTGACATTTGGATACAAGTGTGCAATGTGTAATGATAAATCATCTTTAAGTTCTTTGCCATGAAGTGACCAGTACACTTCTATAAATACCAAAGATTTACCTGATCATTTACATTTTATTTTGAAACATTGTAGTATTCTACTCTTTAAGAAAATTAATTTTTCAGTTATTTTAATTGGGCACACATAAAGTGTAATGTGCTGACAAATGATGGAAGCAAATACCCAAAGAAGGACACCATGGGGTATATGAATGGCCTTTTCAATAAATGGTGCTGGATCTACTAGATAGTCCTAAGGAAAAAACAAAGGTACATAAAATCAATCCCAGGTAGATATGAATGTAAAATGAAAATCATAAAGCTTTTAGATGATAACAAGAGAGAATATCTTTACCTTCAGGAGGGTAGACAAAAATTTGTTAAAGAGAGCACATAAAAACAGTAATCATAAGAGAACAAGTTGATAAATTGGACTTGACTAGTATTAAGAACTTCTGTTTTTCAAAAAACACCAACAAGAAAATGAAAAAAGTAAGCCACAGAGTAGAAGAAGTTATTTGTAGTGCATCTATCTGAAAAACTGACAAAGAACTCTCACATCAAGAATGGAGAAAGAATGATTACAAGTCAATAAGAAAAATACGTAACCCCATTTAAAAAATGGGCAAAAGACTTATGAGGTGCTTCACAAAAGTATTTCCAAATGGCCAATAAATATATAAAAAGATAATCACCCTCACTGGTAACCAAGAAAATACAAATTGAAACCACAGTTACATATTATAGCATCTTCACCAGAATGGCAAAAATAAAAAATAATAACAATAAATTTTGATGAGAATATGAAGCAACTGGAACACTCATGAACTGCTGGCAAGAGTGTAAATTGGAATACTCATTTTGAAAAACAACATGCATCTTTCCTATGACCTTGTAATCTCGTCCTAAGAGATATACTCAGCAGAAATGTATACATATATTCATCAAAAGACACATACAAAAATGTTGAAAGCAGCATCACTTGTAAAAGTCCTAAACTGGAAACATCATAAATTTCTAGTAGTAGTATAATAAATGAATAAATTGTGACATATTTACACAGTGGAATAATACACAGTCATTCAAATGAACTAAGAACTTAGGTTGACATATAATATTGAGCAAAAGAAATTAGACACAAAAGAGTATGGACTCTTATGATTCCATTTATACAAAGTTTATAACCAGGCAAAATTGAGCTATGGTGACAGAAGTCAGAAGTGTTCACCTTTGGGGGTGCGGGGCATGGGCCACGAGTGGGAAAGCACCTGAGGAGGCTTCTGAGCTACTATTCATTGATCAGGGTGTGTTCACTTTATGAAAATTCACCAAGCAAGCTCTGTGTTTATGATTTGTGCCCTCTAAGTGTATTTCAATAGAAAGAGTTTACTTTGAAAAAGAACACCACTGTTAGCTCCCACTGTTTCCTCAATATCTCAAATAGCACACATGGCAGAAAACCATCTGGATCAAGTGAGAATTCCAAGTTCAACTTGTTTAACTATCAAGAGGGCTGAATTCCTTTCTATCTTACATTTAAATATATCTGTAAATAAAACACACCATAATTTCTTCTTCCACCACAATGGATTGCTTTGCACACTTACTGGAAAGTGCACATTCCATTCTGGAGACCACTGGTGTGTATAAGTGGAACTGAGTAGGCCTGCCATGCTGGCCGCCGCGGCCAATCTTCTCAAAAAGTGTGTCCTTGAACTTCTGTTATTGCAAGTGCTCCTCTCTGGTTTATCTCCCGTGGGGGCGATATATTGGAAGTAGATGCCTCCATTTATTAACTCAGCCATTTTATCCCACTTACTGAGCAAGGTTTTCTAACATGAGGAACTAAAATATTCTTGTAGGCTGTTTTTTACATATTATTTCTTATTGTAAATAGAGAACTTCTATTAAATATTTGCCTTTAATTGAATCTGTCTTTCTCCTCTACTCTAACTTTTTTGAATCACTGGTGACCTGCTCTGATGACTTTGGAGCTCAGGATAATAATAATACAAGTTCTGTAGTTCAGCTTTCATTATGCATTTTTAAGGTTTTTATGACTGACCTGGGAATCAAACTCTCATTTGCAACTTTGTTTATAAGGATGACTATGTTCCAAATTTCTAACTGACCTACAAGTAAGTCTTTTGGAACAAAATCAATTTGTACATCAGGGATTTCTTATGTAATTAAATTGTGGAAATTTTAAAGAACAAAAATTTAAATTATCACAAGAATAGCATAGGGAGGAGTTCTTCCTGAGATTAAGATAAAGTAATTAATAGTCTTCAATCTGGGATGAAGATGACTGACAAAGTCAGGAACAGAAAGATAGACTACTATTGACATTTTTCCAAATCCAAAGATAATGTAAGGCCAATACCGGATTATAAAAAATTTTATTAATGTAGTTGGAGAAGAGTTTTAGACTCAGTGAAATAACAAAATGAAAGAAAAACATCCTTTGTAAAGTAGAAGCTAGATATCCAAGCCAGGCAGATAACATTCTTCCTACTGAATGTTTTATTTTATATAATTTAGTAGAACTTCTTGACATTTAACTCTCCCCAACCTCTTTATTAAAAATAATTTAATGTAGTGGTTGAAAGCAAAGATTTTGAATTCAGACCTTTATTCAAATCTCAATCCCACTACTTGCCAGTGGTTGACTTGTAACAAATTTCTTAATCTCTCTGGGTCTTAATCTCCCCACCTATAAGGAGAGGTGAGGCTACACCTCTTTTAGGACCACTGTCAGGAATAAATGAGATAGCCTGTTTGAAGCACATGGCACAGGACCTGAATACAGTAAATGTACAATAAATGGTGTTTTCTGTAAATCTTTATATGTTGTATGGGTTTAATGCTGTCATTTACTTTTGTTTGTATCAAAAGAATGTAAAAGGTTCACGTTGCATCAAGTGTTCTACTCACTGATATTTGTTATTAGATTCAGCTGTAGGGAAATAAGAACTCTCCATACGAGCATAATGAGAATTACAATTTCATTCAGAAAATTGGAAGTGAATGTTTTATTCAATAAACAAAACAAATGTAACTCTCAGTTATGTCCTCCACACAGGTGACACAGCTGACAAAAATGCACTGCAGAGAAATTGGCATTACCGTTTTTTCCCTAAAAGGCATCATCCCTAGATACGAGGTGGTAGCTCACTGGAGCCACTGCTGTTGCCTCCTTTGTTTTTGTCACTTTTTTTGTGAAATATGTAAATCTGCACTATTACTAAAAAATGGGGAGGAAAAGGAAAGCATCTGTTCTTGAGCTCAGCTTGCGGGTGGGAAGTGGGGGAAACAGAGGAGAAGAGGACAGAGATGGGACATGGGGGATTGTTCTGTAACTTCAGAAAGCCACATGACACTTGATAGAGAACAAGTTCAGGTTTTCAAACAGAGGCAAGAGTGGCAGGTTTATCTTCATCAATACTGATTGCTTTCTTAGAACTGGAAGTTTACTTCACGTCTGAGTATCCCCTATGTGTCTGTTGTCCTTCTGGGTCACTCATCTCCCCCTGCAGATGTTAATTCACGTCTCCATCCTCTTCCAAGGCTACTTCTGGTCACTGAAACCACCCAGCACAACACTGGGCTTCTTTTCCCCTGCCTGTGTTCTCTTTGCTTTCACTTTAATCAGCAGGAGAGCCCTTTCTTTCTCCTTACTCGGTGGAAAACAAAATAATTCCATGTGTTTGTTTTGATTTTCAAAATCAGAAAGAATTAGAGGCTACCAAGGTAAGGTAAACAATAGAAAAGAATGACAACAGAGGACACTGTAGCTTACGTGGAATGACAGCATATGATAGGTCCAGGGTGATTTCTTTATCCTGACTGAGCCATCTGTGGTTTCGAAAGGAAACCTTTCCAAATGTGCTAAAAGAAGGTTTTTTGGTTTTTTTTTTTCCTTTTTCCTCCATGCTGTGATTGAAGTTGAGATATTCGTTTATGATATGCTTTTTAATGAAATCAATCCAAGAAGAAAATTTCTCATAATCAGATTAACACTCCATCATCCCTTTTTTGAAATAATTCAGAGCCACTTAAAATGGTTGGATCATTTAGTGTTCACCATTACATGAGGGTACTACAAAAAGTTCACGGAAAGATCATATTATCTTTTTTAGTTTTGGTGGCCAGACAGTAGGGGGATGCGAACCCTTGGCTTTGCCATTATCAGCACCACACTCTAAGCAAATGAGCTAACCAGCCACCCCTCATACTATCTTTTAATTCCATCTTTCCACAAACTTTCTGAAGTAGCCTAGTACTTCCAAGGAAAGGTTAATTGTGGGCAGCAAATGGTGTAATAGATACTTGTTTTCTTTTCTGCTCCCCACCCACCCTCCATTTTATTTTTTACTATCAAATTGTCATTTGGCAAAGACAAGCATTTCCTCGATTTGAAGCCAACTCTTCAAATCCAGTTATCCTAAAAATATTCAATGGTGTTGTTATTTATCAACTAGTTACATTCCATGCATCACACTTCTACATGTGACAATCTTCAGATTGCAGTACATTGTGGGAATGCTCCCAAGTGTTTACATGTGAAAGTGATTCTCTATCTAACCTGGTGCAACTACAAAATACCATCTAGATTGTAGTAATGACTCTAGTGATGCTACTCAGTTAAAGCAGAGATTAGGAAAACGAATTCAGAGAGTGCTATGAGTTAGCAAAAATGCCTTATACATCAAGGCAAAGTAATGAAGTAGTTTTAAGAAACCATACAGTATTCCTGTTTCCAATTGGAATCTTACACAGCTTTGCTTAGATTAACTCCTGATAAAGATGAGATGGGAAAGATAGAGTCATTTCCTTCATAACTGCAACTTTTGGTGACTTTTCTAAAGTATTTTCTTACAGGTCTGAAAAGAATTTGTGAAATATATTCGTCTACTAGCTATGTGAGTATATGTCTATATCTGCCTGGTAAATAATAGGGCCTTTATAAATCAATGACATTTCACTGGGCTATTCAAAATAATTTAAGATTTATGTCCATCTGACTCAATAGAGGCCTATGTTCCAGTAGCACATGGTGATATTTACGTAAAGGGAGCTCTAAAAGGAGTCATTATGTATAACAGGTTGGGATGCTTGCTTCTTTGAGCAGAGGATGAGTTACATGTTTTGTCCATAGTACAGATTTGTTTCTAATTACTGTTAATCTTCTAAGATTTTTTTCTGAAGGTAAATTACAGCAGCTCTAAATGAACATATATATATTAAAGTGTCAATGAGAGACATGATAACAATTATTTACATTATTGTCTTTAGCTAAACAAGTTTTGGCAATTGCATTGAATTATTTAAAGGAAAATGTTCCTATCAAAAAAACAGAGGTGGCTCATTTCCCTCTGTACTGATTTCAGTTCTTGCTATAGGAGCATGCCTTGCTCATAACTTTAACAGGCAACTCATGGCATTTATTCTATATGTGAGTCTTTTAAAAACCCCCATTCTTAATCAATTTAAATATTTTCTAACTTTGTCTTCAAAAATAACCTTCCATTTAGAAAGGACCATGTTTTCTGATGTACTTCATTATTTGTGAAGAGGTTCAGCTACTTCAAATTTCCTTCTTAAATTTCTCTTCCTTTACAGTAGCAAAGAAATCTCAAATATATCACTGTAATTATTTTACCATGTTTTTCTTAAGGTTTCCCTTTTCTACCAATATTATTCAATGGAACTTTGGACAGCTTTTTATGGTGGTTCTAACATTAGTTTCTTTCAAATTTAAAAGAAAAATATTTTCCTTTAATTGTCTTCAGTTGAATTTTGTGGAGCTATCTGACTTTCTGTAAATTTTCAGGTAATATCCTGTGCATGTGCTAAAACAGGTTTCCGACATGGTGTTTAATATGGTTTATACGCTATTAACTTACAAAGCAGCATATTAATTTAAGTAAGTTTTTTTTTTGGTTTGTTTTTTTATAAGGAGTTAGAAAAGCTAGTGAACAGATGATTTTAAGGCAAAGCATAAATTTTTTTATTTTTGTTTTTAAGCAGAGTTCTTTAATATCTGTAATTTTTGGTGGGTTTTACATTTTTTGACACAGGTTTCTCTCACAGCCATGGAGCTGTTTTTGTAAATAAAACTTAAAGATTAGTTTTTATTTGAGAATTTTGAAGACATCTTGAAATTAACAGAATTCCTGCTGCCAGATTCAATGCAATTCCCATCAAAATACCAATTATATTCTTCACAGAAATAGAAAAAGCAATCCTAACATTCATATTGAACAACAAAAGAACCCGAATAGCCAAAGCAATCCTGAGCAAAAAAACTAAAGGTAGAGGCATTACGCTTCCTGATTTCAAACTATATTACTAATCTGTAGTAAGAAAAACAGCATGATACTGGCATAAAAACAGACATGTGGACCAATGGAACAGAATAGAGAAATGAGAAATAAACCCATATATTACAGCCAATTGATCTTTGACAAAGGCTCCAAGAACATACATTGGGGAAAAGACAGCCTCTTCAATAAATGGTGCTGGGAAAACTGGACATCCATTTGTAGAAGAATGAAACTTGATCCGTACCTTTCACCATATACCAAAATCAACTCAAAATGGATTAGAGACCTAAATATAAGGCATGAAACTTTAAAACTCCTAGAAGAAAATGTACGGGAAATGCTGCAGGATTTAGGACTGGGCAATGACTTTGTGAATAACACCTGAAAAGCACAAGCAACAAAAGAAAAAATAAACAAATGGGATCATATCAAACTAAAAAGCTTCTGCACAGCAAAGGAAACAATCAATAGAGTGAAAAGACATCCTATAGAATGGGAGAAAATATTTGTAAAAAATGCATCTGACAAGGGATTAATGTCTAGAATATGCAAAGAGCTCAGACAACTTTACAGCAAAAAACCAAATAATCCAATTTAAAAATGGGCAAAGGAGATAAATAGACATTTTTCAAAGGAAGACATACAAATGGTCAACAGGTGTATGAAAAAATGCTCAACATCACTAATCATCAGGGAAATGCAAATCAAAACCACTCTGAGATATCACCTCACCCCATTCGAACTGGCTATCATAAAAAAGACAGCGAATAATAAATGCTAGCGAGGATGTGGAGAGAGGGGAACCCTCCTGCATTGTTGATGGTACTGTAAATTCGTACAACCATTATGGAGAAAACTATGGAGGTTTCTTAAACAACTACAGATAGAACTTCCATATGATCCAGCAATCCCACTCCTGGAGATATATCCAGAGGACTGGAAAACATCAGGTCAAAGGGATACATGCACTCCCTTGTTTATTGCTGCTCTATTACAATAGTTAGGCAATGGAACCAACCTAAATGTCCACTGATGGATGACTGGATAAGGAAATTGTGGTGTATATACACCATAGAATACTACTCAGCCATAAAAAAGAATGAAATTCTACCATTTGCAACAACATGGATGAGCCTGGAGAAAATTATCCTAAGTGAAATAATCCAGGTACAGAAAGAAAAATACCACATGTTCTCACTCATAACTGGGGGCTGAATCCATAAATAAACAAATGAACAATAAAAAGAGACAGAGAGAAAGAAAAAATAAAAAACAATCACAGTAATATGTTGATCTTTTAGAAAAGGAGAAGGGAGAGGGAAAGGGAGGGGGCTAATGAGGAATTGGTCAATGGACACAAAGAATGATTGTGTGTTGTAATGATGAATAAGCTAACTATCCTGATCTAACCACCACATATTCTACACAATTATTGAAAATCAACGTTGTACCTCACATGTATGTATAATAAAAAAGAAAAGAAAGAGAATTCCTTGAATACTTACATATTTAATTTTATTATATACTGTAATTGGACTGTAATATTTCTGACTTCTTTTCTGTGCTTTTTTTTTTTTTTGTAATTCTCAGGTAGACTGCAATTATTTGACAATGTCTTCTATGCTACTGCTATTTAGTTCCTACTCTATACTTCACTGTCTACTCAACATTTTCTCTTGCAAGTTTATGAAGCATTTCAAATCAGATAAGCCCAAATCTGACGCTTTGATCCCCTTATTCTACCTCTAAAGCCTGATCTTCTTTTTCTGCCTTTTTTTCTTTTTTCTTTTTTTTTTTTTTTGTTTTTTTTTGCGGCAGCTGGCTGGTCCTGGGATCCAAACCCTTGACCTTGATGTTAGCGGCAAGCACTCAAACCAGGTGAGCTAACCGGCCATTTCTCTCTTTTTCTGTCTTAGTGAAAGGCTACTTCATCCTTCTAGTTTGGGGGTAAAAACATCTCAGACTCATCCTTGACTTCCTCTTTCACCTCCCTCATTTAATCTATCAGCATAATTTATCAGATCACCCTTAAAAATCTTTTCAATATCTTAGCACCTCTCCACCTCCACTGTTACAACTACACCCTATGAACAAACCACCATCTTCTCTCACCTAGACTGTTGCAATAGTCTCCTCACTGGTTTTTATATTTGTATTCTTGTGCAACTATAGTTAATTCTCAGTACAGCAGCCTGAGTAATCTTTCTAAGAAGCAGCAGATCATATCACTCTCCTGTACAAAACCATCTAGTTCTTACCATCTCTTGAACAGTAAAAACCAAGGTCCCTGCAAAGGCTGGCATCTCCCATCCTGATCTGTCCATCCCTCCCCACTGCTCTGAACTCTTTTCTACAATGAAGCCTTACTTGGCTCCAGCCACACTGGCCTTCCTACTGTTACTCCAAAAGGCCAAGTATGTTCTGTCTCACGATCTTGAACTTCCTTCCTCTCTGTCTGTAATGCTCTACCCCAAATATCCACTGGCTCACTTCCTCACTTCCTTTGGGTCTGTATTAGTCTGTTTCTGTTGCTTATAACAGAATACCTGAAACTGGGTAATTTACAAAGAAATGAAATTTATTTCTTACAGTTTTGGAAGCTGGGAAGTCTGCAATTCCGGGGGCACATGTGGTGAGAGCCTTCTTGGTGGTGACTCTCCACACCAATGCAGGGTGTCACATGGAGAGAGAAATGGGCTGAGCAATAGCTCTCTCATGTGCTCCTTATAAAGCCACCAGTCCACACCAGTGATAACTCATTACTCTGTGAGTGGATTAGTCCATTCATAAGGGGACAGTCCTCACAATCTAATCACTTCTCAAAGGCCCCACCTTTCAAATATCATAATCAGATTTCCCACTCTCTTAACACTGTTACAAAAAAACACATGGATTTTGGGGGGACTCATTGGACCCATAGCAGGGTCTTTTCTCAAATGTCATCTGTAGCACCCCTCCACCACCAACAATCTCTAAACCTCATTCTGTTTAACTTTTCTTTGAATTGCACTTTTTACTATCTCAACAGCAATAATTACGTACTTCATAAAAATTGCTTTGAGTTTTTCTACCTCCACTAGACTTAAACACCATGAAACAGAGATTTTGTTTTGTTCACTTTGTCCCCCAAAGACTGGCACATAGTAGGCTCAACAAGAAGTATTATTTGACAGGATGTATAAATGAATTGCACAGGGCTCCATACAAGTAAATGTCACCTGGGCATTACAACACACGTTTTGGGTTGAAATAGTCATGTAAAAAGTAAAAGCATTTGAATTATTATTAGTCACAGCCTTGTTTGTCTTTATAATAGTCTAATTTTTACACAATATTTTAGTGAGGCTTGGGTACACATGGAAGCATCGAACTCTGGTTAAATAGTTCTTACTTTAATTTCTAAATCAGAAAACCTGTGTTTCTTATTATTCTGCTAAAACCTTTCTTTCTGTTCCCTGTCAGTGTCACCATCAGCTATTATGTTGTATGTCAATCTTTGTCAGTATTATTGCTCCAATAGCTTGTACTTTGTCTCTAGAGAAGTAGTGAAAATTAGAAGGCTACAAGAAAAATAAAGTATATGTCATAATAGAGGTAATGATCAGAATAATTGCCAATACTTTTTTATGACAATTTTATTGGTCCAGAGCTGACCAAAATATTCCTAGGGTGCTGTTTCATCTATCAGCATGTCATTCCTTATACTTTTAATCTTAATAATAATTTACTTTATTCATTTCTTATTATTTTCCAGGTGGTAGGGTTATGGTTAAGAAATTGGTTGAACATTTGATTATTGATCAACCTGATGAGATGTAACCAGTGAAAGAACCCTCTGCTTTATTTTTGACAGTAAAAGCACTGTTTTCTATTTGTTTTTGTTTTTTTCTTAGCTTCTGTTAGGAATAAGTTCTAGTGTGTAGTTACCTTACACTTAATCTTTTAATCTCTCTGCCTCCTGACCACTCAAATATTTCATCTTATGATAATAATCTAAAATTCAGAGATTTACACGAAGACTTACAAAAGAACAGTGGTTTTTCTGTTTTTCATTTCCCAGTTTCCAGGTTGTACAAATTGGGCAAAGTGGTTTCTGCAGTTAACATTGTACCCACAAGTTCATGGTTTCCACTCAAGCTAAAAAAAAGCCATGCTTCAAAGAGATTCACTGTAATAATATTGAAGGTAAAATAATGGGCCTAAAAATTTGTTAGCAATAGCCATATGAGTTACTTACAACATAGCAACTAATAGGCCTGTTTAATTTTCTCTTTCTGTTTTGCCTCAAAACTCCCTCTTCAAGATTTGTGTTTACATATCATATCCAGGAATAAATTATTTATATTAAGTATAATAATTCATAGGTTTATGTAAATTTTAGGTACCTGTAAATTTTCTTTATTAAAAAAATTTATACGTGAGAGAATATGCTGTCATAAGCAAAACTTTCCACTACCTAGATTAAGGCTTTTCTCACTTGGGTAAGCAAATATAAAATGTCTACTTTTTGTACTGTAGTAATTTCAAACTCACTAGCACAGCCCTAATTCCCAAATGCAGTAGACTAATTCATGTACTGTATGTATTACATATATGATCATAAAATAACATTGGAATTTGACATGTTAGAGAGTAGGCACCCTTCTTCAGGCCTAATTAATTTTACCTAAGACAGTCTAATTGGATCTATAATAATTTATTTACAGATGAGACTTTTATTCTATGCTCTTACAAGCATTTATTATAAGATCTGTTCCACAGCTAGAAACAAATATATTTATTATATATTTGAGAGTTTAAAGTTGTTTGAAGCAGTGATAGAATTTTTAAAATTACTGAGTGTTTTCTACTATTGCAGACTAGAAATATTTTTCTACTCTCAAGTTCTTCTCACATCATCAAATGCTAACAGCATTTATTCTTCTGTCTCAGTAATACATCAGTCTATCAAAGGATTAATAACTTTTATTTTAATGGTCTTTTGAGATCAGTCTAGGCTAGAGAAAAATAAGCCTTCTGTGCCTTTGTAAATGGTTGAGGGCCAGCAGAGAACATATACCTGGGAGTCAGGGCGTTCTGTTCAGATCAGCAAGTCATTTTGGATGAATTTTAAACAATTTAGGACCTTGATCCACAGGTCAATTTCATTACTTTTTGTGGAATATACTAAAAAGCGTATTTTCACAGGGCCTGGTTTTCCAAAGACTTGCAGTTTCAAATATTGACCTTGCAAGGACTGGAAATTTCCCTCAGGCTATAAGTCTCTAGTTTAAGATAAAGATTGTGGCATAGCAGGTTGCTGGCTCAAAGACAGACTAGTTACTGATTGTTATGTAAAGATACTGAGACATTGCTGTTAAGAAGGAATGTTTGCTAAGATCAAACTGTTGTTGATAGGACCACTTAATTGCCTTACTGGAATGTCATCTGGCTTGTTTCACTGAAAGTTACCAGCTTATATTGTTAAACTATAACCCCACCTATGTCTCTTCCTGTAACTTTCTGGTCTGGAAAATAAATGTAGGAAGAGAACCGCAATTCGGCGTTAATTTCCCAAGGAAGGGATGGCTCTTGCTTGAGCGTCCCCAAGGGAGATTAACCACTTTGAGGCCTCTCATTGCTCAGAAGAGATGGGCTTTGAGTAATCCTTTCATCTCTGTCACCCAGGGGAAGTGGGGTGACAAATCCATGGGGGGGCGAAGCAATGCAAAGCAACAACTTTTCACGTATGTGGAATGAAGAATGACCTGTTTTCTGTAACATTTAGTGTTCTGAGAACAAATTAGAATTTAGAATTAAATAAGAAATTGTTTGTGACTAGTTACCAACTCAGACTTAGTTGTGGCAACCACTTAAGCGGTTTATATCCATCAACTAATTTATTATTTTGTTTTAGTTATTTATTTATTTTTGGTGGTTGGCCAGTATGGGAATCAAACCCTGTTGTAGGCACCATGCTCTAATCAGCTGAACTAATCAGCCAGCCCTGTATATCACCTAATTTAGAGTCAATTTATTGAGCAGCATCAACACTAATACACAGGTGTAAAATGGTTTTACTTTTTTCCAGTGACTGCGCTAACCATGCATATCAGGCAATCCTTCCACAGTTGACAGGTTGACCACTGAACATCTCTAGGGAACACATTCATCTTGAAGTCCTAGCTCATGATTAAAACAACCCACTTGCACAATTGCTTTAAATTACATTCTATTATCAAAAAATCATTATTGTTTTCCTACCCATCCCACCCCCAGACGGTTAAACTCTAGTAGCTTTTAGGTTTGGAAATGTGTATGGGGGGTGGGGGGTCAAATGTTCTGGTTTCCACGTTGCTACCCCACACTGACCCTTTGTGGAGTAACATTTATAAAGCAAATATATTTCAAAGGGCCTAGCTTCCAAAGCCCTGTAGTTTCAGGTATAGCCTAACTTCTTAAAATTACACAGAGGGGAAAAGAACTGATTCTTAGCTGCAAAAGCGAGTCTTGAAACAGGGAACACGGCGCCAGGGCTGCTGTGGATGCAGCCAGGATCCCGGAGGCTGGGGCCGCACCGAAGGCAGCCAGCTGCCCTATTCAGGATTCGAGGTTTCAGCCCGGCATTAAAGAAGATTCCTGGGAGCGCCCGAGCGGCGCCGCGACTGAACAGCCCGAGGTGGCAGCGCCGAGAACACGGAAGGCAACAAACCAGAGACAGAGCGAGCGCCCGACCTGGCACAGCACTGTGAGTGATCCCTGGCACAGCTCTGTTCGGGGGGTGGATGCCCACGCGGCTCCCGCCTGCACCACCAGGCCACTCACTGCCCCGGTGCTGCCTCCATTTTCCCAGGTGCGGGCAGCTCCGCCCTGCTCGGCCATCACTGAGCCCATTTGCTTGGCCTGGCGCGGGGCTTTCCGGAGCCTGCGGGCCGGCCTCCTCTCCCACTCCCTCCGCGGTTCTCTGGCGGGGCTGGGGATGTGGGGCGTCCCGACCAGTGTTGGGAGGGCTCGGAAGTACGGGTGGGCCGACTGTCACTCCACCACACCCTGGACTCCGGCCCCGGTAAACTTCCTGTTACTGGGAGGCAGATACCATCTCTGCGACCACCAGTTTGGCAAAAAGCCTAACGAATTTCTGGTTGGGAATAGTGTGGTAGGAGAGTTCCCAGGTCCGCTTGAACCTGCCGGAGAGCAGGCTGCAGGCGGGCACTAGACTCGGTTTATACCGGGGGGATACAAAGGTGAACAAGACCCGAGAAAGATCTACACAGTGCTACAAAGGCACCCAGAGAGACCGGTCGTCTGTGCCTAGCAGAAACCTGGTAGACTTCCGGGGCGAGGCGGTGCTGAGCAGGGTCTTGAAGGCCCAGCTGATAGATGAGGGGTGCAGAAGACACACCCCAGCCCAGCAAAGTGTGCACAGAGGGGGGAGACGTGCGGCCAGGGAGGCGGAGACTCGACAGAAACCACACACCCGGTGGGGTCGCCACTGCACGATCTAACAGCCTGGGCCAGAGCACACTGAATGGGGAGAAGTCCTGTACAGAAAGTGAAAGCTCAACAGAGATCACACACCCTGTGGTACGTGATCCACCAGCCCAGCAGAGTCCAAGCTGACCAGAAAGGTGGATCCCCGGAGAAGCCCAAGACCCGAGGCAACCACACACACAAGACACTAGAGGCCAACTGAGCAGTCACGGCAGGAGCCATACCAAATTGGCAACCACAGCAACATCCTAGTTAGTCATTAGTCTCAAACCGGTGGACTGTGAAACCCCCTGCCACAATGAATAAACACCAAAAAAAAGACACCAGAAATACAAAAAATCAAGAAAGTACACCACCAAAAGTTAATAAATCTCATACTCTAGATCCTATAGAACAAGAAGCCCTTGAAATAACTGACAAGGAATTTCGAGTGATAATTCTAAGGAAACTGAATGAGATACAAGAAAACTCAGCTAGACATCATGATGAAATGAGGAAAAGTATACAGGATCTGAAACAGGAAATATACAAGGAAATCAATGTCCTGAAAAAAAATGTAGCAGAACTTGCTGAACTGAAGAAGTTATTCAGCGAAATAAAAAACACAATGGAGAGTTTAACCAGCAGGCTTGTCGAAGTTGAAGAGAGAACCTCTGAACTTGAAGATGGGCTGTTTGAAATAACACAAGCAGACAAAAAGAAAGAAAAAAGAATCAAGGACATGGAAGAAAATCTGAGAGAGATATCAGACAACCTCAAGCGCTCAAATATCCGAGTCATGGGTATTCCAGAAGGGGAGGAAAATGGAGATTCCATTGAAAACATATTCAACAAAATAGTGGCAGAAAACTTCCCAGGTATAGGAAAAATCACAGATCTTCAGATCCAGGAAGCTCAACGATCTCCAAACGTATTCAACCCAAAAAGGCCTTCTCCAAGACATGTCATAGTCAAATTGGCAAAACTCAGAGATAAAGAGAGAATCTTAAAAGCTGCAAGAGAGAAGCGTCAAATCACCTATAAAGGAGCCCCAATCAGGTTAACATCAGACTTTTCATCACAAACCCTAAAAGCTAGAAAGGAATGGGATGATATTTTCAAAATACTAAAAGACAAAGATTGCCAGCCAAGAATACTCTACCCTGCAAGGCTATCCTTCCGAAATGAGGGGCAAATAGTATATTTTTCAGACAAACAAAAACTGCGGGAGTTCACTACCACAAGACCACCCTTACAAGAAATCCTCAAGGGAGTACTGGGTTTGGTTCCTGAAAAATAACTACCACTGCCATAAAAACCTAAGAAAAATCTAAACCCGCTAGTACAATAAAAATGGCATTCATGAAGAGAAAACAAGCTAACAAAAACACTATCTACAACCTAAGGAACCAACAAACAAAGAAACCAAACAGTAAATCAGAAAGCAAGGAACAAAAGACACCTAAGACAACCAAACAACCAATAAAATGCTAGGAATAAATCAACACCTTTCAATAACAACTCTTAATGTTAAAGGCTTAAATTCCCCAATTAAAAGACAAAGACTGGCTGACTGGATCAAAAAGCAGGACCCAACTATATGCTGCCTACAAGAGACCCACCTCACCCATAAAGATTCACACAGACTAAGAGTGAAAGGATGGGAAAAGATTTACCATGCAAACAGAAAAGAAAAACGAGCTGGAGTGGCTATTCTTATATCTGACAAAATAGACTTTAAACTAAAAACCATAAAAAGAGACAATGAGGGACACTACTTAATGATAAAAGGACTGATCCATCAAGAAGACATAACAATCATAAATATGTACGCACCCAATGTTGGAGCAGCCAGATTTATAAAACAAACTGTATTAGACCTAAAGAAGGAAATAGACACTAATACCATAATAGCAGGGGACCTGAACACTCCACTGTCAATATTAGACAGATCATCTAGGCAAAGAATCAGTAGAGAAACACAAGATCTAAACAAGACTCTAGACCAATTGGAATTGGCAGATATCTACAGAACATTCCACCCAACTACCTCAGAATATTCATTCTTCTCATCAGCACATGGATCATTCTCCAGGATAGATCACATATTAGGTCACAAATCAAGTCTCAATAAATTCAAAAAAATTGGAATTATCCCATGTATCTTCTCAGACCACAATGGATTAAAACTAGAAATTAATAACAAACAAAACTCTGGAAACTATACAAACACATGGAAATTAAACAGCATTCTACTTAATGACATATGGGTCCAAGAAGAAATCAAGCAGGAAATCAAAAAGTTTATTGAAACTAATGAAAACAATGATACATCATACCAAAACCTGTGGGATACTGCAAAAGCAGTATTGAGGGGAAAATTTATTGCATTAAATGCTCACTTCAGAAGAATGGAAAGATGGCAAGTGAACAACCTAACACTTCACCTTAAAGAACTAGAAAAACAAGAACAATCCAATCCTAAAGTTAGCAGACGGAAAGAAATCATTAAGATCAGAGCAGAACTGAATGAAATAGAAAACCAAAAAACAATTCAAAAGATCAACGAATCAAAAAGTTGGTTTTTTGAAAAGATAAATAAAATTGCCAAACCATTAGCATGGCTAACAAAAAAAAGAAGAGAGAAGACTCAAATAACAAAAATTAGAAATGAAAAAGGCGATATTACAACTGATTCATCTGAAATACAAGGAATCATTCGAGACTACTATAAACAACTATACGCCAACAAATTTGAAAATCTGGAGGAAATGGATAAATTTCTGGACACACACAAGCTCCCAAAACTGAACCGTGAAGACGTAGAATATTTGAACAGACCAATAACAATAAAGGAGATTGAAGCTGTTATCAGAAGGCTCCCAACAAAGAAAAGCCCAGGACCAGATGGATTCACAGCAGAATTTTACCAAACATTCAAAGAGGAATTGACACCGATTCTTTACAAACTATTCCAAAAGATTGAAACGGACGCAAATCTCCCAAACTCATTCTATGAAGCAAACATCATCCTGATACCAAAACCAGGTAAAGATATAACCAAAAAAGAAAACTACAGGCTGATATCCTTGATGAATATAGATGCAAAAATCCTCACTAAAATACTAGCAAACAGAATACAGCAACACATACGAAAAATTATTCATCACGATCAAGTGGGATTCATCCCAGGGATGCAAGGTTGGTTCAACATACGCAAATCAATAAATGTGATACACCATATTAATAAACTCAAACACAAGGACCATATGATCATCTCTATAGATGCTGAAAAACCATTTGATAAATTTCAGCACTCATTCATGACAAAGACCCTCTATAAGTTAGGTATAGAGGGAAAGTATCTCAACATAATTAAAGCCATATATGACAAACCCACTGCCAATATCATCCTGAATGGGGAAAAGCTGAAAGCTTTTCCTTTAAGAACAGGAACTAGACAAGGATGCCCACTCTCACCACTCCTATTCAACATAGTGTTGGAAGTACTAGCCAGAGCAATCAGAGAAGAGAAGGAAATAAAGGGCATCCAGATTGGAAAAGATGAAGTCAAACTGTCCCTGTTTGCAGATGACATGATCCTATATATCGAACAGCCTAAAACCTCTACAAAAAAACTCTTGGAATTGATAAATGATTTCAGCACAGTAGCAGGATACAAAATCAACACACAAAAATCAGTAGCATTTCTTTTCTCCAATAGTGAACATGCAGAAGGAGAAATCAAGAAAGCCTGCCCATTTACAATAGCCACCAAAAAGATAAAATACTTAGGAATTGAGTTAACCAAGGAGGTGAAAAATCTCTATCATGAGAACTACAAACCACTGCTCAGAGAAATTAGAGAGGATACAAGAAGATGGAAAGATATTCCATGCTCTTGGATTGGAAGAATCAACATAGTGAAAATGTCCATACTACCCAAAGTGATATACAAATTCAATGCAATCCCCATCAAAATTCCAAAGACATTTTTCTCAGAAATGGAAAAAACTATTCAGACATTTATATGGAACAATAAAAGACCACGAATAGCCAAAGCAATGCTCAGCAAAAAAAATAAAGCTGGAGGCATAACACTACCTGACTTTAAGCTATACTACAAAGCTATAATAACCAAAACAGTATGGTACTGGCATAAAAACAGACACACTGACCAATGGAATAGAATACAGAATCCAGAAATCAACCCACACACTTACTGCCATCTGATCTTTGACAAAGGCACCAAGCCTATTCACTGCGGAAGGGACTGCCTCTTCAGCAAGTGGTGCTGGGATAACTGGATATCGATATGCAGGAGAATGAAACTAGATCCATACCTCTCACCGTATACTAAAATCAACTCAAAATGGATTAAGGATTTAAATATACACCCTGAGACAATAAATCTTCTTAAAGAAAACATAGGAGAAACACTTCAGGAAATAGGACTGGGCACAGACTTCATGAATACGACCCCAAAAGCACGGGCAACCAAAGGAAAAATAAACAAATGGGATTATATCAAACTAAAAAGCTTCTGCACAGCAAAAGAAACAATGACCAGAGTTAAAAGACAACCAACAGAGTGGGAGAAAATATTTGCAAAATATACATCTGACAAAGGATTAATATCCAGAATATATAAGGAACTCAAACAACTTTACAAGAAGAAAACAAGCAACCCAATTAAAAAATGGGCAAAAGAGCTAAGTAGGCATTTCTCTAAGGAAGATATCCAAATGGCCAACAGACATATGAAAAAATGCTCAACATCACTCAGCATCCGGGAAATGCAAATCAAAACCACATTGAGATACCATCTAACCCCAGTTAGGATGGCTAAAATCCAAAAGACTATGAACGATAAATGCTGGCGAGGCTGCGGAGAAAAAGGAACTCTCATACATTGTTGGTGGGACTGCAAAATGGTGCAGCCTCTATGGAAAATGGTATGGAGGTTCCTTAAACAATTGCAAATAGATCTACCATACGACCCAGCCATCCCACTGTTGGGAATATACCCAGAGGAATGGAAATCATCAAGTCGAAGGTATACCTGTTCCCCAATGTTCATCGCAGCACTCTTTACAATAGCCAAGAGTTGGAACCAGCCCAAATGCCCATCATCAGATGAGTGGATACGGAAAATGTGGTACATCTACACAATGGAATACTACTCAGCTATAAAAACGAATGAAATACTGCCATTTGCAACAACATGGATGGACCTCGAGAGAGTTATATTAAGTGAAACAAGTCAGGCACAGAAAGAGAAATACCACATGTTCTCACTTATTGGAGGGAGCTAAAAATTAATATATAAATTCACACACACACATACACACACACACACACAAACCGGGGGGGGGGAAGAAGATATAACAACCACAATTATTTGAAGTTGATACAACAAGCAAACAGAAAGGACATTGTTGGGGGGAGGGGGGAGGGAGAAGGGAGGGAGGTTTTGGTGATGGGGAGCAATAATCAGCTACAATGTATATCGACAAAATAAAATTAAAAAAAAAAAAAATTACACATAGGAATGTTAAGCTTACAAAAGACAGAAAACTTTCCCTGGGCTAAAGTCTCTGTTTTAGATAAAGAATTGTAACACAGCAAAATTGCTGGCTCAAAGGGCAGATGTCTTTGGTGCAGGAAAACCTACTGGTTGATATGTTGAGAAAGTTACTTGATTTTTATGTAAACAAACTGAGGAAATTGCTGTAGGAAAAGAAAGTGTTTGCTAAGAACAAGGTTTTGTTGGTGGATTGACTTAACCTTTTGCAAATTGCATTATGGAATGTCACTTTGTTTATTTTGCTGATGTTACTACTTTCCATTGTTAAAACTATACTTAGCCATAACTCTGCCCATGTCCTTGTGTTCTTTGTAATGATTAAATCAACTGAATTTTCTTGCAAAACTTCTTTGTCTTTACAGTAAAAGGGAGACGCTAACTTTGAATTGGGGCTGTCACATTCAGCTTTCTCCTCCTGATGGGGAAATTACTGAAGTGCAGTCCTTCTGGGCTTCTCAATGCATTCATACTGCTTTGAATAATTGAGTAATTCTTTTTTACATCTCTGTTCCACAGGAGGAAGTGTAACAGACCCTAGTGTGTGTCTTTCTAGAAAAGTCAGAGTTGGGTGGAGGGGTACAGGAGGTAGGCTCCTTGGATGAGTGCCATGGAAAAACTTGTCCTCTCTTTGATTGGTGCAAACTCCTCAACTCATTCATTGTCTATACACTTGATGTTGACATGTGGGGCCCCATAGGTGAAGGGCTCACTCCCATGCATCTCACCTGGGCATTGGTGATCCCTGGTGAAATGAAACCACACACTTTAGCCTATCTGGCAGCTTCATATTTCATTCCTCTGAAAAATGCATACCTGGTACCCACACTCCTATGACCCGCTGTGAAACCATGGTGTCATCCAGCCTCTTGGTGAGTACCCTGACCAGACACTTGTGGGATCAGAGGGCACTGTCTTTCTCTATTTCTTCTCTCTCTACCACTGCTTTGGTATTGGTAGCACAGAGAGCAGGAAGTCCAATGGGTCAAATTGACATCCAGCCAGGAGATAAAATGTAGCTCCCTCATTTTACAGGCACCTCACACTTGTAAGGGATTCTCTTTGGGCCTCCAACATTGGTTTTTCAGATGGAAAAGCATATCCCCCACCTGAATGGGAGACAGATAGATGGAATGAGTTCTTTTCATAAAATTTTCTACAATGTTCCACTTTTAATATGAAAAATATTAAAATATTATCTTACACAAACAGGGGGTGGTGGTTGTAATAGTATCAGGAAGTGGGTAGCTTTAATAGTTGGAGATTCTCTGAATTTAAGACATAAATTTCTCTGCTGTGGATCTTACTTGTTAACTCTGATATATATGTTATTACTTTAGATAGATTTTCACAAGTTTAGTATTCACAAGTCAGGATATTTTAAAGGAAAAAGCATGTATGGTTTTGGAGTTAAATTGGACCTGAATTTCTGTCTCTCCTCTACACATCTCTTAGCTTTATTCATCTTGGGCAAGATTATTAATCATTCTGAACTTCACTTTCCACAATTTTAAGACGTAAATAATAACTTCCTCAATGATTTCCAAAATAATTAGAAATGTATATCTTATGTAAATAACTTAGGATGATATATGGCAAATAAGAGACATTTAGTAAAGTTCATTTCTTCACTTGGAGGTAGGAAATAGATAACCCCAGAGATTACAGAATTTTCTAAAGATTATTGAAAGTAGCAAAGACAGTATTTGAAGTTGGATCTGTCTGATGCTAAGGCCTATATATTTCCCACTGCCACGTGCCAGAACTACATTTGTTACCTAGTAAGAAAAGATTAATCAATCGACTTATTTTCCTTAAATGTACCAAAGCAACTTCTAATTTAAAATGAAATTTTTAAATTTATTTCTAAGAAGGATTTAGGATATTGTTCAATAGTTCACATATGCAGTGCTATAACCCAAATTACAAGCAGTGAAAAAAATAATGGCAAACGAAAAACAAGGATCAATGTAAAATGGAATCAGCAATGAGGCAAATCCACAAAATAAATGTCGTGAAGTGAAGGCCTATCTAATTGATAATAGGGAGTCACAGAGAAAAATCCCAGATTTAGTCACCATAAATTACACAACTCAAAATTCAAAAATAAACATCATTTGTTTAGGTTGTACACAACATTGCATTGCTCCTCAGATCAGAAAGTACCTCCCTCAGAAGTATTTATGAAGGGCCGAGCCCGTGGTGCATTCGGGAGAGTGCGGCGCTGGGAGCGTAGCGACACTCCCGCTGCGGGCTCGGATCCTAATAGGAATGGCTGGTGCACTCACTGGCTGAGTGCCAGTCACGAAAAAGACAAAAAAAAAAAGTATTTATGAAGAAGATGCTGAGCAAAGGATTAACAATGTGCCAAATTGCACCCTTACAGTAATAAACAGAATTTCTCAATATAGGCTAATGTCTTTACCCCAAAGGGGAATTTATGGAAAGCCAAAATTGTGCACGTGTGCAGCTCCAATAGGTTAGCAGTATATTTGAAAGTGCCTCCAGCAGAAAGAGTCTTACCTGAAATCCATGGACCAACATCAGGCTTCAAGGGAGGCCTATGAATCCCTGAAATTGTGTACAATATTTTGTATGTGAGTGCATATGTATAATAGTCTTGGGCATTCAAACTGTTTTCATCAGAAAGCTAAAAATCAAACAAACAAAAGGAAACAAAGAAGACAGAGCAAAAACTCCACAAAAATCCTTTGTTTCAGAGTTTTGGATGCATATTCTGTGAGAAATTCTCATGTAAAGTCTACTTTTCCTTACCCTAATATAGATATGGTGTAGCACTGACTGAGATTAAGGACTCCGGAAAATATTTAGAGAACAATTCTTTTTATGTTACAAATTAAAAGCAGACCCTTCTAGTTAAACACGCATAGGGACTTGGGCTAGAATCCTTTACAAAGGATATGTGGCTCCTGGAAGTTCATCTCAACCTCAGCTTAAAGCTAAACGCAATTAGATGTATCTTCCAGAAGTTGTAAAAATTCTTATAAAGACAGGAGTTGGCATCATCTCTAAAACCTAGATTTATGCATACTAATTTGATCATTATCTGCCATTACAAGTTTGAGGGCACAGATCCAAGGTTCAGGGCAAACACTTTGCCAAAAAACTTGCACTACAAACTTAACAGCACAGAAAATAAGAATCAAAAGGCTTCAATAATTATTCATCTACATTTCCATGCTAAATTTGTAATAAGAATCTATTGGAAAATTTGGTATTTTTGTCTTATAAAAGTTACTATTTTATATGCCATCAAGTCTGATACTGTTTTGAATACCGAAAACTTTAAAAGGTATGTGTTTATATAAAAAATATCTAATTATTATAGATTATGATTCTGCTTGTCTTTTGTCATTTAAATCCAAACTCATTTCCAGGTAGCAACTCATTTACTATAAGAATCAAATTTTATTTTTCATCTGCAATATAGATGTTATAACATAGTATTTGTTACCAAACAAACAAAAACCTTCAACAAGGAATTTTAAGCCAAACTCTTAATCTTGTCACGATATTCTTTTCTAGACAACCTGAGATAATTAAAAACTTTTTGAAGCTAAAAACTTCAGAAATAAATTTATCTCCCAGAAATACCAGAACTGTATTAAAGCTGCTGCTAAATTGAACATGCTTCATTCACTTGATTGTTTTTCTTTTTAATTTATCAGCTGTAAAGTATGACTTAAACCACTTTAGTTTCAGGGAGTAATTATCTATGCTAATAATCTCTAAGGAAAAATAAATTGAAAGCTGTAATCTGCTGACATTTTAAATCTTGAAAAAAGTAATAGAATTGACATACAAGGTGCTCAGTTCTCCTGGGATCAGGTTTCAGTCCACTCCCCTGGGTCTCAAACCACTCCCCTAGGACTCAAGCTTTGCCTCTGGGTCCTAAGCTACAGTGACCTGAAGCACCTATTTTCGGTGCAATTTTCCAGCAGATGGAGATTGAGACCAGAGGGGACAGACTCCTGTAATCTCACTGGCCAAGCATACTCAGGAAAAAGGAATTTATCCCCTGAATGACTTTCCACTGGAGGTGCTAGAGAGCACAGAATATATTTGAATATATTCAGTGCATGTGGTGGAATTTGACCAATGAGCATGCTCTAGAAGAGAGCAATGAGTATGTGCAAGTCTAGGTTACATAACTGGAAACCACCCCCTTAGCTGATTATTCAGTAGATGGTATGAATATGTATTAGACAGCGAAATTATAAAACTGGAATCCCAGTAGGAGATAGGGCTGTGTCTCACTCTCTTTGGGGCTAGCCCATACTTCCCCTGAGGTGTGTGTATTTCTTACTTTTTTATCAAACTTACCTTTGGCATTCTGCTGTTCACTCTAGAGCCAGCCCACACTTTGTCTGTGAGTGTGTATTTCTTCCTTTTTTGTATTAAACTTGGTGTGGGCCCTGCTCAGTCTCTGGAGCTAGGCTGCACTTTCTCTGTGAAATCTGTATCACTTATTTGTTACATTAAACCTGTTCTGACTTTCTGCTGTGACTCTGCTCTTGAATTCTTTCCTGTCGTGGAGTCAAAACCTCGTAAGAGGAAAGGGTGGGTTGAGGCCGGCCATTTGACGTCCCCAGACCCTCTCTTCTGGCATCAGAATCATATACATGGTCTTCAAACAGTGCATGGAAAGATTTGTATTATCTTTTAATTACATTTTTCCACGAACTTTTTGAAGTACCCTTGTACATTTCATCAACGGAAGACATACAACTCAATACTAACATTATGAAGATGAGGAAAAATAAGTTAAAAGTTTCTTAAATCAATATACTGGCTGAATTATTGCCCACTATAGGGGCAGTGGATATTTCTGATATGTCACTGTAAAAAAATGAAATAACCTTTAATAGTTAAATTAGATAATATTGGCTACCAGAGCAGCTCCCATGTAACCTAATAATACAGTTCACTCTGGCTGGCAATTACCACCCATTTAGCAGCATCTCTCAAATGCTTTATTGTCAGAAGTCATGAAATTATATAATAATATAATTTTATTATTTAATCTTACCCCCTTACATTAGAGATGAGAATGTTAAAAATAACATGAGCACTAGATTAGCATCAGATCTGATTAATCTATCTGTCCTCCTGATAATTATTGGTCACATAAATCTAGAATGTTACTTCATCTCCTTGAATCTCTGTTTTCAAGTTTGGGATAATAATATTTTTCTTGCCAAACATGTGCAGTGTTATAAGGATCAAATGAGGTGATATGCATGAAATTGCTTTATAAATGATGAGATTATTGTTTTGTGGATTATGGAACACTATATGTCTTTGCACAGTATGCAGCTTGCATATGCTGACACCAGGGAGGGAAACTAAAAACACACTTCTAAATAATTCATGGGTTGAAGAAGTATTGAAATAGAAATTAGAAAGTATTTTTATCTAAATGAAAAAAACACAACATATGATTATTTGTGAGAAGCAGATAAAGCACTACTTAGAGAGAAATTTATAGAAGTAAATGTCTATATTAGAAAAGAAGAAAGATTTGAAATGAACAACTTCAGCTTTTATCTTAAAATGTTAGGAAAAAAGAACAAACTAAATCCAAAGGAAGCTGGAGTATAAATGATAAAGAGGGGAAATCAATAAAATAGAACACAGAAAAATACAGAGAAAATTAATGAAACAAAAGTCTGGTTCTTTGAGAGAATCAACAAAGTTGATAAATGTCTCACTAGACTGGTCAGAAAAAAAGTAAAGACAGAAATTATCAATATCAGGAATGTTAGAGGAGATATAACTACAGATCCTATTGATATTTAATTAATAATAAAAAATCATTTTTAACTACTTAATTACAAGAAATCTGACAACTTAGATGAAATTCATTGATAGACATGAACTACCAAAGGTCATCAGGAAGAAATAACTATGCTAAATGGTTCTAAATTTATTAAAGATATTGGATTTGTGGTTAAAAGCCTTCCCACAAAGGCAACTCAAGGTCTAGATAACTTCACTGATTAATTTTACCAAATACTTAAGGAAGAAATCATACCTACTTTACGCAAATTTTTCCAGAAAATTTAGAAATAGAGAATACTTCGTAGCTTATTCCATGAGCTCAGCATTTCTCTGATATCAAACAAAGACAAAGCAAGAAAAGAAAACCATAGACCTACATACTTCAGAAAAATAGATGCTAGTGTTCTTAACATGTTAGCAAATCTATTACAATGGTTTATAAAAAGAATAAAATATGATAAGGGGGGATTTGCCAGAGAAATACAAGTTTTGTTTACTATTCAAAAATTAATCAATGTAGTTTACCATGTTCACAGAACTCACCCCACTCCCCATTATGATCACCTTATTAGATGCAGAATAAGCATTTGACAAATCTATCTGTCAGCAAACAAGATATAAAAGAAACTTTCTCAATTTTAATGAGGAAAGAGTGAATTCTTTACCAGTGTTTGTAAAGGCAAAAAAAGTCCACTCTCATTTCTATTTAACATTCTACTGGAGATTTTATTCAGTGCTATATGGCAATAAAAATATATAAAAGCCTCCAGACTGGAAATGAACAAGTAAAACTATATTTAGATACAATCTGATTATTTATTTAGAAAATACTAATGAATCTATAAAAATAATAGTGACATTAGCAAGGTTGCATACATAAGGTTAATATATACAAAACAGTTGTTCTTCTATACACTAATAGCAAACAACCTGAAATTGAAATTTAAAATACCATTTAAAGTAGCATCAAATTATGAAACTCTTGGATACAAATTTGTCAAAAAATATGCAAGATCTGTAAACTGAAAACTACAAAAAAATTACTGAGAGAGTTTGTCTTAGTTCAGGCTGCCATAACAAAATACCATAGACTAGATGGATTAAATAACAGAAGCTTATTTCTCACAGATCAGGAGGCTGGGAAGTCCAAGATCAAATGCCAGCTATTCAGGTCCTTGTTTACTGGCCCTGCTTATGATTCACAGACAGCCACATTCTTGTATTCTCACATGGCAAAGGGAAAGAGGGCTCTGGTCTCTCCCTTTTCTTATAAGGGCACTAATCCCATCAAAGCGGCTCCATCTTCAGGACACCATCCAAGACCCCAATTCCTGATGCTGTCACATTGGATGTTAGGCTTCAATATAAGAATTTGGGGGGTGGGACACAAACATTCAGTCCATAGCAGGAGTTAAAAACAAATTTTAAAAAATACTAAATAAATGGAGAGATTTACTGTGTTCAGGATTGAAAAGCTCAATATTTAAGATAATTCTCCCCTTTGAATCTAAATCTCCACCCATCCTCTAAAAAGATCTGAAAAGTTTTATTTTTATAGAAATCAATATGCTCATTATGAAATTCATACAGAAATTCATTTGATATACAAAATCAATAATGACATTGAAAGATAAATTTGGAGACTTAAAATCTAATTTCAAGATTTCTTATAAGGTAACTAAGACAGTGTGCTATTGGTATAAAGGCAGAAAAAAAGATCAACTGGTTCAGAAATAGACCTAACATATATGGCCAATTGAGTTTTGACAAAGTTGACAAGACACTTCAATGGGAAAAGGATAAACTTTTCCAGGAATAGTGCTAGGATAATTAGTTAGCCATATACAAAAATAAGAAATTTTTGATTAATATTTTACAGCTAATAAAAAATTCACCTAAAATGAATTATCAACCTAACGTAGAACATTTTTAAAAATAAAATTTCTAGAAGAAAACATAGGAAAAATATTTGTGACCTTGGGTTAGGCAAAAATTTTTGATCCAAGGGTAAAAGCATAATCCATAAAAGAAAAAAATGATAAATTAAACTTCACCCAAATAGAACTTTTTGAAAGACATTATTAAGAAAATGAAAAATACAAGTCACACGGTGAAAAAAAAATTTGCAAGCCACATATATAACAAAGGATTTGTATTTAAAACATAGAAAGAATTCTCAAAACTTAATGATATGAAAACCAACAATGCAAATTAATTAATAACATCATTAGTCATTGTGGTAATGTGAATTAAAGTCACAATGAGACACTACTACACACATCTTAGAATGCCCCAAATTAAAAAAAGATTGACCATATCAATTATTTGCAATGATGTGGAGCAACTGCAATTCTTATACACCATTGGTGGTAATATAAAATGGTAAGACTCTTGAAAACAATTTCGCAGTTTTTAAAATGTTAAACATGTGTCTAGCACATAAGCTAGACATTTCACTCATAGTTAATTACCCAAGAGAAATGAAGCATATGTCTACACAAAAGTTATACATGAATATTCAGAACTGCTTTAAGTGTAATAGTCAAAAAGTAGAAATAACACAAATTTCCACTAACAGGTAAATGCATAAACAAATTGTGGTATATCCGTATCTTGAAATGCTAGTCAGCAATACAAAGTGAGTTATTGATACACACAACATGGACAAATTTAAAGGTAATTAAGCTAAGTGAAAAGAGGCAGGCTAAAAAAAAAAAAAGCATAATACATACTGTATGATTTCACTCATATAAAACTATAGAAAATGTTAACTAATCTGTAATACCAGAAATCAGAGCAGTGGTCTACTCAGGATGGGGATATGATGAGGGGAGGGACAGGAAGGAAAGATTACAAAGAGGCATGAGGAAACTTTTGGGAGTGATGTATATGCTTATTATCTTGATTGTGGTGATGATTTCATGATTGCGTCTTCATATTAAACTCACAAATTATACCCTGTACACAGGTGAAATTTATTGTATGTCCATTATTCCTCGATAAAGCTGTAAAACAAACTCATAAACAAACTCAACAGCAACAACACTTTTTGCCCATGAATCTATGATCAAGTCCGAGCTCGGCTGAGCTGCTCATCTCTGCTTCCTCCTGGTGTCAGCTGGGCTCACCTTTGTGTTAACAGTCAGCTGGTGTCTAGACTGGGCTGGAGGATCCAAGATGGCCTCACTCACGTTTCTGGTGCCTTGGCTGGGATGGCTAGAATAAATGATGGTTAGCTGGGCCTCTGCTTCTACTCACCATCCTTCATCTCCAAGGAATCTCTCTCATCCTCAGCAGGCTTGCCCAGGCTTCTTTATCTGAAGTCTCAAGCAGCAAGAGAGTAAAAGTGGAAGCTAAACATCCTTTTAAGACTTAAGCCTATAACTTATAAAATGTTTCTTCTGTCCAAGGAAGTATTCTATTGGCCCAAGCAAGTCACAAGGCTAGCCCAAAATCAGTGTGGGAAGGGACTACAAAGGATATGATTCATTTGGGACCATTTTATAATAATCTATTACAATATCTATAACTTTCAACCTGGTGATTTTTGCATGCACACATACTTCAGTAGAACTAATGTCACAGAAGTATATTAGCATATGTATAATCAGCAAAATTTAAAATTCAATATTAATTCAGTGATTGTGCATTCCATTTTTGTAGCCATGTTAACTTTAATAAAAAATATCAAACTGCAATTTCTAAATTATATAAACTAACTCAAAAGATTTGAGGCATTTAAAGGGTCATCAACAGCCTGTATTGATTTATCTTCTGTGAAACACTGCTGAGTAAAGCACTTTATGTTGCAGATAATACCTGATCGAATCACACTAGCTAAAATAGGCGTGATCAAAATAATTGCACCGGGCTAGAAGAAAAGCAGATACATGACAAATAGCTGTATAATAATACAGAGTAGATGCTGTGGAACTAGTAAATCTTTACAGCTGATACCTATGCAATACCAGATTCCAGAAAATGCCAAGGTCTGTTGAGCTAGTTTTCTGTCTGAAACAGTTAAAATGAGTAATTTGAGCCTGTCAAAATGGTGAACAATCATGATTCTTGGTTCTGTCTCATAAATAAGCCTTGAAGGGATTATGAAAACAAGAAAGAAACATGGACTCCAATAATGTGAGAACCCACTGACGAGATATAAGACTGCCCTAAATTGGTATGTCTTTGGATGGTGAGTGGCTGAAAATTGGCACAGAAGGCCACTGAAGGTGGTGGAGAGAAAATAAATTAATGAAAATACTTTTAAATTTTTACTTTTGATTCTCTCCCTATTATCTATGTATAATTATTGCCTGGTCTTTATTACTGGAAATTGGCAGCAACATCCCAGATTTCTGATGTTGGTGCTGATAAAATAATTACCAGGGAGAAAAAAATCCCTGCAGAAGTGGAAACATATACATATAGTCGAGGCTTTTGCTACAGTACTACTTCCCTTCCCTGATCTCAGGTTTGAGGTTTATTTCTTCCAAAGGGTTTAGAGATGAAACTCTGATTAGAAAATTTACCTTATTTGACCAAAAATAAAATATAGTAATTTATATTTTCAAATTGGATGCAATAACAAAATCCACTAACATGTCTTCTATTACATATCCACTTAACACCCAAACAGGATGAAGGTAAAAAGGATGGAGAGAGATGTACCAGAGAAATATAAACTTAAGGCTTGAGAAACAATATCAGTATCTGACAAAATAGATTTTCATATAAAAACATATCGTTTGGGTACTGTTCTCATAAAAGATACAATAAAGCAAGACGATATACCTATCAAACATATGCCCATCTAACAACATGGACTCTAAATATACACAAGTGATAACAAATGAAATAGCAGGAAGAAAAAGATAAATCACCCATTATAGTTGTAGATTTCTTGAATATCTTTCTCAGAAACTGACAGAACGAGTAGATGAAAAATAAACATATCTCACTTATCCATCTATTTATCATATATTTGTCTATACAGCTTTACTCAACAGACATTAATACACATTTTTTTTCTGGAATATACAGAACATTTTAAAAAATAGATCATGCATGATACCATATAGAAAGTTTAAATAAGTTCCAAAGTTATAGGCATTTTTCTCCTACCAAAATGAAGTAAAATTAGAAATAAATTTTAAAAAGAATAACTAAGGATGACAGAGGTGCCCCACCAGAGAGGCACAAGTCCTGTGGAAACAACGCACCCAATGGTGCCAGCTCACGACCAAGCAGGTGGCCTCACCACCACCAGACCTCATCTCTAGCCTGGCCGAGTGCATGCCAACCAGAGAGGTGCCCCACTGGAGAGGCCTAGGTCCTGTGGAGACCACAAGCCCTGTAGCACCAGTGCGCAACCTAGAAAGAAGTTCTCGCTGCTGCCAGACCCCATCCCCAGCCTGGCTGAGTACGTGCCAACCAGAGAGGCAACTCCCTGGAGGGGCCTGAGACCCTTGGCGACCACGTGTCTGAGGCAACCAAGCAGACACTGAGGCAGCCATGCCAAATTGGCAGCCCAGGCAGGATCCTAGCCAGACAATAGTGTCAAACAAGTGGAATGTGAAATCCCTTGCCACAATGACTAAACATCAAAGGAAAGATACAAGAAATATGAAAAATTAAGAAAGCATACAACCAAAGGGTAATAACTCTCAAGCTCTAGATCCCATAGAACAAGAAGCCCTTGAAATGTCTGACAAGGAATTTCAAGTGATAATTCTAAGGAAACTAAATGAGATACAAGAAAACTCAGCTAGACAACATGATGAAATGAGAAAAGTGTGCAGGAACTGAAAGAAGAAATGTACAAGGAAATCAATGCCCTGAAAAAGAGTGTAGCAGGGCTGGCTGAGCTGAAGAATTCATTCAATGGAATAAAAAACACAACAGAAAGTTTAACCAGCAGGTTTGCAGAAGCACTAGAGAGAACTTCTGACCTTGAAGATGGGCTGTTTGAAATAAGACAGGCAAAGAAAAAAAAAAAAGAAAAGAAAAGAAAAAAGGACTAAAAACATTGAAGAAAATCTAAGAGAGATATCAGACAACCTTAAGTGCTCAAATATCCTAGTCATGAGTATTCCAGAAAGGGAGGAAAAAGGAGATTGCATTGAAAACATATTCAACAATGTAGTGGCAGAAAACTTCCCAGTTATTGGAAAAAACACAGATCTTCAGATTCAGGAAGCTCAAAGATCCCCAAATGTATTCAACCCAAAAAGTTCTTCTCCAAGACATGTTATAGTCAAATTGGCAAAATTCAAAGACAGAGGGAATCTTAAAAACTGCAAGAGAAAATCATCAAATCACCTATAAGGAGCCCCAATCAGACTAACATCAGACTATTCATCACAGTCCCTAAAAGCCAGAAAGGAATGGGATGATATATTCAAAATACTAAAAGACAGACGTTGCCAGCCAAGAATACTCTACCCAACAAGGTTATACTTCCAAAATGAAGGGTAAATAGTATATTTCTTAGACAAACAAAAACTGCGGGAGTTCACTACCACACAACCACCTTTACAAGAAATTCTCAAGGGAGTACTGGGTTTGGAACCTGAAAAATAACTACCACTGCCAAAAAAACTCAAGAAAAATCAAAACCCACTAGTAAAATAAAAATGCCAACAATGAAGAGAAAAAAAAAGTTTATCTACAACTCCAGGAACCAACAAATACAGAAAGCAAACAGCAAATCAGAAAGAAAGGAACAAAAGAAACTTAAGACATCCAAACAAAAATCAATAAAATGCTGTAGTAAATCAACACTTTTCAATAACATCTCTTAATGTAAAAGGATTAAATTCCCCAATCAAAAGACACAGACTGGCTGACTGGATTAAAGAGACCCACCTCACCTATAAAGACTCAAATAGTCTAAGAGTTAAAGGATGGAAAAAGACTTACCATGCAAACAGAAATGAAAAACAAGCTGGAGTAGCTATTCTTATATCTGATAAAATAGACTTTAAACTAAAAACCATGAAAAGAGATAATGATGGCCACTACATAATGATAAAAGGATTGATCCATCAAGAAGACATAATAATCATAAATATATATACAACCAATGTCAGAGCAGCCAGATTTATAAAGCAAACTCTATTAGACCTTAAGAAGGACTAATACCTTGAGAGCAGGGGACCTGAACACCCCACTATCAATATTGGACAGATCATCTAGGCAAAGAGTCAGCAGAGAAACACAAGATCTAAACAAGACTCTAGACCAATTGAACTTGGAAGATATGTACAGAACATTCCATCCAACAACCTCAGAATATTCATTCTTCTCATCAGCACATGGGTCATTCTCCAGGATAGATCACATGTTAGGTCACAAATCAAGTCTCAACAAATTCAAAAAAGTTGGAATTATTCCATTTATTTTTACAGACCACAATGGATTAAAATTAGAAATCAATAACAAACAAAATTCTGTAAACTATACATACCATGGAAATTAAACACCATTCCACTTAATGACATATGAGTCCAAGAAGAAATCAAACAGGAAATCAAAAAATTTATTGAAACTAATGAAAACAATGATACATCATACCAAAACCTGTGGGATACTGCAAAAGCAGTACTAAGGGGGAAATTTATCACATTAAATGCTTACTTCAGAAGAATGGAAAGATGGCAAGTGAACAACCTAACACTTCACCTTAAAGAACTAGAAAAACAAAAACAATCCAAACCCAAAGTTAGCAGATGGAAAGAAATCATTAAGATCAGAGCAGAACTTAAAGAAATTGAAAACCAAAAAACAATACAAAAAGTTGGTTTTTTGAAACGATAAATAAAATTGAGACACCATTAGCACAGCTAACTAAAAATAGAAGAGAGAAGACCCAAATGACAAAAATTAGAAATAAAAAAGGTGATATTACAACTGATACATCTGAAATACAGGGAATCATTCGAGGCTACTATAAACAACTATATGCCAACAAATTTGAAAATCTGGAGGAAATGGATAAATATCTGGAAAAACACAAACTACCAAAACTGAGCCAAGAAGATGTAGAAAATCTAAACAGACCAATAACAATAAAAGAGGTTGAAGCTGTTACCAGAATGCTCCCACCAAAGAAAAGCCCAGGACCAGATAGATTCACAGCAGAATTCTACCAAACATTCAAAGAAGAATTGACACCAATTCTCTACAGACAATTCCAAAAGATTGAAACAGAGGCAATTCTCCCAAACTCATTCTGTGAAGCAAACATCACCCTGATACCAAAACCAGGTAAAGATACAACTAAAAAAAAATAAATAAAGGCCAATATCCTTGGTGAATATAGGTGAAAAAATCCTCAATAAAACACGAGCTAACAGAATACAGCAACACATATGCAAAATTACACACCATCATCAAGTGGGATTCATCCCAGAGATGCAAGGTTGGTTCAACATACACAAGTCAATAAATGTGATATACCATATCAATAAAATCAAACACAAGGACCATATGATCATCTTTATAGATGCTGAAAAAGCATTTGATAAAATCCAACACTTGTTCATGATATAGACTCTCTATAAGTTAGGTATAAGGTATAGATGGAAAGTATCTCAACATAATTAAAGCCATATATGATAAACCCACTGCCAATATCATCCTGAATGGGATGAATGGGAACAGGAACTAGACAAGGATGCTCACTCTCACCACTCCTCTTAGACACAGTGCTGAATGTACTAGCCAGAGCAATCAGAGAAGAGAAGGAAATAAAGGGCATCCAGATTGGAAAAGATGAAGTCAAACTGTCCCTGTCTGCAGAAGACATGATCCTATATATTGAATAGCCTAAGCCTCTACAAAAAAACTCTTGGAGTTGATAAATGATTTCAGCAAAGTAGCAGGATACAAAATCAACACACAAAAATCAGTAGCATTTCTATTCTCCAATAGTGACCATGCAGAAAGAGAAATCAAGAAAGCTTGCCCATTTACAATAGCCACAAAAAAATAAAATACTTAGGAATTGAGTTAACCAAGGATCTGAAAAATCTCTATAATGAGAACTACAAACCACTGCTGAGAGAAATTAAAGAGGACACAAGAAGATGGAAAGATATCCCATGCTCTTGGATTGGAAAAATCAACATTGCAAAAATGTCCATACTACCCAAAGTGATCTACAAATTCAATGCCATCCCCATCAAAATTCCAAAGACATTTTTCTCAGAAATGGAAAAACTATCCAGACATTTATATGGAATAACAAAAGACCATGCATGGCCAAAGCAATTCTGAGCAAAAGAAATAAAGCTGGAGGCATAACACTACCTGACTTTAAATATACTACAAAGCTATAATAACCAAACAGCATGGTACTGGCATAAAAACAGACACACTGATCAATGGAATAGAATAGAGAATCCAGAAATCAACCCACACTCCTACAACCATCTGATCTTTGACAACGGCACCAAGCTTATACACTGGGGAAGAGAGTGCCTCTTCAGCAAATGGTGCTAGGATAACTGGATATCCTTATGCAGGAGAATGAAACTAGACCCATACCTCTCACCACATACTAAAATCAACTCAAAATGGATTAAAGAGTTAAATATAAACCCCAAAACAATAAAACACCTTTAAAAAACATTAGAGAAACACTTCAGGAAGTAGGACTAGGCACAGACTTCATGAATAAGACCCCCAAAGCACGGGCAACCAAAGGAAAAATAAACAAATGGGATTATATCAAACCAAAAAACTTCTGCACAGCAAAAGAAACAATTAACAGAGTTAAAAGACAACCAACAGAGTGGGAGAAAATATTTGCAAAATATACATCTGACAAGGGATTAATATCCAGAATATATAAGGAACTCAAACAACTTTACACCAAAAAAGCAAGTAACCCAAATAAAAAATGGGCAAAGGAGCTAAATAGGCATTTCTCAAAGGAAGATATACTAAGGGTCGACAGACACATGAAAAGTGCTCAGCATCACTCAGCATTCAGGAAATGCAAATCAAAACCACACTGAGATATCATCTCACCCCAGTTAGGATGGCTAAAATCCAAAAGACTCTGAACGATAAATGCTGACGAGGTTGCGGAGAAAAAGGAACTCTCATACATTGTTGGTGGAACTGCAAAATGGTGCAGCCTCTATGGAAAATGGTATGGAGGTTCCTCAAACAATTGCAGATAGATCTACCATATGACCCAGCTATCCCACTGCTGGAAATATACCCAGAGGAATGGAAATCATCAAGTCGAAGGTATACCTGTTCTCCAGTGTTCATTGCAGCACTCTTTACAATAGCTAAGAGATGGAACTAGCCCAAATGTCCATCATCAGATGAGTGGATACAGAAAATGTGGTATATCTACACAATGGAATACTACTCTTCTATAAAAAAGAATGAAATACTGCCATTTGCAACAACACAGATGGACCTGGGGAGATTTATATTAAGTAGAACAAGACAGGCACAGAAAGAGAAATATCACGTTCTCGCTTATTTGTGGGAGCTAAAAATAAATAACTAAATACACAAATAAACCGGGGGTGGGGGGGAGGGTAGGGAAGAAGACACAACAATCACAATTCCTTGAAGTTGATAGACAAGTGAACAGATATGAGGTTGTTGGGAGGGAGCGGGGAGAGGGGGAGGGAGGGAGGTTTCAGTAATGGGCCACAATAATCAACCACATTGTATATTGAAAAAATAAAATAAAGTTAAAAAAAAAGAGAGAGAACTGCTAAGATAAATCCCTTATGTTTTCAAAACTAATATATTGCTAACCAATCTTTGGAAAATCTAGAATATTATAAAGAAAATGTAAAGGTATTTACAACTTGATAATAAAAAAAAAGCATAATTAATTAGATATAGGCACAAAGCTGTTATATACTTTTTCTTTTTTCCCTCTTTTTAATTTATTTTTCTTAATTAACCATGAAAATTGTAAAGATTTATGGAGATATTTGGGTACATTCATACTGTGTTTATCAGGGTGTTTAGCTTAGTATATCCATCACCTCAAACACTGGTCACTTCTTTGTGTTAGGAAAACTCAACATCATCTTAACTAGCTATTCAAAGATACACAGTACTTTGTTGTTAACTGTATTCTCCCTGTGTTACTACAGAACCCTAGATCCCATTCGTCCACTCTTTCTAATATTTTGTATTCACTGACCACCCTCTCCCTCTTCTCCCTTTCCCCTTCCTCTGACCAGTCTCTAGTAACCACTATTCTAATCTCTACTTCTATGATATCAACCATAGTGGTTATATTTAAATATATGTAAAGTCAGCATTTGTAGGAAACAGCTAAAGCCAGACTTGGAGGAATATTGATATCTATAAACACTTTTCTCAGGAGTTAAGAAAGATTAATTAGCTAAATTTCAACTCCAGATGTTGAAAAGAGATTCGTTCTCTTTTGTAGAAAGAGAACTCAAAGAAAGAAGAAGAGAGGAAATAAAGATAAGAGGAGAGAAAAGATGAAATAAAGAGTGATAGAAAAAAATAACAATTTGAAATCACATCTGTTACAAAGATTACTAAAGACAGATGTCTGGAAAATCTGATTAGAAAGAAAAAAGAGAGAATAAAAAGGGAAAAGATGCAAATAAGCAAAATATAGAATGAAAATAGAAAATCATCACTCAGGACTAATGGGTACAAAACTATGCTATCTACTCTAAGTGAATTATTGTGCAGTATTTGCATGTACTGAAACAACACACAAATATGTACAAGTAAATGTTAAAATATTTTGAATAAAAAAATAAAAATAAAGATACAAAGCCACAAAAAACAACAGCAAAAAGAAAATCATCACGGATTATAAGACTGACATACTGCTTACTGAGTTAAGGAGAAAATTGCCAATAAATAATAATAAAATAGCCCTTCCTTGACTTTATGCCATGCCAGGTCTATTCTCTTCTTTGTAAAAATTCTTAGTAAAGCAGCCTATGCTCAACACTTTGTTTCCCCATCTCTTAGCTACTCTTTGTAAGTGGGTCACCAATCTACTGACATACACCTGCCATATTTTAAAATATTTTAATATGTTTATATAGTTAATAGATAATATAGTTTGTTTATTTAATTTAGGTTATTTTAATATGTACGCTAATATATCATTTTAAAGGGCTATTAAATGGGATTTAATATTCCATTTAATGTATCACTTTTTCCTGTATTAGATAAGAAGCTTCTTGAGGCCGCCCCATGTATTCATCTTTTTATCCACTCACGCTTCTTAGCACAGTGCCTTGCAATATTAAGCATCTGAAAATAGTAAGTGAATAAACATAGCTTTGATTTTTTAAAAAGTAAAAAAGGTCCAGTTATAGTCAAAATTGAGAAGTTGGCATATTTTACTTTGGAGTCCCAATCTACATTTTCTTGTCTTTTTCATAGTCACATAGTCTGGGTTTATATCCTGGCCCCAACACTCATGGCCTAAATACATTAAGAAAGATATTTAGCCTCTCCAAGTTTCCACTTTCTCATCTGTAAACTAGAAAATGCATATTATCTATCACATAGGGCTGTTATGAAAAATCAATAAAATAAGGCTTTATGTCATCACCTGGCCCACCATATGTAAGAGCTCAAAAATGATTGCATGTACTACTATTATACAGCAATTGCTCTTCCCACCTCTTCTTTCTTCTTGTTTCATACTCTCTATCAGAAATGGAGATGATGAGATCTCAGTTATTTAAGTCATAAGACAAGGTTGTCAGTCTTCACGCTGGCTCCCGTGAAATATCAGTACTAAAGTGTAGAGGTTGTTCTGACAGTCCAAACAGGGTGAAGCAAGCATTAAAGCCAGAAAATTTGAGATGCACAAGGGTGAAGGAATTAGGCAGTAAGAGAAAATCCAACCTAGACAGCCATAGAGACTTATGCATCATGAAGGATACAGTGGGTTTTCCACCCAATCTGCGTTTCTTCTTTTCCTTTGCTAACAACTCCACAGCATGAGAATATATCTTTCTGCATGCAGTCCATGTTCTTCAGGTGAAATTGATCCACCTCTAGTATCAGGGAAGGGTTGATTGAGCAAAGGGTGGTCTCATGCCATTATACAATGACTGGTGCCTTTGAAGCAACACATCATTTCTCTGATGTAATCTAAGGATCTGGCTCAGTAATTGACAAGATTCTGTATGTGCTAATAAGAGAAAACTGGAGGCATGGTGGGGCTTTGGGAAAAGAAGTTTTCTTATTCTCTTTCACTTTGCTGCCAGAAACCATCCCACTCTCCAGTTCAAGATGATGTGGTGTGGGATGTGAATCCTGAAAGTGCTACAGCCATTTTTCCCTTCCACTGGGAAGCCAACGATAGCAGAGAATGCTCTATGCTCCCCCAAACCTGTTTCCTTTTCCTCCTGGGGCTGCAAGACATTTTGTATACCTTTAGTGCTTAGGGATATCACATATCCATGTGACTAGATTCTGTCGACTGCAGTGTAAACTGAGGTGTTTGTATCAACTTCTGGGCAAAGTGATAGGAAGTAGGAATGCCTCCCACAGGCTGTCTTCTGTTCTATGTCAGCTGAATGGAGAGAATTTCAAGGACACAGAGGAAAGTGGAACCACAGTTGGAAAGAGCCTGACTCACTAAATGACAACACAGAAAGCTGTTCAACCAGAAGCATTCACATTGGATGATGATGTGAATGGGCAGTTAATTTTTATTGTGTAAAACCACTAAGAATTCAGGATTTATCTATTGCAGTGGTTAACTAAGCCTCTTGACTTAGAATTAAGCTGACGCAGGGCAGACAGAGTAAAGACGGAAAAGAAACTATGCCCCAGATGATTCCATCAAGCTGCTGAACCAAACAATCCCTGAAACTCAAACTATCTCGAATCTTCCAGTAATAGGAACAAATAAATCTCCATCTCTGTTTAAATGGTGTGAGTTAGGTGTTCTGTTACTTTTAGCTGAAAGCTAATTTCATGAAGACAAAAGCCAATCAATAGACATAGGTTACAAGTCTATGCAAAGTCACAAAGAACAAGAGATACGTTGAACAGAACTGGGAGACAAGATGAGCAGGGTTCTAGCAACAAAGCAGTGAAGCTAATTTGATGTCAAACTATGAATCATCCATGATCTTTGTATTTTTTATGCCCCTGAGCCAAAATCATCCAACAGGTGGAGTTAGAGCTGAGTCTGTAGGTGGAGATTATGTGGGCCCAGGTGTAGTGGCTGGCCCGACTGTGTAAGCAGAAAGCCAACTTCCCATTACACCAGGAACATAAATCTATCAGCAGATAGAAGTCTATTCCAAGGAGCTAATAGGGACAGAATGTCCTTTTTAGTGCCTGTTCTGCATTAGCAAAGAACTAACCTGTATTCCCTGCCCCTCAACCCTCTTTACCTCTTTTCCTTACCCTGTATATATTCTTTCCTGTATTATTAATTGTAAATATTTCACTCTCTTTCTCTGGTATTTCACCCATATTTTCTGATACATTTGATCTTTTCATCAGTACAATACTGATTTACAATACTGATTTACTGATTTAAATACAGTATTTAATCCCTTCTATTCTCTACTGAAATGCATATCTCTGCTTCTATCATTGTGGCCTGTAGTAATGTTATTTATGAGACACTACGTCCTTGCAATAAATCCTTTTCATTGTCAAAAATGTAATGGTAATGTTATAGCAATATCTTTAATTAACAATAAAAACACCTTGATTATTTTAAGCAACTTCTAAAGATGATGCTTTTTGCATATATGAGGAGAATGGGTTAACAGCAATGAAAAGCATTGTGTCAATAAACAACATCTTCTATTTGAGATAAATAGACCATACTCTAAATCCTGTTCTAAAACTGAATAGAAATGGCTTGACCTGTCCTTGGGTCTACTGTTTTACCTGTAAATTATGAAAAATTTTAGGATTCTTTAAAGAGTAAATAGTCTGTGTCCTTTGTGATTTTGGTAGTCAGTATATCTTTACAATTGCAGCTCCAGGTGACCAAGATGATAGAATTTGTCTGTGTTACTAAGGAAAGACTGGAAAGTATTCAAATTTAAACTTTTTCACAGTTAATCATGAATCACATTTGACTTAGGAGGAGGAGATGACAAAATTACTCCCAAATTAGGAAAGTATCTGACACTTAGTATGACAAAATTTCACACACAGTCATCTGAATTTGTTAAATATAAGTGTAGAAATAGAAATAGAGTTCAAACAACAGCCCAGACCACCTTTAATTAAATCAAAGACTATATTCTGAGGATTTCCAGTGATAGCTCTGTTCTTGGATCTCTAGTAAACTAGCAGACATTTGAAGCTTCTTAAAACTCAATAGTTTTATTAAAGATTTAGTGCTCCTTTTGAAAAAATAAAACCTATATAATCAAATGAAAAATTACAACAAACATAGAAAAGAATAAATCGTTTTAGACAAGGTGAAGATTCCTTGGAAACCCAAAGTGCTCATTTTTCTTATAAGAATTTATAAGAATTTTTTTTTTTTTAACCTGCAAGTTCTGGACGCTAAGGCCAGCAGGTTGCCATAAATCAGATAATCCTTTAATCTGCTGTCCATGCAAAGAGATTAATAGATTATTGAATATGATTATAGAATCAGAAGAAAAATTTTAACACATTGAAATAAATACATGCTAGGAAGCACACCATTCCAAATCCAATTACCAAATGGGCATTCACCTAAGGAACACTTCATACTACTTTTGTAAATAATGACACAGAATATTTCATTCATATGATTTTTTTTTATATTGAAGGTCTAAAACCCCAGACTGTGTCAAAATAAATTTTCAGTGGAAGAACAACATATTCTGGTGTACTATAGTGGATTTGAGCCAACTCAAATGTGACCTTGGTTAAACCTATCAAAATAAAGGGTTGCAGGGGAGGAAATCTTAAAAATCAATCTTAACTAACAAAGTACAGCCTATTATTCAGCTCAACCAAATACAGGAAAATAATATTTTATTCTTTTTTCTTATTATTGAATTTCCAGATAAAGGTTTAAAAAACAGAAAAAAATGTATTTAGCACATTTCTCAAATATCAGTCTGCTAAATGGAATTTTGACAGAGAAAAAAACTGGTGCTTAACCTAAATAAAACCTTGATCTACATTGATTCATGACCTTGTTCTCAACTAATACCACATGCAGAAGGCATTATAAATCGTATTGTACTATGATGAAATTGATTTCCCTATTAAAGTTTTCTAATTTCCCCATACACAGAAGGAAGAGTTAGGGATTTAAGGAATAAACTACAAAAAGTAAAGTACCACTAAGATTTTGGAATATTAGTATATCACAGTGCTTAAATTCACAATTCTTCAATGAGATAAGGTATTTCACATTTTGCACAAGTCTTCTGTTATATTCATTATTTTCTTAAGACAATGGTCTTCCTGCTTATGAACACTGTGTGGTCTGAAGAGTAGAAAAGCATGATTGTAAGAATAGTTGTACAGTACTGCAGACATTTGCTTTTCTGGAGGAAAAGGCTGTTGAACACGTAGATAAGTTGAGATTATGCGTAGCTCTTTTACCACTCTGAAGCCAACATTTATTTTCCCATAACTCAAGATGAAGAAATAGCAAACGCCAATGTTTTTCTTAGAGGCAAACAGTAATTTTCCCTATTTCTACTCTTATTATACTCCATCCTCTGGAGGAAGTGTATCCAGAGCTGGCCTGGCATCCACATTGAGGCTATGGTGTTCTTCTGTTGAACATAAACAATCCCGTGCATTACTAATATCAGACAAGGCCACTCTGTGATGGTGGCGAAGTGAGACATGAACAAAACTAGTTCATAATCATGTTTGAGCAAAGATATAAACCAGGTCACTCTAAAAACACAAAAATTACCAAATGCCTTTCTCTCCCAGCTGAGTGACTGACATTTTTAGTCAATTACAGTTTCAGCTTCAGTATTCTGTCTTCCAAGATAAAATTCAGTAAAGTGACCAACCACTGAATTACTCCTTCCTGACAGCACCAAGTGCAGAGAGAAACCCTGCGTCCTTGAACTCTCTACCAGATCACCTACGACAAGACTAAATCCTGTTAAATCCCTTCTATTACCTTTTTACTGAGGGTCTTAGTCTGTTCATGTTGCTATACCAAAATACCTGAGACTGGGTGATTTATAAGTAGTAGGAATTTATTTCTCACAGTTATGGAAGCTGGGAATTCCAGGATCAAAAAGCCAGAAGATTTGGTGTCTCTGCTGTATAGATGGCACCTCTTGCTGCTTCCTCACATGGAGGAAGGACAAAAGGGGCCTAGTACTGTTGCATTGGAGATTCACTTTCAACATGAATTTTGGTAGGGACACAAACACTCAAGTTATAGCACTGAAGCACTCCACAGTTTCCAGGTTTTACTACAGGTGTGTTCTTGGTGGCCTTTGCCTAATGGGCATCAACTTTATGCCATTAGTCTCAGTAATTTAGCATATTTCACTTTTCAGGATAATAGACTTCAATTAACCACGTACAACCTAAAGGGTTTGAAACCCAGCCAGGTTTTAAATGCAGATTCAAAATGTCAAAACCTCAAAGGCTGTTATTATGTAGTTTTTCATGTAGTTTTACTACATTTCTGGCATGTTATATATAAACTAGTTCTCTGAGTCACTAACAAACAAACAGCCTTCTCTCTGAACATTAGACAATGAAATCAAATTTTTTAAAAATGTGCATTAATTAACAAGTAAGGCATAGCTGCAAGATAATAGGAAGTAATCAAGAAACCCTTCACTGTGTCATTTTAAAATATGCATACACTCAAGTGCAAGAAGTACTTTCAGATATTTTTCTTATTCAACTGGGATCTTAATCTGGGGATCAATGAATGCAACTACTCACACTGTGTTATAAATCTTTAATAAAGATTTGATTAATGTAAGGCAAGTTAATAACACAGAAATCAAAGGGGATTTTGATACCATTTGATGGTATTAACTCCAAACAATATAGATTGCCCATATCATGCCTTACCAGTCACCCATGGTCGATCCCACCTGGTTTCCAAATAATTATGCACAAAGAACACAAGCAGAAGGGGGATCAAATTGGCTTTTATTTAATACTTGAGCAGTTATCAATGCAGATTTCTGGTAAAAGTTCAATTGATACACAGAGTCTACACAGAGTCTAAGCTTAAAGCTTGAGGAGAATTTCTGCTTTGTTTTTAAATATTAATATTTGGACCAGCATGTCTGGATGTATCTTAGTGGTAAAAAGAAAACAAGACATAGAGGTGGGGGATGGAGACAGAGAGAGAAAAGAGAGAGAGAGAGAGAAGAGAGAAAGAGACTATAAGACAGAGATTGCGACCCCGTGTAAAACCCTGTGTGCATTTCCTGATACAGCTGCTGTGTACCACAGACAGCTAAAGAGGTGTAGTAACCCACTTTCTGGTAAAATATAGCCCAAATGAATGTTTAAACTCTACTCCATCATATTAGCACCTCCTTGACCTGTAGAAGAGCAAGGAATTTGGAGACTAGACCACCTGTGTTCAAATCCCAGCTCTACCTTTTATGAGCTGTATGCCTTTGGACAAGTTACTTAGCTTTTCTATGCTCTTTCCTTGTACATACATTTAGGAGAATAAAATTACCCACCTCATAGGACTTTTGTGTAGATTGAATGAGTAAATATACATGTAATACTTAGAATAATGCCTGATACATAGTAAGTGCCGCATGTTTGATTTTATCTTTATTATTATTCACAAAAATCTAGGAAGGGAATGTGGACCTGGTGTGGTAAGAAGGCAGACAACTGCCCTCTCTCCTGCACCCATGTGGTTTTCAGAACGCCCACTGGGGTGAGATCCTGAAGTGAATGACAGTAATTCTCTTCTCATCCTCCTATGTCTACTCTGCTAATATATGCAACTGATTATTTTGTACCCTCCTGGAAAAGAGAGATGGGCAAGTTAGTCTTTGCCTCAGAGATGCATTTGAACAGACATTAGTTAGTTTATCTCCAAGGCTGCAGCATATACTAGATTGAAAAAATCACTCTCTAACCTATTATGAATTACAAATATGCCTAGCCACTTATTCAACCATGTTCACTAGGGAAGGTTTTTCAATTAGTACCACATGGTGGCTTAGCTCAACTACAACGCCAGGTAAAGAAAAATACCTCCAAATTGGAATCCTCCTCTCCTAAGTAAGGTTTCATAGAAAAATTAAATGTAAAATTAATTCTCTTTTCAGATAATAATAAAAAGAATGAAAATCTAAAATCATCCTCCCTCCAATTTTTCTCATTCTCAGCAAAGAGATTCTAATTCAGGGGACTTGGTAGAATTTTAATTTGTTTTCCAGCACCTATCCCTAGAGTCATCAGTAGACATCTGTAACATTTCCAAGGTTGGATTAATTCAATCCCCAGTCTCACATTGTCCCCTTTTCCAGTATCTCAAATAGTTAACAGAAAGTATAAGACTATCACAAACTAGTTATTTACCCAAAAAATTGATGGGAAAAATGCAAGTTCTTATAATAAATGAATTCAAACAAAATGATGGTATCAGCCAGGACTTAAAACAGCTTATAGCAAAATATATAATGTCCTGTCCCATATAGCAGAGTGGCTTATGATGCTCCTGGATCTAGGGGCTCAGACTGTATCATCAGCCTCTCCCTTTCCTCTCCCCCTTGCCATGTCCTAGGCTCTGCATTCTTCTGTGCGGGCTTCATTCACAGGCAAGCCTTTCAACGTGGTGGTTCTCAGCAACTTCAAGTTTACATAATTCTCCAAGGTAGCATTTCAGCGGAAAGAGATAATGCTCTGCTTAAGAGTTCAAAATAAATAAATAAATAAATAAATCTAGTATTTAGCCTCACTGGACTGACAATTCACAATATCACATACATATCAAAAACCAGAGCAGAGATAGGATGTTTTCCAGGAAAATAGAGGGATAGAGAAAGGATAAAAGGGAAAAATCTTCCTGGTTTAACATTTTCCTGGGTAATCAATCTGTGCATTCAAAGTCTTTATAGCCCTTTGTTTTTGCCATTGAACCTTTATAATCTCTGCCTCCAGCAGCCCAGTGAGAATCATGACCTCTGCCATGGGCTTTTCTCCCAAATCTCATGGAAGCCAAAGCTCTTTGCTCAGCCCTGTGATGCTGCTGTGGGCATTTCTCAAGCCCATATGAAAGAAACCAAATTTGAAGCAATGACTTCTGTCTCATGTTAGCCTTTAAACAATTCATTTCCTCTTCTTTTTAGAGATTTTTTACTTGAGGCATCAAAAAGTCCTTGCTGTCTCCTAATTTCAGGCTATAGTGGAACCTGACTTTCAACAAAAAATTAAATCATTTTCTTAACCTCAACTAAGAAAAAGTAGGAAGGGAAAAAGATGGGGAGGGGGAAGAAACCCACATACAAACATTGAAAATAAAATAAAAAGCTACAGACTCTGAGGCTTCTAATCCTATGCCATACACCAATTCTGGGAACTAATAATACAGATACCAGAAATATTTTCACACTTAATCTTTGATAGAAATTTCTCTGGACCTGGTAACCTTGCTTAAGAGGAAAAGATAAATTATGAAGGAAAGTGTTTTATGGTGAGCGTAACCAATTGCTGGCAAGAACCATTCCTTCTCCTTGTCTCCAGGGTCCCCGAAAAACAAGAAAATAAATATTTATCTCTGGCCAAGATGTGAACCCTGTTTTCTGACTTTAAGGTCCCAAACAAGCCTGCGCGGCAGCCAAAATGAATTGTTCTTGCAAACAACAAACACCAGCTGTCATATTTCTCTCAGATCTTTGATCTCCTTGTACAGTAATTTAGTCCTAAATGCTGTCCTCTATGTAGCTTCATACTTGAGATTGAAAAGGTAGGAATTGGGATTAGCTTGGATATTATTTTGATGGCACTGGAGTATCCAAATCATGGTATTTTGTGCAAGTGGCAAGAGCTTTTGTGTGATTATAGCTTAGATTATGGCTACTGTGAGGACACTGAGTTTAAAAAGTTGTGTTAAAGCTGCACTTTTGTTGCCTATGACAGGCTGCATTTATTTTACCAATGCCAGTTATGTCACCTGTGCCTGCATTTATGCTATCTATCTGGATCTTACTCTGTAGGCAATGAGGCTCTTCACGTGGTGAAAGATGTGACATGTTTGTACTAAATTCGATATCAAAAAGAAATATATCTCAATTTTTATTAAACATTTATGCATCTAATTGGAAATTGCACTCAGTTTAAAAGTATATGTGAGTAAGAGAAGTGCATGAGTTCAGAGTTAGTTTTTGGTATATAATACCTAAGCCAATTGCAAATGGAAAATTACCCTCATTAGGACCATGTTGTTATCTTATGAAAGTATCTCAGAGCCTTCCTGGTAATATTTTTAGACAAGTTCTGTTAGTATTCTTAAGAAAGTATAACCAATATTTGCTGATTTTTAAGAAATTAAACTCTGTGATATAAGCCATTGAGCAGAACATTTGGATCTACATGCCAACAACATGGACCTGTAGTGCCTTTTTGAATTGACCCTGTGTTCATAGGCTCCATTGGATCACCTTGCAAAATGCATCTCTAAGAGTAGTAGTATCGATGCTTCTTTGGTGGCAAGGAACAGAAATCCATTCAAATAAAGAGGACATTTGTTGAAGGGATGGGGGAAAAGCACAACCAAGCCTTGTGGAAGGAAGTCATGAACTGTGAGGCCATCAGGGCCTAGGGAGGTACTCTTTCCATCTCTCTGGAGTCACGTTATTTCTCACCCTCCTTCCTTGGCGTGTCTCCTACTTCATGCTACTAAATGGCCTGACATTATTCAAAATATTCACATGGTTTACAAAGGCCATTGTGGCCATGAATCCACATTTTTTGAGCCTTATTTTAAATTTTCATGAAATAAATTCTGGTTGGTCACTTGTCATTCATTGCATTGTTATACTCAAATTGTCTTCCTCCCTGGACACACCCTACTCATAAAGCTGAGTGGACTCAGCTGTGCATCAGGCACTGTTAGTGATGGGAAGTCCTTGGTGACGGAGGAGAGAGTAGGGGATAGGCCATCGAAGTGGTTGATAATTTCTTTTTTTAATAAATAATAACTGAATGAATAGGCTATCATGGCTACTTTAGACTTGATCTAACCTAGTGCCAGACTTTATACTGCAATTCAAGATAAATGCAACCTCAAATTTTAGTTCCATCTTTTTTTCTTCCTCGGTTTCAAATTCAAGTACATTGGATAAAAAAATCAAGAAGATGAGAGTCACTAATAATAATATCATCAATTTTAAAAGCTCTAATGAGTTTTGCCCTGGAGTTATATACATTTTTATTACATTAGTTAGAATAATTACTTTGTCAAACAATTAGAATTTCAAATTTAGAAAAATGTTCTGGGGTAAATTTATAAAGAAAAGCGGTGACAGCTAAGAACAAAAACAGACTTATCACCATGGTAACGAGATTTTCACATATGCACTAATAGTGCTTCCTGGATAAATAACAAACAGATACTTAGTGGAAAAGAGATACTTACATTTGAAATAAGATATATAACTCTAATGTTTTACATGCTGAAATGCCACTACAAAGCCCCAATCTTCACCAAAAAAATTATTTTTCTCTCTTTTCTGCCCTTAGATCTGTGTCCAATTAAATAATCAGATAGTGGAAGACAGGAGTACTCTGTCATAACAAAGCAAAACGACAAGATTCTGCATGCTTGATTGCTTACTATTTCTTATGTCCCTCAGATGCAAGAGTGGAAACAAAATATATAAATGAAAAAATTCTTAACAGAATTAACTTGCCTTTTAAATAAAATCAGTCCTAGAATTAAGAATAAACATTTTGAGAACTTATTTTGCTCCAGGCAACATGCCAGATGCTTTACCTACAAGATCATAATTCATTTTAATAACAGCCCTGTGGGTAGAAGTTCTATTATTATGCTTCCAATTTTCCAAATGGGGAAGCTGAGGCTCACAGAAATCCAGTGGCAGAAAGTTGTGAAGCCTGGAGAAGAGCAGGAAAATCCCCAAGGTAACTGGGAGAATACAGTTCTGAAGGTAGCTGTTGGGGGGGAGAACAAGTCCTTGGCCAGGGTGACCATTTATAAATAAATGATCTCATTAAGGCAGGTATTGGCATTAGCAGGGATTTCCCACACTTAGTCTGGAAGAACAAGCTACAGGAAATGTTAATGACAAAGTTTACCAATCAACCTCCTAAAGGTTGAGACATACTTCAAATGGAACCAATTGTGTAATGGTGTTTACTTGGTAAACAAATTGTTCAAGCTCAAAGACAATCCCACAGAATCTCCCAGGTGTATGATCTTTGGCAAATCACTTAAAATATCCAATTATCAGTTCATTTATCTGAAAACTAAGTTTCCATGGCAACTGCAAGTTCTAACATTTTAAGATTTTATGGGGAGTTTTTTGGTTTATTTTAACTCTCCTTTCCTCCCCGCAACCTGATAGCCATTTATTTTTCCCATGAAGTCTGTTCATGAATCTGTTTATTAAATTAAGCATTGGCTTTGAACCAATCTTGAAGGAATTTATTTTTATTTATATTTAAATAATTGAGATCGAAAGTGCAGCCCTTATGAAACTAAAACTCATATAAAACTGTTTATATTTTCTCTGCTTTAAAAAGTAAATATGTCAGTCTGATTTTTTTTTCCCTCTAACAACTAGCAGCATGGAAACCCAGAAAAAACATGTCATCCAACTAAATAAAGGTTGCTTTGAACAAACAAGTAATTTTCTGTTCTAGGTTGGAGTCTTCTGAGTCATTAAAACCAGTGAATTTGAAGCATGTTAAACTCAAAGGAATTGGTAAACAAACCCAACAAAAGCAAAATCTACAGAATTTAGAAGTAACACAGATCTTTGGAAATACTTCATCAAATAATAATATAAGAAAATAGAAATAAACTTGTCTATTCCTAATCATAATAAATGTGTATTAAAATACTAATTAGCAGGCAGTTGGGTTTGGTTGTAGAAGAAAATTTTAGATGCATTCTACTTTTCTATTTACCATAAAGCCTCTATATTGTGAATTTATACATGAAACATGAGATGATCAGTAAAACTTGAAGATGTTACAGGATCCTCCTGGAATTAGTTTTCTCTTGTTCTAAGATGTAGTTCAAAGCTCAATTAATTATACATAGAATTCTAATTAAAGCAGAAATGCTATTTTTGTCTCCCTGATACTTCATATCCATAGTCACAATTAAGCAAAGATTAGAGGCAATCAATCAAGAATTACTAAAGATATTGCAGATATTTAATTTGAAGTTACTCTATCTTTTTATTAGATCAAAATTATTGAAACATGCTTAGGAGAAAAATATATTTTCTTCCTGCAGTTTTCAGATATTACCAGTGAACATTTATAAAGTTTTAAATAGATTAAATTGTATGTTTTCAGATCATTCTGTGGAAGTTCATTGCACATTACCTTATGCAGTTTGGTAGATACATTTTCCTGAAACAAGAAAAGGATTTGCTTTATAGCAAACTATAACATTTTCTAAAGTCCCTCCTATTTTCCAAAGAAAACCTATTAGCATTCTACAGAACTAATGTTCTTAGGGTTATACTTTGGAAAATGCTGAGCAAATTAGTTAAAAAATTACAAGATCTTCTTCTGTATGGTACAAGTCCACCAATGATTTATTTCCTTTTTCTTCCTTACTCTCACAATGCCCTATGCTACCAATAGCAAAATAGCCTTTAAGACATCTCCTCTACTTTATAGACATGAAGCACCAATTCTGGGATCATTCTTTGTTTCTCTGTTCATAATGTGTGCATTAGTTTGCTAGGGCTGCCATAACAAAATAACATAGAGTGGGTGGCTTAACAACATAAATTTAGTTTCCCGATTCTGGAGAATAGAAGTCCAATATCAAGGTGTTGGCAGGTAGTTTTTTTTGAGGCCTTCTCCTGGGCTTGCAGACAGCCATGCCCTCACATGGTCTTCTCCATGTGTACATTCTCCTGATACCTCTCTGTGCATCCAAATTTCTCCTGATAAGGATATCAGTTAGATTGGATTATGGCCTACTCTTGTAACCATATTAAACCTTAATTACCTCTTTAAAAGCCTTATTTCCAAATATATTCACATTCTGAGGTATTGGTGATTAAGACATTGCTGTGGATTGATTGAATTGTGTCTTCCAACGTCTATTTATTAGAAGCTTAATTCCCACTGTAATTGTTCAAGGTGTGAAATCCTATTATGGTATTTGAAAGATGGTGCCTTGAAGAGATGATTAGATTTAGGACCATGCCATAATGAATGGATTAATAATGGTGGTCAGTGTCATGGTTCTGAGGTTTTTAAAAGGAGAGCACATGAGAAGCCATCTCTCACTCTCTGCTCCACCATTTTGTGCCATGTGAGTCCCCTAGGTCACTGTCACCACCACCAACAAGCCTTCACAAAATATGTTCCCTGGATTTTGGACATCCTGGCCTCCAAAACTGTAAGCAGTAAATTGTATTTTCTTTATAAATCACCCAGTTTTATGTATTTTGTTATAAGCAACAGAAACAGACTAATACAGACATCAACATATAAATTTGGAGGGGTTTGAGGGGGCACAATCTGGGATGTGTTCCCTTCCCCAACCCCATCCCTCAATGCCTGGCTAATTTGAAATTTACTCCTTATCATTAGTTTTCAGAAATTAGCATGATGGGCTTTGGTGTGATTTTCTTTCTATTTTTCCTGCTTGAATTTTATTGTGCTTCTTAGATCTGTGGGCTAATAATTTTTATTAAATTCAGGAAATGTTTGGCCATTTTTTTCCTTTGAGCATAGTTTAGGCTCTCCATTTACTTCTGAGAATTCAATTACACATATGCTAGGCTTTTGCATCTCTATAAAATGCCTATTTGAGTCTTTTGCCAGATATTCTAGTGGGGTTTTTATTTTTTAGCTTTTTTAACATCAATTTTTTTTTTTTTATTTTGTCAATATACGATGTGGTTGATTATTGTGGCCCATTACTGAAACCTCCCTCCCTCCTCCCTCTCCCCCCTCCCTCCCAACAATGTCCTTTCTGTTTGCTTGTTGTATCAATTTCAAGGAATTGTAATTGTTATGTCTTCTTCCCTCCCCCCACCCCCGGTTTTTTTGTGTATTTATTTATTTATTTTTAGCTCCCACAAATAAGTGAGAACATATGATATTTCTCTTTCTGTGCCTGACTAGTTTCACTTAATATAATTCTCTCTAGGTCCATCCATGTCATTGCAAATGGCAGTATTTCATTCTTTTTTATAGCTGAGTAGTATTCCATTGTGTAGATATACCACATTTTTCATATCCACTCATCTGATGATGGACATATGTGCTGGTTCCAACTCTTAGCTATTGTAAAGAGTGCTGCGATGAACACTGGGGAACAAGTATACCTTCCACTTGATGATTTCCATTCCTCTGGGTATATTCCCAGCAGTGGGATAGCTGGGTAACATCAATTTTTAAAAGTTGTTTATTTACTAACAGTATTAGCACATTTTCTGTGACACGTATTGTATGTATTCTCTCCCAGTTTATCATAAACTTTTGAATTGTTTGTTTTTGTTGTTGTTTTGAGGGCAGTTTTTTGGCACATACAAGTGTTGTTGTTTTTAAAGACAGTTGGATTTATCTTTCTTTTTTTGCTTCTGATTTTTGATAATAGTTAAAGATGTTCCTTATACCCAGAACATAAAGGAATTCACATGTTTTCTTCTAGTACTTTTATGATTTTTTTTTTTTTTACATTTAGTTTTCTGATTTATTTGGAGTTTATTCTCTGAATATTGTGAAGTATAGTTTTAATTTTATGTTTTATTCTACTGGTTATCATTTGTTCCAACATCTTTTATTAAAATACCATCTTTTTTTATCATATACTAAATTTGCACATGGAAGTGATCTATTTTTGACTTTGTTATTCTCTTCCATTAACCTTCTGTTCATTAATGTGTCATTACCACAATGTATTATGCATGGAAGATTTGTAGTAAATTTTAATAACTGTTAAACTAGTCACCTGAAATTGGTCTTCTGTTTCAAGATTTTACATGCAAATATTTTATCTTTATTATTTCATATGAACTTTAGAGTCAACTTGTCTAGCTCTGGAAAAGAAAAAATGAAAAACTTTAGTGATATTTTTATTGACATCACAAAGTTATAAATTATCTAAAGGAGATAATTATGCATGACACTGAAGCCAGTGCTTTTAGTAAAGAAATCAAAATTTGTGCTCCATTTGTTGTTACTTGCTAATGGAGTTCCCCTAATAAGCTGCTCCCACAAAACTCATGATTTACCTAGGACTAATTAAATTAGAGCAATAAATTCTCTTTTCCCATTTTCTGTTCCTTAAAGATAACCTAAGTGTCACAAACTGGTGGACTAAGATGTTTTGCAGACCTCTGGAGTCAGCTCCATCTAGCACAAACCAGTCCAGAACTGGCCAAACTTGCGACCCTTTCACTGTGTTGGTGCAAATGTCTGATGGGTGACCTATTGACATCAGAATGTTTGAAAGCAACCTCCAGATCATGCCAATGCCACCAATTTTTGAACATGTGACCCTTGAAGAAGCATGAGGAACCAACTGCATATGGTCAAGGGGCTCCAAACTTCCCTTTGTTCTCTCTTTCCACCAATCACTGTTCCCCAATGTTCCTCAACACCTTCTTGTGCACTTCCTCTTAAATATACTCCTTTATCAGACGCTGAAGAGAGAATTTGACGTTTACTTCCCATCTACTTACTTGACCACCCTGCAAACAAACCTATTCTCTGCTGCAAAGATCATAACCTTGGCATTTGACTCTCCCTAGGGAGTGGGCAAACAAACTCCATTCAGTTCCGTGACAACACCTTTATAATGTTGAGTTAGTACAACAGATTTGATGAAACCCGCTTTTGTGTTTTTCGTGAGTGTCTTAAAGTTTTCCTCATATAGGTTTTGTGTATGTATTCAAACATGGGTACTTCAAAAAGTTCATGGAAAGATTCTATTATCTTTTAATTCTATTTTTCCATGGACCCTCCTAAGTTCTTTTCACCTTTTATTTTGTAGCTATTGTAAATATGACGGTTTTCTTTTCCATGATACTTTTTCATTATTCTTTGTGAATTCATAGATTATTGATTTTATGTTAGCTTTTTTTCCTGCTATTTTACTTAACTCATTTATTATTTAAGTTCACTGTCATTTTCATTGGCAAGTATTGGGAAGTATAAATCAGTGGAGTTTTCTGGGAGCTGAGAAGCACAAAAAGCAAAGTAATATCACTCAGAGACAGTAGAACAGACATCAGATCTCTCCTTCTGGATCTAGTACTGGATGATGTTCTAGAATCATGAAAGATGAAGTAAGATGGACATTACCTATAAGAGCAGCATGGGATGAATTACAAGTGCAAGACAGTTAGTATGCATCTCTCTTCTGAGATTTTAGTATTCTTTTTCTACAAAGAGAGGAACTTCTAATAGTATCCATATTGTCTTTCCCTTGTCAAGCTTTGTGGAGATACATGAGTCCTCTACTAACTACCAAATTATTGTTCATTTGTACTCATTTCCATCCTCAATGGTCAACGAAAGTCTAAACGGAGTCTTCTTGTAGAAGTACAAATAAACCTGAGGAAGGTGCAGGTAATATATGTAAACCCGATCTGGTGAGCGATGAGCAACAGTCTGCCAGAAGATGGTACAGATTCTAGGAAGATGCCTGACCACCACTACCTCTCAAGATAAGGTGCAGTCTGGAGTGGAGAGGAGACAAAGATATGGAGAACGATATCTAAATGCAAAGCAGCTGTGCTCTTCCAGGCACCTCTTCACCCTCTGACTCCTGGGTCACTAACCAACAGGTGAGTGAAGGTGATCCCTTGTGGGGGTGGCTATCTTCAGGAAGGGCACGTGTAGTATTAGGTAAGCAGTCTGGCCTGCCTGCCACTGAGTGGTGGTGTTATTTTGGCTAGTGCAAGTAGCTATTTGTTTCTGTTGTCTTACTGCCCTCTTATTCTTCAAGCAGTAAGTGATATAGAATAGCTATTGCAACACGTGTGGCATATCTTACCAATATAGATTCAGTGATGACTGGGCAGATGAACTCTTGCTGTAAAAAACAAAAGAAAGCAGCAAAGGAAAAATAAATGAGATGGCCATCAAAGTCAAGACTACTGCATTGCCTTTGTCCTATTTTCTATTCTCAGTTTTGGATGCTTTCTCCTACCAAACAGTGGAAATGGGAAGATAGAGAGGCAAGATAAAGGAAAAGCATGAAAAAAATAACAGACCAATGGCTAAACCCTGGAATTATTCACTCCCCTGTACCATCCAATTTCATTTTTTAAAAAAATTAATGAATAAATTAAATGAATGAATGAATGAACAAGGAGTTCAATGCCTAGGGTATAGGTATAAAAAGATGATGTGTTGTGTCCAAGTAATTAATAAGACATTGTCAAGTAACAGATAAGGCATAAATAGAATATTCTCATCTTTGTGTTCTTTGCAATACACTCTTATTTATACCAGAAACAGAGTAGCCCAGGTTGCTAAGCTTCTTTGAACCAATGTTTAACTCTCGAGATGATTATGTTTAAAGCAAATACATCACTTATTGTAAAACTGTACCTCAAACTTACTAGCCCTTATTTTTCAACACACACCCTTTTGTAAATGAATAATAGCCCAAGAATTTCAGAAAAATGATTTTTCATGATTCTTTGTCAGTAAGTCCCTGTAAAGCTGTATGTGGCTTTAATATATATTCTTGTCTATTTACATATGCAGCTTAAATCAGATATTTCCTGATTACATTGGATTTGCTTTACTTAGCTTGATTTTATGCTTGTTACATAAATATATTTAGAAATAATACTTCACATAACTCCAAAATGTAGTTCTAACTAATGATTTGGCTATGTGTGGTTTTGTACACGTTCCGGTACATTTTCTGCCTAAGTCTTACTGATAAACATCTACTTAAGAGTGAAACCATATTCCAACACATCATGCTACAAAACAATTTTTTCCTAGTGATAAATAACATGCTATCCCAGCAGGATGTTTAGCACAATATTGTGAAGTGACCTTTCCCTAAGGTCAATCAGAAGCAGAGCTGGGCATCCTGATTCCCAGTGCAAGCCTTCAACTAGGGCACAATAAGTCTTCATTGTATTGCCCTCAACACTTGGTGGCGAGTCAGAAAGTTTGAGGTCCCTATCTTGCTTCCATTCTCCGTCTGATTTTTCCCCTTCTGAATTCAGAAATCACTGAACAGACTTCCACTGCCAATATATAACCTAACTCTAACTTTGGAATTTTATATTTTGGCTTCATTTCATTGAAACCAATTAAAGTAAGTGTAAATAGTTATCAAGAGGCATAATTTGCATGCATTCTTTTTGTAGTGCCTTTATGACCAATAAAAGAGTCACTAGAACTCTAGACAAAATACTTATTTTTATGCAAGGGTAAAGAGATACCTGGCAGAAATTTGGCCCTGATATTTTTTTTACCAGCTTTATTGAGATATAATGTATATTCATATACCATAAAATTCTCCTACCCTAAGTGTCCAATTCAATGATTTCTTAGTCAATTTTACAGAGTTTAGCAACAATATAGTTTTTCTTCAATATAGGTCCATTTCCTCTCCCCTCTGTTGTGCTATTATTGTCATGTATATTACATCTTTATATACTATAAGGCCAACAATATTGATTGATCATTATTATTTTATATGATTGTCTTTTAATTTAGTTAAGAGAAGAAAACAATATATGTATATATTTGTACCATTTTTTATATTATCTTTACCATGAACATTATTTCTTCAGATGTAATTCAGTTACCATTTGGTATCATTTTCTTCGGCCTGAAGGACTTTCTTTAGTATTTACTATAAAGCAGGCCTGCTATTGACAAATCCTCTCAGTCTTTATCTGGGAATGTCTTTATTTTACTTTCATTTATATATATGTATATAGTTTTGCTGAATGTGCAATTCATGGTTGACACTTTTCCTTTTAGTAATTTAAATATGGCATCCTGCTGACTTCTGACCTCCATTGTTTCTGAAGCACTCTCAGTTTTTTTGTGGTTATCCAGTATATTATAGTGATTTTTCTCTTGTAGCTTTCAATGTTTTCTTTTTGGTTTTGGCTATCAACAGTTTGATCATAATGTGTCTGGGTATGGAACTCTTTCAGTGCATCCTACTTGCACATACAATGTGCAGTTGCTGATGTTTCTGCTCCGTTTTATTATTTTTTAATTCTTAATTTTATTTTTAAGCCTACCTTCCTAAGGGTTCTACCTTGGTCAGTATGTCTTAGTGGACAACTAATAATTTGTCAGAGGTTGTGCTTAAGCACCTTGAGCTGATAAGTCTTTTACCCTTAGCCAATAGATCTGTGTGTGGGTTGGGGAACACACTCAAAGTGAGGGAGTGTACAAGTCTTCCTCAGCTTTTATTTTCTGCCAGATCTTGTCATCACTTCTCTCCACACTAAATGCCAATGAGGATGTGGTAGACCTAGAATTCTCATCATTGCTGGTGTGAACGTAAAATAATTCAGCCATTTTGAAAACAGTTTGGCAATGTCTTAAAAAGTTAGACATACATCTACCATTCGATTCAGCCATTCCACTCTTGGATATTTACACAAGAGAAAGAAAAGTCTATATCTCTTCAAAGACTTGTACATGAATGTCCAAACAGCTTTATTTGTAATACTCCACAGTTGGAAACAACCCAAATGTCCATCAGCAGGTGAAAGAATGTAATACTTAAGCAATAAAAAGGAGTTAACATGTTACAACATGGTAATAATTATGCTGAGTGAAAGAAGCTAATAAAAGAGAAAGCATACTTTATATCACCATTGATATAAAGTTCTGAAAACTAGCATATGGTGATGGAAAACAGATGAGTAGCTACCTCATGAGTGGGAGGGGTCTAACGGGGGAGTGACAGAAGGGAAGGATTACAAAGGAGCAAGAGGAAACTTTCTGGGATGTTAAATATGCTTAATATGTGGATTGCAATAATAGTTTCACAGATGTTTGCCAGGCCTGGAACTACAATGAGGAGAGTGAGGCATTAATCTGAACAACAAAATTTAAGTGGGTAGGGGTGGGGGAGGCAAACCCTTAGTAATCAAGATAAATAATATGTTTTTTTAGAAATCCAAATTATTTTTTAAAACATGAACAAAATATCAAAATTTTAAATAAAGACAAGACCTGATTCTTTTCTTGCAGGGCCCAGTCTACTGAATTCACCCTGCTCAAAGTGCTGGTTCTAATAAAACTTTATTTTCAAAAATAGGTGGAGGGCCCATGGGCTGTCGTTCATCAGATTGTTCTTTAAAAAATATTATTTATCTTAATAACTGGGATTTTTGGTGAATTAATTGGAATTAGGTTTATCCATGAGTGAAAGAAAAATAGCACTGGTTTAGGAAGGTAAAGTAATTCCTGGACAGGTCTGGCAGTACTGTTCCACAAATTCCTCATGCATGCAGGCAGTTTCAGTATTCCTGGGCTGTAGCCTTCATTCTTTTGGCCTAAATGGGTGATCTCTGAGCTCTAGGGAACAAAATAAGGAAAAAATAAAGAGGACAAAGGGAACATTCCAGTTGTTCCTTTGAGAAGGTTTCTGGAAGCTACCACCATATACCTCTGCTTACATTCCTTCCATAGATTTTAGTCACATGGACACCCATGGCTGCAAGGAGATGGAGAAACGTAGTCTTTATCTGGGAGGGGATATGTATATGTAAACATTTTATCATTATGAGATTGGTACTTAACTCATCTCTGAAATAAGGAGATTTACTTCATGATCTTGATATTTCCCCATTTAATATTATGTGTTTTAATTCAATCAGAAACAAGCCAAGATACGGAACCAACCTAAATGACCATCAATGGATGATTGATAAGGAAACTGTGGTCTATACACACTATGGAATACTAGTCTGCCATAAAAAAGAGTGAAATACTCCCATTTGCAACAACATGAATGAACCTGGAGAAACGTATGTAGAGTAAAATAAGCAAAGCTCAGAGGGATAAATACCACATGTGCTCACTCATATGTGGGAGCTAAAAGAGAAAGGAAGGAAGGAAAGAAAGACCACAGTAGTGCAGTGGTCATACAGAGGAAGGGAACATTCCTAGGGCTTCAAAGCAGAGTGGGGGAGAAAGAAGGAGGGGGAGGAAGGTTTGGGGATAATTGGGTGGGGACACAGGGTACAAAAAGTAATTTCTGGTAATGGGTATGCCCCCAGTATGAATCTGGCTTTCACATCATGGGCAGAAGAGGTGACAATTAGCTTTGTATTTCATGAATATTCTTAATAAAAAGAAAAGAACTACTAAAGTATGTACTCAAGGAAGAAGAAAAATTTTTTTAAAAATTTTTTAAATAATTCAATCAGAAACAAAAGTGGACTTAATTTTGAGGCCAAAGAAAAGGAGAAGGGCTCATAGTAATAAAATTATACCTGACTAAAAAAGGGCTCTCTGTTTTGAACACAATAATGCATAAGAAAGTAGATCTCAAAGAGAAGTAGTTACATTGAATGGTTAACATGTCTATTTTAAGATCTATATTTAGACATTCTAAAATAGATATAAATACTAAGCCAGCTTTTCTAACATTTGTCACTTACATTTGAAAACATGCTTTATTTTTCCCATGAATTAAGGCATATCATTCTGTCCTTTCTCTTTTTATTAAAAACCCTTTAAGCCAAACAAAATGTGCATATTCGATCTGACATTTTATTTATCTTTTTTTGGATGATTTAGGGACAATAACTAATCTGTTTAAATGTCATATTGTAAGATAACAACTGGTATTGCAGGATATGACTGCAAGATTTCAGAATTATTTAATCTGGAGTGAGTGAAAACATGAAAATAAGGATATTCATAATTTTAAAAAATAACTATAAAGATCTGTGACTGATGAAATTTAATAGGGGACAGGAAAGTTTAGTGTTTTTGAGGAGACGCTTGGGAATTGGGCACATTTGGTTTGGAATCCTTGATCTGCTGCTCACAAGCTGTGTTACCTGGAGTAAGTGACTTAACCTCTCTGAGCCACAGTTTCATCATTTAAAACCTAGGATTAATAATAGAATGTAGATTATAAGGTTATGCTGCTGCTTCTGTATCATCATGCACATAAATTGTTTAGTTTAGGACCTGACACGTGGGGACTACTCAGTAAAAGGTAACTGTTATTATTGCTAAAATATTAGAGAACAGAGAAAGAAAGCAAGAAAGGCAAGCAGGATTGTGATGAGGAAATATGGCAATTTATTATACTCAGGAACGCTAGCACTTGTGAGGGAGAATAATGTACTAGAACTATAAACAAATGACTTTGAGGAAAGCCATGATACCCATGTCCTAGGATAATGGTAACAAACACAGGCAGGGTGACAATGCTCTTGAGCAGATTCACCCCATATGGCTTTGCCCCGTGTGCCTCAAGCCCAGGGAAATTTTGGGGAGCATGAAACCCTTTTGACATGTGTGTTTTAACTAGGAAGAACCTACGCTACCTTACTGCAGAAAATGCAAGATTTATATGTGTCTGTATTAGTTCATTTTCTGTTATTTATAACAGAGTACCCGAAACTGGGTCATTTATAAGAAAACTAAATTTATTTCTTACAGTTTGGGAGGCTGGGAAGTCCAGGGTCCAGGGAACATGTCTGGTGAGGGCTCTCTTCTTGGTGGGAACTCTCTACAGAGTTCTGTGGCAATGTGGGGTATCACATAACAAGGGCTGGGTGAGAGTGAGCCAACATGCTCGCTTGCTCTCCTTATGAAGTCCCTAGTGCCACTCCTGAGATAACTATCCATCCATGAATTCATTAATTCATGAATGGATTAATCACTTCATAAGGGCCTAATCCTCACATCCAGTCACCTCTTAAAGGCCCCACCTTTCAAATACCATATTGGTATTGAGTTCCAACCTGAACTTGGGGAGACATTCAAACTACAGCAGGGTCCAAAACTAAACTTTCTTGCATACACCCAGTCCTTGCATCAGCAGAATGGCTCCAGTGCCTGTGACATCTGAGGGTTTTGCTTGTACAGAGGATGACAACAAGTCCGGCATGCCATGGTCTGGTCTCTGATGTCATATGAAATCCAAAATATTAACAGTGTGAGTAACACTGCATTTATGATGCTTTCTTACCAACTTGATTATAAAAATTCATCGTTTCTTTTTTTTTAATCTTAAAATTAATGAAACTCAGTAAAGGAGTAAGTGGAAAGGGAACATTCATTAGGTGGGTCCCAGTACACATTACAGTTACACAGTGTCATGCTCGTATTTCTGTTACACAGGAGAAAATCAGCTAGTTACATCCACAGTGCTTAATTCATGGCTATAGATATATTGCTTCTCAGTGAGAAAAAAATCAGTCCAACTGGCCAGTATTCATAGGTCTGCAAAGATTCCTCATTTTCATAGAAAGATCAAAGTTTTGGTATATGAATAGTTTAAAACATCCAAAACTCTCAATGAAAGCCTTTTGTGCACACATTCACAGTATAATTAAGGTGACCCAGTTATTTCTGTCTGTGGTTAACAAAAATTTAAGGAATTGAAAATTATTATACCATTAACGTTTCCAAAAGAATTTTGCAATGGTTAACTAATGGTTTTTTTGTTTGATTAATCACTTCTAGGAGAAAAGCAAATACTACACAGATTGATACTCCTCTCATACTACATAATACATAACACTACATAAAAGTGAGAATGCAATAACTGTAGTACATTATCCAAAAGTCCAAGCCAATAAAGAACAAGAGGCACAAATATGCCAAAGTCTGTTCTTCTGGTTTGATATTAGTTCTTTCCTGTACAAACACATTATTGTATAGTACTTTTGTAAATGGCTATTATGTTTTGTAAAAATTCAAAACCATGTTTAAAGAATTAAAAATGATTTTTAAAATGTTAGAAATTATCTCAAAAATCTAATTTTTATGTAAAATACTCAGAAATTTTACACATACTTACCAATACCAGCTCCTCACAGGCCTGGTTTTGTTAACCTCTTTTGCTACTTTTCTTATTCACTGGCTAAAGCAATATAAACTCTACACATTTAGAGCATTCCCTGTCATTGTCACACAATCACACACAGACAAAGTCCTTCCTATGATAGCAAAATGGAAAGCGCATTTTTTTTAAAATGGCATAATGGTTTACCTGTTATCTAAATTTTGATCAGAGTAAGTAGATATATACTGTGGATTAAAGAAAATAATTTACAGTAGAAATATCAAGTCATTAGAAATCAGGATCATTAAACTGAGGGTTCAGCAACCAATGAAAATCACCTTATAGCTTTTCCATTTCTACTGCTACCTCTATCATTATATATATTTACATAATAGAAACAATTAAGAAATATAAAATAAATATCAAGGGCACTTAGAAATAGATGGTAGAGTGAGTAAAGATGTTGCTGTCCTTATCACAATGCCTTAGCAATGGAGGTGGTGGCAATATGTTTTTGGAATGGGAATGTACATGTTCATAAGCCTAAAGAAAATCATCTCATTCTCTTTTATGGACTATATTAGTCCATTTCTGTTGCTTATAACAAAATACCTGAAACTAGGCAATTTATAAAGAAATAAAATTCATATTTTATACTTTTTGAGACTGAAAAGTCTAAAGTCCAGAGAACACATGTCGTGAGGACCTTCATTGGTGTTGACTCTCCACAGCAACTCGGAATGTCACATAGCAAATGGGCTGAGCAAGAGAGAGGTAACCTCCTCACCTGCTCTCGTTTTACAGTCATCAGAACCACACCCATTAGTCCATGAATAGACCAATCCATCCCTGAGGGCATAGTCCTCACAATCTAATCATCTCTTAAAGGTCCAACCTATCAGATACCATAATTGGATTTCCAACCCTCTTAACACTGTGACAATGGGGGCCAAGTTTCCAATACATAAACTTTTGTGAGACACATTTAAGACATAGAAGAAATCAAAGAAATCAAAAGGAAAGCCAAAATATACCCTAAGACAAATGAAAATGGAAACACAACATGCCAAAATTTATGTAATACAGCAAAAGCAGTTCTAAGAGGAAAATTTATAGCAATAAATGACTATATCAAAAAAGAAAAAGATCTCAAATAAAAAACCTAAACTTATACCTCAAGAAACTAGAAAAAGAAGAACAAAGTAAGCCCAAAGTTAGCAGAAGGAAGGAAAAGACAAAGATGAGAGTGGAAATAATATAATAGAGATTACAAAAATAGAAACTAAAAAAAAATTTTTTTTTAGTCAATGAAACCATGAGTTGGTTTTTTGAAAAGATAAATGAAATTAACAAACCTTTAGCTAGACTAACTTGAAAAAAGAGAGGAAATTCAATAAATAAAATCAGAAACAAAAGAGGAGACATTACAACTGATACCACAGAAAAACAAAGGATCTTAAGCAATTACTATGACAAATTACAAGTGAACAAAATAATCTAGAAGAAATGAATAAATTCCTAGATACATATAACCTACCAACACTGAATCAATACAAAATAAAAAAATCTAAACAGACCAATAATGAATAAGGAGATTAAACCAGTAATAAAAAAGTCTTCCAGCAAAGAAAAGTCCAGGACCTAATGGCTTCATGGATGAATTCTATCAAACATTTGAAGATGAACTAATACCAATTCTCAAACCCATCCAAAAACTTGAAGAGGAAGGAATACTTCTGAACTATTACTCTGATACCAAAACCAGACAAGGACATTATAAGAAAAGAAAATTACAGGCCAATATCCCTGATAAACATATGTACAAAAATTCTCAATAAAATACTTGCAAACTGAATTCAACTGTATATTAAGGATCATTCACCATGATCAATTGGGATTTATCCCAGGGATACAAGCAAGGATGGTTTGACATATGCAAGTCTGTCAATGTGATACACCACATTAACAAATGAAGGACACAAACCTCATCAGAAGCAGAGAAACATTTGGCAAATTCAACATTCTTTCATGATAAAAACTCTCAACCAATTAGGTATAGAAGGAATGTACCTCAGCAAAATAAAGGCCATGGATGGCAAGTCCACAGCTACAGTTATTATCAATGGGGAAATGTGGAAAGCTTTTTCCCTAAGATCAGAAACAAAACGAGGAAGCTCACTTTCACCCCTTCTATTCAATATAGTACTGGAGGTCCTTGCCAAAGCAATTAGGCAAGAGAAAGAAATAAAAGGCATCCAATTAGGAAAGAAAGTAGTGGCATTGTCACTGTTTTCTGATGACATGACCTTATAAGTAGAAAGCCCTAAAGACTCAACCAAAAAGCTATTAGAACTGACAAAAGAACACAGGAAAGTTGTAAGATAAAAAGTTATACACACAAAAATCAGTAGTATTCCTATACACTAACAATGAACTACCTGAAAATAGATTTTTTTTAATCCTCTTTACAAAAGGTACCAAAAAAAAAAATACTTAGGAATAAATTTAACCAAGGAGGTGAAAGATCTGTACGCTGAAAAGTATAAAACACTAATGAAAGAAATTGAAGAAGACGCAAATAAATGGGAAGATATTCCATGTTCATGGGTTGGAAGAATTAAAATTGTTAAAATGTTCATACAACTCAACGTGATCTACAGATTCAATGCAATTCCTATCAAAATTTCAACATCATTTTTCACAGAAATAGAAAAATCAATACTAAAATTCATAGGGAACCAATAAATAAATAAATATACAGACAGGACAATCTTGAGCAGAAAGAACAGAGCTGGCAGCATCAAACTACTTGACTTCAACCTGTGATACAAAGCAATAGTAACTAAAACAGCACAGTACTGGCATAAAAATAAAAACATTGACTAATGGAACAGAATAGAGAGCTCACCCAAATGAACTCACACATTTATGGTCATTTGATTCCCGACAAAATTGCCTAGAACACACAATGGGAGAAGGACAGTCTGTTCAATAAAGGGTGTTGGGAAAACTGTATATCCTCATGAAGAAAGATGAAATTGGACCCTTATCTCACACCATACCCAAAAGTCAACTCAAAATGGATTAAAGTTTAAACATAAGACCTAAAACTATAAAACTACTAGTGGAAAACATGGTGGGGAGGGCTGGCCAGTGGCTCACCTAGGAGAGCATGGAGTTGATAACAGCAAGGTCAAGGGTTCAGATTCCCATACTGGCCAGCAACCAAAAAACAAAAAAGAAAACACGGGGAAACTACGTGACATTGGTCTGTGCAATGAATTTTTGGATTTGACTTCAAAAGCTCAGGCAATAAAAGCAAACATAAACAAATGGGATTATATAAAACTAAAAAACTTCGGCACAGAAAAGGAAACTGTTAACAAAGTGCAGAGACAACCTACATATTAGGAAAAAATATATACAAACCATACATCTGGTAAGGATTTAATATCCAAAATATATAAGGAATTCCTACAACTCGATATCAAAAATACAAAAATCTAATTTAAAAATGGGCAAAGCACCTGAATAGACATTTCTCAAAAGAATACATACAAATTGCCAGCAGGTATGTGAAAAAAATTCTCAACATCACTAATCATTAAGGAAATGCAAATTAAAATTACCATAAGATATCACCTCACACTTGTCAGAATGGTTAGTATCAAAATAATGAAAGATAACAAATATTGGCAAAGATGCGAAGAAAAGGTAACCCTTTTACAGTGTTGGTAGGAATATGAATTAGTACAGAAAAATGTATGGAGCTTTCTAAAAAATAAAGAATGGAATTGCCAAATGATACAGCCATCCAACTTCTGGCTATACTTAAAAAAAAAAATGAAATCAGTATGTGGAAGAAATCTCCATATGCCCATATTTATTGCAGTATTATTCACAATAGCCAAGATATTGAATCTACCTCAATCTCCTTCAAAAGATGAATGGACAAAGAAAATGTGATATACATCTGCAATGAAATACTATTCAGCCTTAAAAAAGATGGAAATTCTATTTTCAACAACACAGTTGAACCTGGAGTACATATTCTAAGTGAAATTGGCCAGGCACAGAAAAACAAAAAACACATATTGTCACTTATACATGGAATATAAAACAATTGAACTCACAGAAGTAGTGAGCAGAATGGTGGTTACCTGAGGCTGGAGGTAGGGAAATGAGATGTTGATCAAAGGATACAAAGTTGCAATTAATCATCATATACTGTACACAAATATTGATAGTCAACTCTGTATTCCACCAAAATGTATAATCAATTATTTTTCAATAAAAAAAGTTGCAATTAGACAAGAGGAATAAATATTAAGTACTTAAGGTGAAGTATATATACATATGAAATGTATCTTGCATATCAAATAATATCACTTCTACATGCTCTGGATTGGAAATCTTTGTGTTTTTGTTTTCCTCCACTTGTGCAAATAAAATTTATCCAAATACTCTGTAAAGAGTGAGACTTCTATTCTGTGAATTGAAACCCAGTGAAATTAAAAGCAAAGATTTTCCCAGAACAATTTCCATGTCTTGCCTGAATTTCACATACGCTTCTGCCTGACTTGTATTTTCATCTTAACTTCATTGTTTGTAGACTGATTCTTCAGAAATAACCCACAAAACTAATTTTACTGAAATTACTTTCAACTTACTTAAGCTATTTGGAAGCACTTTAGTCACAATCTCTAAATAAATCATTTTCATAGTTAAAAAAAAAAAAAATAGAGATTGCCTAAATATTGATGACAAATTGCCTGGATGGTGGAAGGAAAGTTCCTTGTGTTAAGTCCTTTAAGCTACTTCTGCAGAAGGTATGCATGAGGCAGGTTCACCATCTATGAAATAAAATATTTAAAACTTGAATTCACAAAAAATATGGAAATCAAACATGTGCAATGTTTCAAAGCCCTGTGTGTTTATCCAACACATACTACTATATTTGCAGCTATTATTAGATATATGTGAGATAAAATGTTAAATTAGCCACGGTCTATGTTTACTCAAATGTAGAAAAATTTAAAGAAAAGGTAATGTTTCTGGAAATTTCTAAACAGTTTGCCTTCATGAATAATATTTTGTCCGTTCATTGACACAACCAGTGGATTGGGTTTCTAACTTAAAGGGTGTTTACATGTAAGGTAGTAAACGCTAAGAAATATGCTAATTAATTATTAATAAGGTATGCCAAAGTTAGCCATTTCTACTAAAAATACTTTAAATATGTAAGAGCAAAAATGTACTGAATGTTGATCATTGTTATCTTATTTAATTATTTTATACATGAGAAAATTAAATCAAAAATTAAGAAATTGTCCACAGTGACAAAAATAGTAATCAATGGAGCAGGAAATAAAATTAATAGACTGGAATGACAAAATTGAACCAGAATATAATTCTCAAAAACTCAGACTTGTCAAATTCTTCTGGACTCTTCACATGTTAATATCTGTGGTCCCTTCCTGGGGCCTTTGGACACTGTGAGAGCCAATTAATAGTATATTCTGGGGTAAGCAGAAGAATGAAAAAGAGCCCTTAGATAACCTTGGCAACTTTCTCAGAACTGGGAAGGCATGAAAAACACCTGCCATCCAAATGCCATTATGGGTTTTTACTATGGAATTGGTCATCCAAGGTGTATGGCAAGGGTGGAAAAGAAATAGCTACTTTTAACATCGAGGGATATCAGTACTCAACTAAATTATTAACTTTGACCTATAATTGACCTAGGATACATTTAAATGAGGAAAATAAAGACTATGGCCGACTAGGGAGACATGATGCCTTTTACCTTCTTCTGTAAAGTAATTTAACAGTTTCAGTTACATCTAATTTATTGAACAGGTGTTCATTTTTTCCTGAGGATAGAACCAGATGAATTTGGCAGAATAAATTCATTAATCTTGTGGTATGCAGGATAATGATTCCCGAAAAAGATTCCTATGCTCTAATCCTCAAAAGCTGTGAATATGTTACCTTACATTGCTAAAGGTCCTTTGCAGCTGTGATTAAGGGTAAAGGCCTTGAGATGGGGAGATTATTTTGGATTATCTGTTTGAGCCGAATCTAATTATGTGAGTTTTTCCTAAGTTAGGTAAATATGACATCAGGAGGGTTTGAATCACTGTTGCTGACCTGGACAAGGTGCAAGAAGGGGGCCAGAAGCCAAGGACTGGAAGCTAGAAATGGCAGGGAAACAAATACTCCCCTAGAGTCTCCGGAAAAGAATCAGCACTCTCACCACCTTAATTTTAGCCCAGTGAGATGCATATTAGACTTCAGACCTACAAAACCATAAATTATAAATTTGTGATGTTTTAAACAACTAAGTTTGTGTTAAAGTAGTGATAGAAATATAATTAACAGCAAATATAAGTGACAGGTAGATAGACATTAAATATAAGCAATAGAAATACAAGTAATATTGACTATGTATCTTGTGCAGTGCAGTGTTGAATCCAAAATAAATATAAAATATAGCCTTTAAACAATGGTTAACCAGGCTAAAGGAAATAAGGCTTCCAAACATAAAACAATTAGGAGATCATACAAGTTATTGTGTAACTAAGTGCTAATTTGTGTGATCCAGAGAAAATGTTGTAAGATTTCACAAGAGATGTATTTGAATAGTAATATGAGCCTGTGGAAATGGATAAGGCTTCTCCTTGAGGAAGGAATATGAATGTTATATGGAAGATATGAGAAAGATTTCTTTGATAACATTGACCATGAAGAATAGCATTTTTAAAGGTTTTGAATTCTCGATTTTCTACAGTTCTTGCAGATAACAGATGGAGTAGTTTTTTTTTTTTTTCTCTCAAAGTAAACAACTTGCTTTGACTGATAGTGAGAAATTTTGTGATAGAATCTTACATCTTGTTTAAGATAGAATCTTACACCTTGTTTGGACTCAGCCTGAAATGATGCCATCCTCAATTAGAGATGTGCATTAGAGTCACAGGAAAGAGGAAGGCTTTTGGTGCTGAGTTTGGATATTGCCAGAGCTGATATTCAACTGATATGCACCAGTTGATAAAATGTAGGACTATGTCAACTACTTGGGTGGTCTCCTAATCCCCGAATGCTTCACTACTATCTTGGTCACCTAGCTTCTACCCTAGGGCTCTGAACTATCCCTAATCAAGCAACTGTAGGAGTAATGTGTGGTGCAGTGCTTACACTGGCTGTTACATTTTAAAAATATTATTTCGGATGTTATATTGAATAAAGCTAGGGCGATATACTAAATGACATTTCAAGGTCTGTTTGAATCTTATGTTTATGCAATATCTTGAACAAATAGAGTATATATACTTGGTTAAAAGAATATACTGATTTATGTTTCTAGATGAAATTTATATGGAATCAAGTAGAGAAGTAGCTGTATTAAATTTACTTCTCAGGAAAAGACTATTAATTAGCATGGAAAACCTCTTGGCACAATACCTTATACTCATAAAATTCTTCATAATGACCTCACAACAGTAGCAGGGGTTGGCAGATGCAGGCCATTGAGCTTTCTCGGGCCAAATAGTACAGTTTCTTGGCATAATTTGAAAAAAAATTCTAAAAATGGCATTTTCCATGTACAAAGCAAAGAAAATGGGATTCCTTTTCTGTTACCACCATATACGGATGGAATCCAGAGATTCTAACAGACACATAAGTTTTGTGGTAGCTAGACACAACACCAACATGTGGTACATAGAGAAGCAGACGTTTAGAATTATCCTTTACATAAGAGAATTCCAAAAAATCTTCCGTCAGCAGTCATGCTGGGAGAATGTGTGACCATATTTCAGTTATGACCATACAAATAAGGGAATTGAACTATAAGGGAACGTGTGACTATATTTCAGTTATGATCATACAAATAAGGGAATTGCACTATATCCTGGTACAGCTGCTGTTCTCATTTATGCTTTTATCTATGAGGTCATGGTTGACTTGACATTTTCTGTAGAAAGTGAACAGGTTGCCAGAAATCGATTTCACTTTATGATTCCTTCTGTGTCTCCCAACCCTATGCAAAATTTATCCATTCCATATGTATACCCAATCCTCATTCAGACTTTCTACTTTACCTGAAATCTTTGAACAGCCTGGACAATGATCTGGTGGAGTAAGTCAAGGACCTAACTTGCTCAGTTTTGAGGAATACTCATCAAAATATTAAAAGTGGGAATTACCCAGAATTTTGTCACTTGATATCACTATGCCATTTAATGATATATATAAATTGCACTGTTGCTGAATCTAGACCTGGAATTGTCCTTACTACTTCTTATTAAAGTGCTTTTGGGATAGGAAATATGTTAAATTTTAAATATGAATTATAAGTTTGGGCATATATATAATTTATATGTATAATTTTGAATCTTCATTCTAGTACCTATCATAGTTTGACTTGTATTAAAATTAGTTTTGTGTATGTATATTTTCCTTAAAGACTGGGCTTCTTATGGATAAAGAGCATAGCTTATTTACTTTCACTTACTAAGAATATATAATTTTTCGTGGAAGAAAACGGTAATCACTCAAGACATCTTCTTTCAATTGAGTTGAACTGAATTTCATTTTCAAAGCTTTATGATACAGATTCTTAGGGGAAAATTTTCTGCTTGGATGGTGCCCTGCGTTTCTTAAGAAGAGCAGTATAGTTGAATACGAAAGTTTTGAAATGGTTTTTTTTAGTAAATTCCCAGCAAACCAAAATGTATTTTCAGAGTTATTGCTGTTGCTTTTCATCTTTTGTTGCCATAATGTTATTCATAACCTTAAATAAGAAAAAAAGATTTATAGCTAAATGAAGGTACTTTTCTTTCCAGCCCTCAAACAAAATGTTCCCCAAACACAGAATAGTATTAAAGCACCTGAGTGGAACCTAGTGTTTGTTGCTAATTAGTGTTTGACTTGAAACTAACTTCTCGAGGCTTAAAAGTGTACTGAATTTTTTTAAATGGGAAAATTGGTCTAGACAATGTCTAGTGTCTCTTGAAGTCCAAAATTCTTCTGTTTTCTCACGTCATTTTATGTTTACAAAGTACAGTAAGATATGGTAAACAAGTTAGGCAAGCCCTTTAATTCCATCCCTAACATGAGAAGAAGAAAGCTATTTTTAGGTTTCATTATTTACCATCGTACTTTCCCATGCGGTTGGTATAGGCAGGCATTGAGATTTCCCTTCCTCAGGGAGACAAATGGAAGCACAGAGATAGCAAGGTCATTTAATTAATGGTAGCAATAAGATTAGGTCAGGTCTCCTAAGTCCAAGTCCCTTATTTGACAAGTGACTTATTTTTACAAATATGACCTTATTTTTTTTCTCATTCCTCTACCTGATAGTCTCTCCGATTCCATCTGGCATATTTTTACCCCTCTGTCATAATGCTGTTCTTCCTATGTTCTTTTTTCCCCGTTAAATGCCTTTCTATGTTTTGGGAGATTTTTTTGCTTTTCATTTCTTTCTTCCTGTGTTACAAATTAGCATGGGAGAAATTTTAGAAACAACTGTCTAGTTATTTTCTCCTTTTAACAGTAAAAAGCTGAAGTACACATTCGATGCCATATTTAACAGCATGAATAAAATCTACATTTTAATAGACCTTGAACTATGCAGAAATGCATAAATTCTTGCTTTTCCCTTCTTTTCCCTCCAGCAATAGTAAAATACTACTTGGAATGATTTAATCAGGGCTGAGTTGAGATTTTTTTTTTTTTAAGTAATTGAATGCTAATTACTAATCTGCTCTCCAATTAAAAATAACCTTTTGAGGTAAGAATTCATGCTGAGTGCTTAAATTAGTTGTACTCAACTTTTAGCAGCGGCCATATCTAATGGGGAAAAAAAAACATATATTATTGAAGTAACAGAGAATAGTGAAGCTATGAAAGGAAAGAAAAGTAGCAGAATTCAGGAGGTTAAGAAACAGTGTGACAGAACACTAATACATTTTTGTTTCATTGAGTTCTCAGGAACTGTTTCCTTTTAAATCCCTACAATTTAAGAGAGTTCTCAAATTTTAGGAGAATCAGAATTACCTGGAGGGTTTGTTAAAATGCATATTGCTGTATCCTACCTCCAGAGTTTCCCATTCAATAGGCCTGGAGTGAGGCCTGAGCATTTGAATTTTCAATTGGTCTCCAGGTGATGCTGATGCTGCTGGTCAAAAACTAAGCTTTTGAGAATTCTCTGGTGTGGATTGTTAAGTGGCTTCTATCTTAAGAGAAAATATTTCCCAAACCAGCTCCTGTTCTGCCTTCAAAATTAAGTAGCCTCTATTTTTGTCTGGGCTTAGATTATATGAGCTCTTTTTAGATGCTCTCTATCAACATTATTTTAACTGTTTTTTAGTGAGATCTTCATGCAAGCATCAGTTTTGTTTAAATTCCGATTGGATAAAGTAACAAATGGCAGCTGGCTGAAAATGTGTCTAAAAACCAAGGAAATTTACAATCACTATAACATTAAAATAAGTATTTGAGATGTATTAGCATAGTACCCAGAGAAAAATTTGAATGCTGTTTTCACAAACCTGAAATGATCCCAGATTCCTGAAAAGATCAGCAAAGCATCATAAAAATTATAACACAAATACATAGACATACACTTATAAATTATAACATAAATTATAATGCTTACCATGTTATATAACACCATGTATACTCATGAAAATTTCTCAAGGACATAGAATATAAAAATCATATGTATATTATAGAGGTGACATCATGCGAGCTGATGAAATGTCAAACCGTGTATTCATTTTATTCAATGGAATTGGAATGATGTGCTACACTAATAAAGATTTACTCATAATCATCCTGTGACTCCATTCATATTAACAGAATTCCTTAGAGTATTTATTTGTAATTTTTGATATCTAGCACTGTTATTTTATTGGGAGTAGATGGACTTAGTGCAGTCCAAGTTAATTAGCAACTACTATTAACTATTATTTGATATATACTACTATTTGATATTATGCCTTCCAAATTAAGACTTTAGAACATGGTCTTCTTCCAAATGGCCAATCCATTACCACTGGAATCAAGCCTGTCATTTTTTTAGTTTTTAGAAGTCCCGAAAATGACATACTTCTGCAGTAATTTCAAAGGTAACAGGAAGAGGATTAGAAACAAAACCATTCTTGTTTAGATGAGAGAAACACTACCATGGTGATCAAACCGTCTCTCTCTCTCTCTCTCTCTTTCAACTTTATCAGTTTTAGTTATTGATTGAAATAGGAGACTACTGTGTAGTCTTTTTGACATTATGTATCTAAGTTTAGTATTAACAGTTTTATTTGCATGTAGAATTCAAAGCACAGTTTTTCTTCACAAGTTACTAATGCAATCTTTTTTTTTTTCTTCCATTTTTAATGATTGTTGCAACCTAGACTTCTACAAACAAATATGAGAATTCTGGTTTTAGTTTTAACATGTAAATCACTCTTATCATTACAATAGGTAAAAATTGGACAATGGACAAACTAAGAATAAAGAACTTTTCTTAGACACATTAAGGAACTGAGGTTATAATGCAAAACACCATTCTGAAATCGAGGGAGACAAATGCAACAGAGAGATAAAGCAACCAAGATCTGCTGGAAGAGAAGTTGTTGAAGTCCTGTACTGAGAGGAACACACAAATGGTAATTTTGATGAATTACTTTAGTGTAGACTATCTTAAGAGTGAGGAACACAGTCTTATGGATCCCCCACACTTTCATGAGCTTTACCTCCAGGAAATCCACCAGGCTTTCATGGTGAGGAGCCAAGAAAGATCCCTCATGGCTCTGTGAAGTGGAAGGGAAAATTAATCATCATAGAATACAAGTACACATGGAGCATTCTCCATCTCAAGTAGAAAAGACTATGCCAGAGCCTTTTCCAGTTGTAAGAAGAAATTTTCTCCTACTTCAGCACCTGCTAGCCCTCTCATTCCATCTGAGGGGGGAAAAACACAGTCAACAAGGATCAGGGCTTCAGAGGAATAGAATAAGAACACTCCAGTTAGGTAAGGGAGGGGCATCTAGGGAAAAATAATCTATACCACCAGAGAAACACTTGTGAACGTCACGGCCCAGGGATACAAACCTACTAAAAGACTTAAGTAGAATGTTACATAATGTTTCTACTCTCCGATATCTGACCACCACACAAATACAACTCCAGTATAACAGTGGATTACACCTAAAAGAGCTGCAACACACAGACTCTCTCAGAGAAGTACTCAGGGAAGCTCAAAGTAAGAGAAGACACAAACAAGGCCACTAGAAGGATATCAAGCATCTGGAGCCTATAGCCACAGTAAACATTAAACACAGCCCAATTCCTAATTAGATTACCTTAAATCCTAAGGACCTATTTACCTTAACTTATACTAAGGGCCTATTCACCTTAATTCCTATTATCTGATATATCTTGTCTAGCTTTCAACAAAAAAACATGAGAATTGTCAAAAGGCAATTAAAAACACCATCTGATGAGAAAAGAAATTTTAAGAATCAGATTCAGGTATGACACAGAAGTTGGAAACACCACACAGGGCATTTAAAATAATTATGATTAATATGTTAAGGGCTCTAACGGGAACAGTGGACAATATATCACAGCAGATGGGCAATGTAAGTAGAAATATGAAAATGCTGATAAAGAACCAAAAGGAAATGCTAGAAGTCAAAAACATAGTAAAAGAAATGAAGAGTGCCTTTGATGGGCTCATCAATACACTCAATACAGCCAAAGAAAAAAGAGTGAGCTTGAAGATAAGTCAATATAAACTTCTCAAACTGAGATGGAAACAGAAAAATAATTTAAATAAAAAGAACAAACTATCTAAGAACGATCAGAAAATAATGTAAAAGAGTTGTAATATATGTATTAAAAGAGTTAGAAATGTACCACCTTGGCATATCGATTATTTAAGTTAAAGATACTTGAACAATAGCTGGTATGAAAAGATCGTGTTGACTTTCAGGCTGTTTTTAGAAGCAGAAGATAAAATTCCCATGTGAGAGACATGTTCTATACTAGACAGATGTGACATCCTCATCCTCAAGTACTCTTGTCAAAGCTGACAGAATTCTTTACAAACGTTTGTTAAAATGACTCATCTTTTAAGTGTCCCCACCTAATTTAATTGCTTCTTCCCAACTAATTATTCTTTGTCTAATTCAGTATACAACTCACTGACTCTAAATGCTTCTTTGGGTCTTCATTCCTTTGTGAAGGTTCCTGTGCCATGTAAAACTTATATTATGCTTTTCTCCTATTAATCTATGCTATGTCAATTTAATTTAATTTAATTTAATTATTCAATCTACATCAGACCCAGCTGGGACCCTAAGGGAATGAAGGTGAAGCTTGTCTACTCCAATGTTATAACTGGAATTTCAGAAGGAGAAAAAGAAAAAGTGGGGCAGAAAAAATATTTGAAGTAATAATGGTTGAGAACATTCCAAAATTAATGACAGACACCAAATTACAGATCCAAGAAGCTCAGAGAGCAAGAGTATAAATACAAAACAACCATAAAAACAAAAACACACATACACTTAGGCATATTGTATTCAAGCTGCAGAAAACCAAAGACAAAAAAAAAAATCTTTAGAGAAGCTAAAGAGAAAATAACCATTTTCTTTCTATGGGAACAAGGATAAGAAAAACAGTAGGCTTTTCATCAGGAACCACGCAAAGAAGAAGAGAGTGCGGTGAAATATTTATCATTGGAAGATAAAAACCACCAACCTGTAAGTCTAAATCTGATGAAGTTATCCCTCTAAAGTAAAAGAGAAATAAAGATTTTTGTCAGATAAACAAAAGTGAGGGAATTCTTGCCTACAAGAAATAAGTTCTTCACACTTAGAGTTTTGGTCATTTTGTAAGGAGCTTGGAAGTTGTCACTTTGTCCCTAAACACAAGTAAAAAGCTAAACAAACTGAACAATCAGCAATTCATCTTAGATCTATCAGAGAAGTGAGGTTACAGGCCAAACCACAGCCCTCAAAATTGTGGAGATAGACAGGTAAACACAGGGAGTCATGGCTTACTAGAGCAGAAACTCCCAGCAGAAACCTCTGTGGGAACTAGAACCAGGGTAGGAAAACCTGAACTGTAACTGACAAATTGCTGGAAACTCAGTGTAGACAAGTCTGAATGTTAAAAACTCCAGGGAGACCCAGTCATAGGATGCTCCCACACTTTTGTGAGTTTTTACCTCCAGGAGCTCAACCTAGTTCTCACAGTATATATCTGAGAAAAATCCCCTCATGCTTCTTAGGGTGAGGATGTGGGGTGGATAAAGGGTGGGGGAACATTTTGAAATACACTACCATTTTTAAAAAGGAGAAACTATTTTTTAAAAGCTTAAACTATTGGGGTTTATCAGACCTAAACCTAAGCAGGCTGGGGGATGGGAAAATACTCGATTTCATTCTAGCTATTTGGTCCCACCCCAGGGGTGTGGCGTGGAACTTACAAGCACTTGCGAAGTTCACATTTCACAGGCACAGGCTAAGACTAAGACCTAATCACAGTCATTAGGCTTGCAAATAATTTATGTAGATACTCCACCGTAAAGAAGATGGGGCATAACTCCTCTCTCCACAAGTATGAGCTGTGTGTAATGACTTCCTTCCAAAGAGTAGAATATAGGAAGGGAAAAGAGTAACTTTTCAAAGTGGAGAAACCTGAAAAACTATCTCATCCAGGTCATCAAGATCAACATCAACAGTGCTAAATCATGATAGTATGTACCCTTGACTTAATGTGATAAGAATGGCACTTTATCTCTGTGGTCTTTCTCCTAAAAATCCGTAATCCCAATCTAATCATAAGAAAAATATCAGACAAATCCCAATAGAAAAAAATTCTACAAAATATCTAATCCATACTCCTCAAAACTGCCAATGTGATCTGCCATCTGTTCAGTATGGCAGAGTGACCCTCCTAGTCCTCTTTGTCTCCATGAAAAGAAACAATGGAGAGAAAAATTCAGTAGGTCTTACAAGGTAAACAGTAAAACGAATCAATTATTGTTTGACCCACAGTGCTTAATAAATTATTTCTATATTTTGAATCTAAATACTGTAGAATACTATGGGACAAACAACAGTTATAAAAACAAGGAATGTCAGAAATTGTCACAGCCAAGAGGAGCCTAAGGAGATGTGACAACTGAATGTAATATGGTACCTTGGATGGGATCCTGGAATATTAAAAGACCATTAGGTAAAAATTAAGGAAATCTAATTAAAGTATGAATTTTAGTTAATAATAATATATCAATTGTTTGATTAACTATGATGAATGTACCATACTAAAGTGAGATGTGAGTAACAGAGTAAGAGTGTATACTAGCTTCATAATTTTTCTGTTAATCTAAAGAAAGCTATTCTAAAATTAGAAGTTTATTGATTGTTTTAAAGCTCATATTTATAGATGAAACAATTTGAATTTTAGATGTATAAGACAGACTTGTAAGAGACCTTGTACAACAACTACTTCAACCTCCTCAAAAAGTTCATGGAAAGATTTCTATTATCTTTTAATTCTATTTTTCCACAAACTTTTTGAAAAACCCTAGTACAAGAAACTCAATCACAGAGAAAATGACTAAACCAAGATCACACAAGTCTAGATCCCTTGTCTGCGTTACTGAACTTAGCCACTAAGCTTATAAACTCTGAGAAATATGTTTCTCCAAACTTCAAAGTGTGAAATCCATCAATATTAATACATACGTAAGAAATTTCCAAGTCCTTTTTATGTAACATGCTAGTCTGAATTCTTTCTAACGTATGTTTTTTCAAATTCATTGGGCTCAAGGAAAACCATAATGGCTTGAAAATCATGACCTCAGCATTACTCATAAGACAGAATTGTTTATACAAAGTAACATTACTGTAAGTCATGCTGTCCTCTGAGTCAGTCTGCTTCAGGAACAGCTTTGCAAGACAAGCCTGACCTTCACAGGAGACTTCTGACTGCAGAAAAGGCATAAGTGCTCAAAACCTACCCTGTGTTTTTTTTAATATTCCAGACAAAAAGAGAAGTAATTGTCCTGGAAAATTGTGACCAAGAGCATTTACATGAATTCCTTCTAATAATTTATTAAGTCAGTAGCATAACTCCTTGTCAGTTCATCTAGTTTACATTTCCAAATCCAGTACATTACAATCGTACTAAAATTATTGAAACATGATTTTATAACATAAAATAAAACTGGGTACATTAGATCCCAAGAATAAGAGAGATCTTCATTAAAAGCCTCACAGGAGATCAGGGAACATGGCTCATGGCCTTTCAATACTTTTTTTCACTGCCTACTTTGGCTTCTTTTAAATATTCGAAATCTTTAGTTTCCAGAAACAAAGCAGTGAAATAACATGATAACCCTTAGCCCTATAGAAATGTTAAATCCATTTTGCTAGATTAGCCAGTAGGTAAAGCACTCAATATCATTCAATTATTTTCATCCATCTGTTCAGTATGGCAGAGTGACACTCCTAGTCCTCTGTCTCCATGAAAAGAAACAATGGAGAGAAAAATTCAGTAGGTCTTGCAAAGTAAACAGTAAAAGGAATCAATTATTGTTTGACCCACAGTGCTTAATAAATTATTTCTATATTTTGAATCTAAATACTATAGAATACTATGGGACAAACAACAGTTACAAAACTGCTTCTTGTTACAAAACAAGAAATTTATTTTTAAAATCCTTAAAACAGAGCTTAATGTATAGGGTTGCTGCAGCTTCTGTTTTTCTTACTCGTTGTCTGATAAAGACTCGATAGAGCTTAAATCTGGTGAAAAGATCTAAAAAAAATCTTAGGTCCATTATTGCAAATAAGAGGTTATAGTATAATATATTCACTTCTTTGGTGATAGAACTAAATTTCCAGGTGACTTAGTCTAAGAATAATTCTACTACTTCTTCAAAATAATAAAAATAAAAATAAAAAACTAATCCCCAGAGTTCAAAATCTTTTATATTTTTTCGGAGGATTTATGAAGTCTATGAAATCTTGTCTTTTTCGTTTTTTCCTCATTAGTGGTCTTTCCATTAACATTATGGAATGATTTGCTTTCTTCTTTCCACTGTCCTCTAGAAGTCTTGATTAAGTCACCTTTTTACTTATTTTATTGAAAAACCTCCAACCAATCCTATTATTTCCCCCTTTTTTTATGTTTCTCCACGGTTTCACCTAACTACTCCTTCCTTTGTGAACTTCATTTTCTTTTTATACCAGGACCTTCTTTCCCTTAACTCTAAAAATCATCCTCTAACTTCACGAAGTTCATGTTATATATTCAATTTAAGCACTTAAAATAGCATACATAATACTAACTTTCATTTTCACCTTGCTCAATTTAATTCTTTTAAGCTCCATTGGCCAATTCTGGTAGTTAAAGGGTATAAAAACCTGGTTCATTACAGTCTCATGAGCAAAGAAATGGCTTTAATCAGCTGAAGCCATATTAAAAAGGAAATGCCCTAAAAATAACACACTTTGCTTTTTCATGTCACACTGGTGGGCTGACTGACAATGCCATGCATTCTTGAAATTGCCAGCCCGCTAGGTAATAAAATTAAATGAATGCAGTGCACGGTGAGGCTGGCCTGAGAATTGATTAATGGAGACATTAAGTTGAAGTTTCCGCCTTTCTCCTAAAATCTGAAGCAAATTAACAGCTGAAAGTACAAGATAGACTTTTATTTCTTCCTCTTACTCCCTAATGTAAAGTTTTCAAAACCTCAAACATGGTTGACCAGCTTGGTATTATTTAAAGCCAAATCAATCATTCATATGTTCTGCAATGATGTGTTTATTTGTGTGTGTGTGCGTGTGTGTGTGTGTGTGTGTGTGTGTGTGTGTGTCTGTGCATGCATGCACCAACACACATAATAATACAGCTGGTTTAGGTAAATAAAACCTTACCAAAATCTTTTCTCTATGATGCAGTACAAAAACAACCTATTTAGGAAAATATTAAAGTATAAAATTAATCATTTTTATCACAAAACATGTTGACTATTTTACATTTTATACATTATCACTTATTTGTCTGGAAATACAAGGATTAATGAGAAAATTGTTTAAATTTAAGAAACTTAAAAGAGTCTGGTGGCAGAGCTGACTTGGGCTTAAATAAATACAATATGAAATAGAGGAGATTGAGAATAAGTGCCTATGAGAAGTATGGGGAAAGGACTGTGGTAGTTTGGACGAGAGAGAGAGAGAGAGAGAGAGTGTGTGTGTGTGTGTGTGTGTGTGTGGGTGTGCACAATTTAGGAAGAAAGTTAGTGAACTCTAACTATTTACTAGAATTTGAACATGTGCAAATGGTAGCAAAAGGTATTTCTGGCATTTAAGGACATGGAAGCAAAAATAAGATATGGGGGACAGCTAGCAAGAAATTAGTAAAGGGCCACAAAAATGATTACATTGTGTAATGTTGAATATACTAATTATCCTGATTTGAGCATCACATATTGCATGCAGGTATTGATATTCAAAGCTATACCACACAGATATATACAATCAACTATGTTTCAATAAATGAAAAAAATTATTAATGAATTTAAATTTGCCAAGAGGGTAGAAATTAAATAGAGTAGTGGGAGATAGAATTGGGAAAGCAAATTGGGGTCAGATCATTTAGGACTTTGACTTTTTAAACAATAAGAATAAGTCACTATTCTATGTGCTGTGAGATGCTGATAGTGCTTTTAGGATAAAGGAGTGACCTGAGGACAGTCAGCATCAGGATGACAATTTTGACAGCAGAGGGTAGGAATGGCATGGAAAACAAGACCATGAGTATGCATTCTTTTATTTTTATTTTTATTTCTTTAACTGGCAGTGAAAGAAAGAGGGCAGAGATTGGCTAGAGGACCAGGGGAAGATTTTGTCACCTCCTATTTGGGCCAAAAGATATAGAATCACTATTGTCCTGAAGTGGGTATAAGTTGAAAAATATCACCATCAGAAGTAAGATTAAGATGGAAAGATTTAGGAGAAGATGCCACCAGGCAGAGATATTAATAGTACCCTCATAAGTGAATCACACATACCTGCAAGACTCTCCAAGACGAAAGAAGGGAAGAGTGGAAGGAGATGACGAATGTTGTAATGTTGGTGGGAGTACCTGTAAATTCTTCCACTGCTCGTGGCTGAGTCTCTGGGATGGAGGTAGGAGTTGGTGCTGACCTAGAACTACCTTAATTCTCAGCTAAATGTGCTGCTCTGAAATAAGAGCAACCAACCAATCCCCATCTCCTGTCTAGAATCCTGAGGCCCAGCAGTCTAAACAGAAGTGCCTCATATTACAGTCACGCAGTAACAAGAGAACAGGTACAGCAGAGGGCAGTGTCTTGGTCACAGAGAGCCTGACATCCACACCTTGAGTCTCCTGAGTCCTGGGGTCTGAATCCCAGAAAGCAGCTGAACTTTCTCTACCAAAGAGGCTGGAAGTTAGCGGAGGAGCCACCATAGTGGAAAATGAAGCAAAGATTTGAAGAGTACATTTAATGACTATGACTGGCCCACAGATATTGCAGCAGAAGGGGTGGGATGAATGTCATGGCCAGAGTTCATGGTTTCTGCTGACTGCCATCTGTCCCCCACTGAAGATGTGTATTTGGCATTCACATTTCCAAAGGAAAAGATATAATTTGTATAAGTGGAGTTAACTAAATGTTTTTGAAATATAGAATGAGATCAAGAAGAGACCTATGTAAGTTTTAAAAATAAATAATCTGCAGGACTGTAATCCACAAGGCAGTGAAATACATAATGTAAACAGATGACAGGCCAGTGACAATAGAGACAGAGCTCCAGTTAATGGTGGGCTACCAGACAAGGGAGCAAGTGACACTCTCAGAGGAAGTCACTAAGTGTGTGTTAAATTGTCAATGTGGGCCACTTTCTTTGATGTTTTGTCAGAGTCCCACAGAGCACTGGGATGGAGGCTTGAAGGAAATGAGCATTTTGACACTTACCTCTTAGAGAGGTTAAAATTTGCTGCTGTAAACACAATGAATAAATTCTGAGTAGATCTCTCCAGGGGATATGAAGCTGAATGATATTCGGTGAACTTGGCTTTTGTGGTTTCTTCAGTTCCTCAAGGGATCTGTGCTCAGAGTGGAAGTGATAATATTCTACTTGTCCCAGGCAAGGTCCTGCCCTGATATGGGAAGCTCAAAATAGGCTTTACCAAGTCCTTTATACTCTAACACCACCACCCTAAAACCTTAGCGTGTAAAAGTATAAACAGCAAGTGTTGCCTTTAGCAAGTCACATTCCCTAGATTCTGAGTTCTGGGTTCAGTTTCTTATTACATCACCCATTACCCACTTTGATATACTGTCCAAAGGTTATATACTGTCTAGGCATCACACAAGGGATGTCACATTACAGCTAAGTGACAGTGACCAACTGGTAAGCAAGTGAAATCAGTCCCAAGCCTAGTTGGGGCTGAGCATGGGGTGTCTGGTTTAGGTGAGCTGTAAGTCTGACTATGGGCAAGTTGAGGCTCTTTTCTTCCCTCCCCATGTATTCTTAAGATATCCCTGTTACTTAATGGAAACTCAATGTGTCTTGTCCTTACAAATTCAAACACCTAATAAACACTTCAAGTCATTTCAACATTAGGGGTCTTTTTTTTTGTCTTTTTTTTTTTTTTTTGAAACGTAGTTGATTATACATATTTGTGGGGTACAGGATTGACTATTGGTATTTGTGTACAATATGTGATGATCAAATCAGGATAATTAGTGAATTCATCATTGTGATCTGTAATCATTCTTTGTGTCCATTAACCAATTTCTCCCCCTTTTCTACCTCTAGTAACCACAGCTCCATTCTCTCCTTCTGAAAGTTAAACATATTATTGTGTTTGTTTGTTTGTTTATTTGTTTCTTCCTTTCTATGTTTATTGATTTTTTTTAGCTCCCACTTAGGAGTGAAGACATGCAGTTTTTCTCTTTCTGTGCCTGACTTATTTCACTTAACATAATTTTCTCCAAGCTCATCCCTGTTGCTTGAGGCAGAATTTCATTCTTTTTTTATGGCTGAATAGTATTCCATTGTGTATATATACCACATTTTCCTTATCTAAAAGTTCAAAATGAGTATCCCCAAATAATTGGGTCTCTCTACTTCTCATCTTTCCTGCACATCCTCTCAACAATTTTTTTTCTTTTGAAAAACATGGAAATCCATTTATACTATTTTACTCCCATCATTTTTGCTGTTATCTGCTGATTTTCAGCAAATTCTTCCAGCTCCCTTAATGATGTTAGCACTTAGTACAGTGGGTATGAATTTGTATCCATCAAATCTTATGTGTAAAAATATAACATTTTTTATTTTCCTAAAACAGAACTTTATTTCTACTTTTGAATCCTCTTTCCACCTAAAACTACGAAATGTATACATGTTGCCATGACAGAATAATGAAACTCTCAGTGGGGCAGCCACAGTACAGCGGGACTGAGAAGTGGACATTCACTCCCCACTGAGCCGTAGGACTGCATCAACCCAGGAAAAAGGAGAGAGAGTAGCAAAATGCCAATGTTTATGATGAATTGAAATATAATTTAATCTGGAAATTACTACTCTTAACTAGTTTTTCTCCCTAAAATGATTGCCTGTAATGTTCAATTTTACAGCTAAACCTAAAAGATGTGATTCAGGAAACAATGGTAAGTCCATTCATCTTCACACACTAAGGATATACTTTGCAATTTATTACACTATGAACTTCTTTCTCTGCATTCGTGTTATTTGTAGAAACACACACTATCCAATAAGTCTTACTTAACCATTTAATGACATCAGTGACATCCAAAATCAAGTTAATAAGGTCATAGGTCTGTTTATTTTATTCCTTCATCCAATGATAAAATAATAAAGGGTATCCTCTTCACCTCACTCCCTGGTTTGCCTTATAAATTAAATCCTATTCCATCCCTTTATGGCCCTTCCCTGAAAACCTTTATGACAACAGAAATGATATTATCTTTACATAATACATAAGGTCTTTGAAGGCAGGGGGTTTTTTTGTTTGTTTGTTTGTTTGTTTTCCTGTTTTGCTCACTCTTCACCATGTAGAAAAATGCTAGTATCTGGTACGTGCTCAGGAATGAACACCTACCTTCCCCAGGACTGTAAGAATAGATGAATATTGCCCACTTTACTCTCCATGGTAGAAAATTTATTTTGGAGATTTATGCTGTGGTGTTCCCAGCTCCTCGCTCTTTGGGTCTCACATACATTTTCTCCCATTAACTGCTGCACAGTTCACTACTCCAGCCTGTTGACAGTGTCCAATTTTCTTCACACACACAATGCTTCTCTTTTCTATTGAATTGTCTCTCCACTAATCTCCTACTTAAAATCCAATCAGTCTTTCAAAATCTTGCTCAAATTGGTCTGTAGGTCAGTACAATTAAAGCTGTCTAATCAAGCGCAAATACATTTAATATTCAAATACATTTGAATATTTCAAAATTTCTTACTCAATTTACCTAAAGCACTTTGATTGATTCCACATTTGCAGTAATATTATTCAATCTAATGCATTATATTGACACTAAAATGATTTTTTTTTAAGTCATTCAAACATTGGGCTGGCCAGTTAGCTCAGTTGGTTAGTGTGTGGTATTGATAACACCAAGGTCCAGGGTTCAATCCCTGTATCTGCCAGCTGCCAAAAAAAGAAAACAAAAACAAAAACACATATTTTCTAGATATTTTTGAACAGTTCCATACATTTTTAACCAAAATCCCAATTAATATTGCATATTTTATCAGTATTAATACACTTTTTAGTTCATTCCAAACTCATCAAATTTTCCCTTTGCACAGCCCTGGGTAATCTAAATGACTTTTGTATAATAATAATATTTACTCACATTTAATGAGATATTACTATTTTGAATAATAATAATTTAAAGTTTAGGAGGTAATTTAGAAATACATTGTTATATTGAATAGACACATTTATTTGACTATATAAAAATATATAGATGTAGATGTATACATGTACTATAGAATATATAATAAATATTTTTAAATTGGTATGACAGTATAGTTACAAAATCTGTTTTTTTTGTTTTAGGAGTTAATAACTGTTTATTTTTTTAAATAATGGATTATAAAGCTCTTTCCCCAAAATGCCAGTTGTTTGGGGGAGTAATTTGTTTTGGTTTTTTGTTTTGTTTTTGTTTTTATTTATTTTATTTTTTTTATTATACATACATGTGGGGTACAACGATGATTTTCAATAATTGTGTAGAATGTGTGGTCATTAGATCAGTATAGTTAGCTTATTCATTGTTACAATATCCAATCATTCCTTATGTCCATTGACCAAATCCACATTAGCCCCCCTCCCTCTTCTCCTCCCCTCCTTCTTTCCACCTCTAGTTTTCTAAAAGTTCAACATATTACTGTGATGGTGGTTTCTTTCTTTCTCTCTGTCTCTCTTTATTGTTCATTTGTTTATTTATGGGTTCAGCTCCTGGTTATAACTGAGAACATGCAATATATCATTATCTATATTATATATTAAAATTTAGGAAATGAAAATAAAATAATGATAAATATAGGCACATTTGCAATGAGTACAACTAATAACATTTGGCTATCTTCTTCCAGTTATTTTTCTATGTACACTATTTTTTCCAATATAATTTGAATTAGTCTCCATACATATACACAGTTGTATATCATGCTTTTTATTTAACACTTACATTACTTGTTTTACATGCTATCTTATGATTTTTCTTAAACATAAATTTTAGTGACAGTGTTATAAATTACCTGTAAAATTTCATAATGATTGCGTAAAAATTCATGAGTGAATGAATCCAGTGTTGTTTACTAAGTGAGGCTGAAAGGTTGGCAAACTTTCCATCTTTTACAAGGATAGTTTCTTTATTTTAATTAGATTTCCTTCTGACCTTTAGCAATATTTAGCCCTCTATTTATCTAAAGTAAAATACGACTTTACAGATTTTTAATTTTGAATTTATTCATAAAATAATCTACTTATCAGATTTGAAAAATCCTTTTAGCAGAGTGGTTGGTGAAACTAACATATCAGAGTCATATGACATGACATCCAACATAAAAGGATTGGAAGACTCACATATTACATAAAAGTACGGCTTGGGATAACATGTTGCATAATTTACAAGTATCTAACATAAGTTTCAAGTGCCTGACATCAGACACTTTAAGTAAAAGTGATAACTATACAGTCAAATAACATTGTAATATTGAATACAATTTTTAAAGTAGGTTGAGATGAATGACTGGGTAAACGATATGATGTGATGGCGTAAGGAGAAGGGTGGGTTAATTAAGGAAGCTGTAGAGATCCATCCCGAACCCAGTGAAAGGAAAGGAAGGGCACCCAATAAGCCAGAGAAGGTACATTAGTTTTGGTGCATAGATCTGTTTAGATAAAGTCTAATTTGTGAACCTTTAGTTTCAAATGTTCTTTATGAACTCATAGCTTGAATCATGCTGAGTCTTGTTCCAGAAACCTTTTCCAGCCTGTTTGGAAGTAGGGCAACATTAGTTAGTACTCATAAAGTTACAAAGCCCCAGAGAACTAAGCCAACCATAACACATTCTTCTACCAGTTCACACTTGAGTTAATATTTAGTTCCAATGCTCGCTTGTAAATGTTTTATTTATTTTAGATACATATAGTGCTATTTTCTATGGTTTTCAAAGAGGCACTGAAAAGAGATTAAGCAGGTAAACAGTAGACAATTGTCTAAATGAAAAATCTTTGCCAGACCACATTCCTTAGTAAAACTACAACCTTAAAATTCTGTCAGACTAGAAGTTCTTGTTAGTCAATATTTAAGCTGGGGGATTCTTCTTAGTCAATAGTTTATCCATACCAGTGTTTTCCAAAACCAATTAAATTCCCCCAACCTGCTTTTTATTCCAGCTGCCACTCCAGGGAAACATTTATGTTAGGAGATAGAAATCCATCATATAATGAAGGGCTCCTAAAGAGCTGGGGAGCTTCTCCTAGAAAACATACTGTAAAAGATATGCTCTTTTTGCCTAAATCCCAGGAGAGGTCTAAAATTCCTCCAATTAAAGAAGTGTGAGGCATTCCTCAGCAGTGGAAAATATATATTTTTGCTTTGGCTTTAGTTTTTGCAGGTGATAGTAAAGCATGTTTTCATAAGAGGAAGGTGGACTTCCTCAGTTTTCAACATTTGCAGCAGGGTGTGCAAAAACGCATAGAAACAAAAATAGACAGCAGGATAAAAACAATCAAGGTGAGTTCTTATCTCTTTATTTAAAGAATTACTGAAAACACCACTATTCTTACTCAAATAAACCCTGGACAAGACAGTCAAAAATGCAGCGTTAGAGTACAGGCATAGTTATGCTCAAGTGAAGAGCATGAATGAAGTGCAGTCTAAATTGTGCTAAGAGGAATAGTCAGCCAGAAGGAAAAAGAAAGAAACTGAATCTCAGCTTCACAGCAAATATAAAAATTAGCTCTACATAGATTAAAGGTTTAAATATAAAAGGCAAAATTTTAACACTTTTAGAAGAAAATACCAAAAGAAAAAAAAATCCCTCTGCACAAGAAAGGATTTTTTAAGGGAGCACAAAAAGCACTTACCATTAAAATTTTAATAAGTTTACTTATATTAAAATTAAAAACTTATATTTAATAAAAGATACTCCCTGCCTCCTCCCGAAAAAAAATGGAAGAGAAAAAGAAATAAGCTGCAAACTGGGGCCAGGTATTTGTAACACATATGACTGGCCAAAGAGTCATAAATGGGAATATATAAAGAAAATTTTCAAGTAAATTCTTTAAAAAGACCAAAAATTCCAATTTAAAAATGAGCAAAACACATGAATAGGAGTTTCACAGAAGAAAAAGCCCAAGTGGTGAAAAAATATATAGAAAGATATTCTACTCTACTAATTAGAGAAATGTAAATTACTATCAAAATTATTTACATATATTACACCAGAAAAAACATTACTTTGACAATCCTGAGCTTCAGAAAATTTGTAAATCAACAGGAACTCTTGTACACTGAGAAATGATACAACCATTTTGGAAAACAATTTAATGTTGTCTTGTATATGAATATTCCCGTACCCATATCAATTCAATTCTTCAATATATACCCAAGAGACATTCCTGGAAACGTGTATCAAAAGAAAATACAAAGAAAAAGTCTCAAAGTCATTGTTAATTGTAGAAAAATACTGAAAGCAACATGAATGCCCATGATAAACTGTGATATATTTATACAGCTTAATATCACAGACCAATGAAAATGAATGAACTAGACTCACATGTAATAAAATGGATGAATCTTAGACATACATTTGAATGGAAAAGGCAAGTCTTAAAAATCACATATATAGTATGATACCATTTTTATGAAGCTAAAATACAAGCATAACCAAACAGTATATCACTGTTATGCATAGATTATGCATTATTATGCACACATGTGTGATAACAAATTTTAACAAATAGAAAGAAAGTAATGAATGCAAACACTAATATATTGGTCTCTTCCAGTTGGGGTGGAGGGATATAAGATAATAGGATAGTGAAGGAGCCACTTACATGTTATGTGACATAGTCTTTCATTTATGCAAAATTATGTAGTAATATAAAATTACACAAATCATTATAACCTAGTCAGAAATGAAAGTCCAGGTTCTTACACAAGGAGTCTTGTTTGAAATAATAAAGTTTCTTAGAACTTCTAAGGCATAATTTTCTTCAGACAGTGTCACCTGTGGCAATCCATGATAGACTTCCTAAACAATGTCAAAGGCAGGCAAAAAGCTTACCAGAGCTGGTGAACCTGTGTACATCTGGAGCCACGACTCTCCTCTGCAGTGGTTAGTTAACTCAGCATAATCTGGATTACTTTCCAGTTTGAGGGACGGCATAATCTGTGTAATTTTACAGGATGGTGTCCTAATTTTCTCAACCATTTGATCAATGAATTTATGACAGTAAATTTGGTTATGAGCTGGTATTTTTGATTCACATATATTACTTCCAAATGTCTTACATATAGCTGTCTCTGTTTGTTACACAAAATATTTTATTTTTTTACAACTAATTGAAGCATAGTAACAATTTCTGTTTTACTTTCCTGACTACGAGTCACAAGTCAAATTAATTATAATTAGGAAGTCAAAGCAATTTCAAACTCACTGAATTAATTAAATCAGACAAATTACTGTTAACTGTCTTTGTTTCTCATTCTTTATCTGGAAATTCAAAAGCACAGTTGCATTTTTAGCAGAGTTTATACATCTTTTTTTTCTTGTTTGTTTTCTCAGCACACTCAACCAATACAATTTTATTTTTGGAATTGTCTTCTGGGTCATATTTAAAAAATCCCTGAATATGGCATCCTACTCCTTATTATTGCTTTCTCAGCCAGGCTGGGTTTGTATATTCCCAGTTATCTCAGTGTTACAGACCTCAATGAGGGTGAATTCTTTTCTACCACACTGCACGTACATTCTCAGCAGAAGATTAGCTCAGGTGTCCCAGGGTACAGGAGAGTTTGTTGCATGTACCCAAGAATTACAGTGGTTTGAGAGGCTTAACATGCCTATGCACTTCAGGTCAAGGGAGAGACACAAGCCCTAAGGTAATGGCAAGATCACAAAAAGTCTTCTGACATTTCTGAATGCTCAATTCAGCTTTGTTAGAGAGCAAGCCTTTACTGGAAGACCTGAGGCAAACTACCCAACAGAAGGGACAACAAGGGAGCAATCAGTGGCCTGTTTCAGGCCATGAGCCAGAGAATGAATAAGCAGAGCAGACATCTGCAAAGCAGACATTCTATAAATTGGTTTTGATTGGTATGCTCAAGAAGAGTGTACAGGGAAATCAGTAGTGGATGGCTTTTTGGTGATCCAATTCTCTGGGATTAGTCCCATTGGCCTACATAATTGATATTAATGAGGGACAACTATCACAAGCAAAACATATTTTTTTACACTAGTTGTGACCACAGACAGCAAAGAACAGTAAAAATAAGAACAGTAGCAAATTAACAGAATTAATGTATTCAGTATAGTAATTAACTGGTGAAAACAGTGATGATGGGACACTAGAAAATCTGCTTCTTTCATTTGTTTGGCTGACCTTTGTTGCCTTTAACCAACTCACAAAGTATGGAAAAGTTAGCTCTAAATACTGTTTATTCAAGACACTTATACATAACATTTTAAAAGCTTTGGCATGATTAATTAATTAGCTTTCATCTTAAATGCCCCTCTTCTCTGTTTCCATACTATCCCATAGCTTCCTCATGATAGCACTTACCCATATTGCAATGAGAACGTCTATTTATTATGTCTTCCATCGGAATATAAACTCCATAAAGATAGCAATCATGTCTCTGTTACTTATTATGGTATCTTTAAACATTAATGAAGTTTCTGGAACATGGCAGTGGCTTGAAAAATATTTTTGCGTAAATGCATTAGTGAAAGCATTCTAAAGATAATTGTCCTTAAACATAAGCATGGTGACATCGATAATAATTTATTTATAAATTTGGGGCTATACAGTTCTCTGAAACTATCTCCATCAAGCACATCCAGTATCATATATTCAACTTATCCAAATGCTCCCAATCTCACATTGTACAACACCAGGATAGATACATCAAACATAGATACATCAAAGTCTACATGAGGATGGCCACACATGGCAGCCCTGATACATGCTGACTTGCTGCACCACTGAAGAGCATAATGGAAGAACTAGATGACATGCTTTAAGAACAACAACAAAAAAACCCATGAGCAGTCTTAATCTTACTTAAAACCCTTAATCATGAACCATAATTTTCATTATATGTGTTTTTTTTGTTGTTGTTGTTTCTTGTAATGGTTTTAGAAACAAACCTTCATATAAGATGTGACTCTGTCACAACTGGGATCCATCAAAACCATGGATTTTAAAAATGTATTTCCTCTGTTCATTCTACCAACCATTCTAGAGAAAACTCAGTCCTGTTCATTCACCTTTATTTACTGCTCCAACTACAGATATAGCCCCTTCTTCTGAAATCATTTTAAAACATTTTGTTTACACAACTATTTGAGAACGCATCCTGATACATGAAATGATTTATCATTTTACACATGCATGGTCTCTTTTCTAAAATTTTAGGGTAATGCATGCTATCTTTTTGCATCCTCCCATTTTGTGATTTATGTAGAGTGGGTACTAACCACTTAATCTGAATTTACATTAGTCAGTATTTCTTGAATTGCAAATGACAAAAACCTAATTTAAATTAGTTTTTGAGAAAACTATTATAATGTTGACCCATACAAGAGTAAAGTTCATAGAGGACCTGGCCTCAGGCATGACAGGATCTAGGAATTACATTATTATTGTCCAAAAGCATTTGTTTTTTCTTCTGTACAGCTCTCATCTGTGCTTATCTTTGCTCATCTTTGTTTTCAGTTTCTCAATTTGGTGGCCAAAATGGCTTTGATAAACCCTCATTCCCGCCCTCTCTTTAAAACGGGCACTTAAGATTCATACCTATCTATATTTTAACCACTGTTAACCTTTGTCATTTTAATGAAAAACTTCATTTGCTTGTTATCATATTACAATAAAGAATCTCTTTAAATACTCAATATTGCAGTGGAACAAAGAACTTAAGTAGATTTGTAGTAGAACCTAAACCCTTAGAAATACAGTGTCTTTCATGTTGCAGCAGAATGATTTTTTATTTGAAATAATACAGAAAATAAAACCTGTTTTACCACATCCAAATTATGTGATGGTGGAAATTATTCACTCTCATTTCTGCCTCAGTATGCACCTTTGTTATTGTGCTTGGAAAAATTTATGTGAAGTTTGTTTAAAATGGAATGTTCTTATGTGTTGTATCTTTCTGGAAACAAGGATTCCTGAGATAATTAGGAGGGAAAGTATTAACACCATAAAGAGAATCCTTTTTGCATATGTATGGTCTTATGAAATTTCTACAGTTATAGTTTAGGTTATCATTTCTGAACTTAGTTCTTTATGTAAGTCCGAGTTTCATTGTTCAAGAGTTGATATCTGTTTTTCTGCTACTGCTTCCCTTTGGGGAAATGTCTTAGGGAGGAAGCGCTGAGTCCAGCACTTGCCATCCTGGTAAATGCTCAGATAGTGGGCGTGAATCAAGATGAATAAAGATCTGTGCACATCTTCCTGCTAAAAGCTGCTTCACTATGCACCAGACACACCTTAATATGCCACTCATCCTAAAGCTGTCTTGGGTCTTCCCAGTGAATGGGTCAGAATGAAGAGGACATGACAGGAGAGCAAATGATGTCTCAAAATGAAAAAGGCAACAAGGACAGCCAAATCAGGGTGAAAGTATGCTGGAGTCCAAGTGGAAGGTGTGCAAAAAAGCTGCCCAGTGCCCTTCCCTGCCAAATCCTCTCAGCAGTTCTCTGAGGTCAGAAAAATGCCTGAAAGGTGTGTATTTATGCAAACTCTCTTTAATCTGATAAGTGGTGCACTTATCAAATCCCTGTTTCAAATCAAGCTGCCTCCTTCCAGGAGGGTCCCTTCCCTTCCTCCTTTTGCATTCTCTCCTGCTACCACCTACAGTCCTAGCTAGCATTAACCAGCAGACTGACTAATTTGTGGCCTGATGGGGCCCTCAGCAGAGAACTGTCTCCTGGTTCGAGAAAGGTTGTCAGTCTTCATGCCATCTCCATGGCTCTGTGGTCATTTAGAGGCAATGTATTCCAGGACATAGGGAGAAAATGTATACCTTTTCTTGTTTTTTTTGAGCCTTTTTTTTTTAAATCACAAAACTAAATGCATAATACCCTTCATGAGTGTATTGTATGTTGTGGATTACAAACATTTAAATGTTATGCAATAGATTGCATGCTGTATTTGTTTTCTATTGCTGCCAAAACAAATCATCACAACTTAGCAGCTTAAGCAACCTACATTTGTTATCTTACAGTTCTGTAAATCGGAAGTCTGACAGGGTCTCATCAAGGTGTCATCAGAGTGGCATTCCTATCTGGAAGCTCTAGGGTAGAGTCCACTTGTTTCCTCATTCAGCTTGTTGGCAGAATTCAATTCCTTGTGGTTATAGGACTGACATCCCTATTTCATTGGTGGCTGTTTAGAGGACACTTGAATTTCTTGGCTCATGGCTCCCTTCCTCCATCTTCAAAGCCAACAACCATGGGTCAAGTCCTTTTCATGCTTTAAATCTTCTGCTTCTTTACTAATCAAATCTCTCTCACTGAGTCTTCTGCCTGTATCATCTGCTTTTAAGGGTCCATGTGACTATATTGAATCCACCCAGATAATTCAGAACAATTTCCCAATTTTAATATCAGTTGATTAGCAACCTTAATTCCATCTGCAAAATCCATTTTGCCATGTAAGGTAACATATTGATAAGTTCCAGGGAAAAAGATATAGCTATATTTGGAGAGGTCTTTATTTGGTCTACCACACATGCTTACAGAAATCACTTTTAAAATATTTAGTGTCACAGAGACTGATTTTCATGAACTGACTCACACAATAACCTTGATCAGTGTTAGGTACATTCAATTAAACTCTTCCCTTTGACTTCTTTTCCTACAAACTATTGGTTACTATTTTTCTCTGTTGGAAGTATGTAGGAAGGAGACAAATTTCTATAACCCTTGTTTCAATCTGGAAATTTCTCAAGGGATAAATAAACAAAAACAAAGAGAATTTATACTTGTGCTATATTACTTTAGTTCATTAGTTTAATGAATTTATAAACTCTGCCAACAATCTTGTAAGGTTCTTCTAGAAATCACCCAGCTAATGACATCTTTTCTGCCTCACCTCATTCACTTCTTGGCAGACTTTAGCTAAATTTTGCTATTTTAAGCAGATAGAAATCTCTTCATTTCTTTAATTAAAATGAGGCTCAGAAGCTTCACACATTATTTGCTGATGCATATCATCTTTTACGGTCAGGAAATCTTTTCCTGTATTGTTAAAGAAAAAATCATTCAGTAATACTTGTTAAAGCACAGTAAGGAGGACTTTATTCAGGACTATCATGACAGATATAGGGACCATTGCAACACCCTGGAGAGAGAGATTGGGCTCAACTTCTAACACAAGTGGAAATTTATAGCCAAGGAGCAGGGTAGAAGTCAGTGGATGGAAAATTACTGAGAAGAAGCATCAGGGCTAAGGGAGATTCTAACTAAGCAGATTTAACAGGATTCATGTTGATGACAGGCCAGGGTGACCAGACATCACCTGGGGGATGGTGGAGGATGAAAAATATAAGCAGAAATTGAAGGTGATCAGATATTGGGGTGCAGAGGGAGTTGTCTTGCTAACTGACCTAACAAGGTTCTTTGCTAAAACTGGATTTTACAAGGAAGTACACAGATGGCCCTAGGAGAAGGTTCGGAAGCCTGACTAAATTTTGGTCTAGCAGAGAATCTTTGCCAATATTTAACCAAGAGAATCCCAATATAATTTAAAGATTTTAACTTCTTTTAGAAATTAGTGGATACCTATATTTAAAGTGCCAATGAAGTTTCATAAGTTCTTCTGATATCTTCTTCCCCAAAAGTCTTTTTAAAACCCAAAAGTATCAGTAACATGAGAATAATTTCTACAAGAAAACACTGGTGTTAAGGTTTATTAAAATTTATATGATAATAACAAAATACATTTAATTATCAATATAATAAGAAATTTTAATAAACGTAAACTTTGCAAGAAAATAAATGATGTATTAGTCAAAATGTCGATCTACAAATGCAATTAGGAATCATACAGCTATTTTCATGCCTCTACTAACAAAGAATAAATTTTGTGTAAGAAAATGATGTGAATTCTGTTGATTCCACCACTGAGTTAAAAAATATGCTTCAACTTAAAAACAGATATTGTCTAACTACTATAGGGCTAGTTCTTTTTTTTTTTTTTTTTTTTTTTTTTTTTGTCTTTTCCGTGACCAGCACTCAGCCAGTGAGTGCACCGGCCATTCCTATATAAGATCCGAACCCGTGGCGGTAGCATCGCTGCACTCCCAGCGCCGCACTCTCCTGAGTGCGCCACGGGCTCGGCCCTTCTTATGAATTCTTTCTGTGTTCAGGGAGTGCTAATGACAAGTAAATTCTCCAGTTTGGAATAAGAATTACATAGCCATAGTGCAATGGAAGAAAATATTTGCAAACCATACATATGATAAGGCATGAATATCCAAAATACATAAAGAACTCCAACAACTTAGTAGCAAAAATATCCCAAATTACCCTATTAAAAATGGGCAAAGGACCTGAATTGACATTTCTCAAGTCAGACTTAAAAATGAGTTATATGAAAAGATGCTCAACACCATGAATCATCAAGGAAATGCAAATCAAAATCACAATGAGATATCATCTCACACCTGTTAAGATGGCTATTATATATATATATATATATATTATATATACGTGATCTATATATATATAAAAAGATAAGTTGTGGAGAAGATATAGAGAAATTGAAACACTTTTACACTACGGTGCAAAGTAAAATGGTGCAGCCACTAAGGAAAACAATGTGAAGGGTCTTCCACAAAATTAAACATAGAACTTTTATATGATTCAGCAATCCCACTTCTGAGTATATACACAAAATTGAAATCAGTATGTTGAAGAGACATATGCATTCCCATGTTCATTGCAACATTAGGCACAATACCCAAGATACAAAAACAACCTAAATATCCATAGATAGATGAATGGATAAAGAAAAAGTGATATAAACATATAATGGAATATTATTCAGCTTTAAAAAAAGAAGGAAATCTTGCTGTATGTGAAAACATGAATGAATCTCATATATCATGCTAAGTGAAATAAGCCAGTCATAGAAGAACAGAAACTCCATGATTCCATTTATATGTAGTATCTAAAGCAGTCAAACTCACAGAAACAGAGAGTAGAGTGATGGTTTCTGGGAGCTGGGCGAAGGGAAAATGAAGAGTCACTGTATAACTTGTATAAAATCGCAGCTATGCAAGATAATAAGTGCTTAGATCTGCTGTACAACATTGTGCCTATAGTTAACAATATTGCATTGTGCACTTAAAATGTTGTAAAGAGGGTAGATCTCATGTTAAGTATTCTTACCACAATTAAAAATAATAATAAAAGACAAGTGCATCATTAATAAAATAGAATTACTTAGCTGAGGTTAAAGAGTACTGGGAAGAACAGGCTAACCTCCCTCTCATCTTCTGGAGAACCACAATATGTGAAGAAACCCTACATGTGAATTCTCACAGCAATTTTTTTTTTTTTTTTGCTTATTGGAGCAATTCTATTTTACATTTATTTTTTTCCAGCTTTATTGAGGTATAATTGATAAGTAAAATTGTATATACTGAAGGTATATAGCATGATGTTTTGATATTTCTGTGCATTGTGAAATGATCACCATAATCAAATTAACATATACATCACCTTACATAGTTACTCTGTGTGTGTGTGCATGTGTGTGCATGTGTGTGTGTGCACGCACACGCATGTGTGTGTGTGTGTGTGTGTGTGGAGAACACTTAGGATCTACTCCTTTGGCAAATTTCGTATTTCCATAGTGTTTTTCATAATAGCTGTATTAATTTACATTCCCACCACAGTGTTCAAGGGTTCTCTTTTCTCCACATCTTTATCAACACTTGTTATCTTTTGTCTTTTTAATAATAGCTATTCTAACATATGTGAAGTGATATCTCATTGTGGTTTTGATTTGTATTTCTCTTATGCCTGGTGATGTTGAGTATCTTTTCATGTACTTGTTGATTATTTTTATGTCTTCTTCAGAGAAATTTCTATTCTGATCAAGTTATTTGGGTTTTTCTGCTATTGAGTTGTAGGAATTCCTTATATATTTTGGATATTAATGCCTTATGAGATATACAATTAAAAAAGTTTATGGAAAGATTTGTACTATCTTTTAACTCTGTTTTTCCACACAATTTTTGAAATACTCTTGTATGGTTTGCAAATATTTTCTACCATTGTGTAGGTGTGTTTTCACTCTGTTGCTTGTTTCCTTTGCTTTGCAGAAGCTTATTAGTTTGATGCAATCACTTACTTTTGTTGCCAGTGCTTCTGGGGTCTTTTCCAAAAAATTATTGCCCAGACTGATGTCAAGAAGCTTTTTCTTTATGTTTCCTTCTAAGAGTTTTACAGCTTTAGGTCTTACATTTAACTCTTTAATCCATTTTGAGTTGATTTTTGTATATGGTTTGAGATAAAAGTCAAAATTCATTCTTCTGCACGTGAATATCCAGTTTATGCAACAGCATTGATTGAAGAAACTATTCTTTCCCCATTATGTATTCTTGGCACCCCTGTCAGAGAACAGTTGAGTGTAAATGTGCAGATTTATTTCTGGGCTCTCTATTCTGTTTCATTGATCTGTATGTGTGGCTTTATGCCAGTACTATACTGTTTTGATGACAGCAGCTTTGTAATATATTTTTTAATTGGGAAGAGTAATGCCTCTGGCTTTGTTCTTCTTGCTTATGATTGCTTTGGTTATTCAGGATCTTTTGTGGTTCCATATGAAATCAGCACAAGAGGCAAAGAAGGTCATTACATACTGATAAAAGGGTCAATCAATCAAGAGAATATAACAATTGTGAATATGTATTCAACATTGGGGCACTTAAACATATAGAGCAAGTATTAGCAGAACTGAAGGGAGAAAAAGACAATAATACAATAATTGTAGAAGAATTCAATACTTCACGTTCAACAATGGATAGATCATCCAGACAGAAATCAATAGGGAAAGAGCAGACTTGAATAACACTATAGATCAAATGGATATAGCAGTCATATACACAAAATTTCATCCAGGAGCAGCAGAATACACATTCTTTTCAAGTGCATATGCAACATTCTCTGGAATAGATTATATGTTGGGCAAAAAAAAAAGTCTTAATTTTAAGAAGATTGAAATCCCATCAAGTATATCTTCTGAGCACAATTATAAAAAACTAGAAATCAATAAAAGGAGAAAAAAATCACAAATATGTGGAAATTCAATAAAACACTCTTTAACAACCAGTGGATGAAAGAAGAAATAATAAAGGGAATAAAAAATACCTTCAGACAAATGAAAATGGAAATACAGCATACCAAAACTTATGGGATGCAGCAAAAGCAGTCCTAAGAGGGAAGTGTATAGTGATAAATGCCAAAGAAAAAAGGAAAATCTCAAATAAACAACCTAACTTTACACCTCAAGGAGCTAGAAAAGAAAAATGAACTAAGCCCAAAGTTAGCAGACAAAAGGAAATAACAAATGAATAGAAATAAAGTAGTGACTAGAAAAAAAGAGGAAAAATCAACAAAAAGTAAGAGTTGGTTTTTTGATAAAACTTTAGCTAGACAAATCAAGAAAAAAACAGAGAAGACTCAAATAAATAAAGTTATACATGAAAGAGAAGACATTCAGTGATACCACAAAAATACAAAGAATCATGAGAGACTACTGTGAACAACTGTAAGCCAACAAGCTGGATAACCTAGAAGAAAAGGGTGAATTCCTAGAATTCAGGACTAAATCATGAAGAGATAGAAAATTTAAACAAACCAATAACAAGTAAGGAGATTGAATCAGTAGTAAAATGTCTCCCATCAAAGAAAAGCCAGGGACCTGATGGCTTCATGGTGCACTCTACCAAATGTTTAAACAAGAATTAATGTCAATTCTATTCAAACTTTTCTAAAACATTGAAGTAGAAGGAATACTTTCAGACTCATTCTATGCATTATCCTGACACCAAAGCGAGACAAGTACACTACAAAACAAGAAAATTACAGGTAAATATCTCTGATGAACATAGATGCAAAAGTTCCTACCAAAATACTAGCAAAAAGATTCAGCAGCCCATTAAAAGGATCATACACTTTGACCCAGTAGGATTTATCCCTGAGATGCATGGATGGTTTAACATATGCAAGTCAATAAGTGTGATATACATTAACAGTATGAAGGACCAAAAACCATATGATTATATCAATAGATGCCGAAAAAGCATTTGACAAAATTCTACATTTTTATGATTAAAAATTTCAATAAATTAAGTATAGAAGAAATGTACCTCAACATAATGAAGACCATATATGACAAGCCCACAATTAATATACTTGGGGATGAAAATCTAAAAGCTTTTTGTCTAAGATCAGGAACAAGATAAGGTTAGTCACTCTCACTACTTCTGTTCAACATCGTACTAAAAGTACTAGCCAGAGCAATTAGTCAAAATAAAAAAAGGCATCCAAATCAGAAAGGAAGAAATAGCACTGTCTCTGTTTGCAGATGACATGATCCTGGAAAATATTATAGACTTTACCAAAAAAACTGTTAGAACTAATAAATGAATTCAGTGGAGTTGTAGGATACAAAATTGACATACAAAAATCAGTTGCATTTCTATACACTAACAGTGAACTATCCATAAAGGACAGTAAGAAAACAATCTTATTTACAGTAGCTTCAAAAAGAATAAAATATTTAGAAAAAAATTTAACCAAGGAGGGAAAAGTTATATACACTGAAATCTATAAAACATTGATGAAAAGAAATTGAAGAAAACACAAATAAATGAAAAGTTATACCATGTTCATGATGAGAATTAATATAGTTAATACGTCCGTACTACTGAAAGTGATCTACAGATTCAATACAATCCTTATCACCTTATCAAAATTCCAATCACATTTTTTATAGAAATAGAAAAACCTATTTCACAACATTTGACCTGAACTTCTTTGATGGAGCTTTTCACTAACTACATTGTGTCATAATTATTGTAAACATGTCTTATGTTTTAACATCTGGAATAACAGAGACATTGATTTGAATCTTGATTTCACCACTCCAGTTCATGTCAAGCACTTCATATACAAAAGAATAAGACATAGTCGCTGCCCTCAGTTTAGTACAGTACTCCAATTCAGTTGGGATAAAGTCTGTGCTGGAAATATTTTAGGAAGTCAAAATAAGCTCAGAGGCAGCTAACCCTGTCTGAGAGTAAAGATTTTATGGAGATAACTCCAGTAGATTTTAGCAGGATAAAGAAGGATGTATGGGCAAGTTGTCTTTGTCATGGTAAACAATATTAGCAAAGTTAGAGACAGGAAATGTCCTTTTAGAATGGTGTTGAGAAAATTTGCAATGTGAGGCAAGAGTAAAGGAAGATAGAGGTAGGCAGGAAGCAGATACTAGGACACCCAATATACTAAATACTAGACTAGCCATCTTGTATTTTTTATTCGAAAGACTTTGGGCAATGCCATGTGACCTCTGCTTCTGCATCTGTAAAATGGAGATAGTGCTTACTTCAGATACTGTTTGAGAAAAGTAACATAACATGCAAAGAACTTAACAGATGTTTGTCAGAGTAGGTACCCCAAAATGTTAGCTATCTCCTTTTTCTTTCATTCACCTCATCTCTAAAGAGTCCAAGTTCATGGGCCTCCACTTGGAGATAGTCCTAAACATGGGTGAAAATATCAGTGGTACTACCTCTAAAAGTATGCCGTCTTCACTGATGCTGCCAGTGGTTCACTGTTCTTCTGAGAATTCCCCGTGCTCAGTTCTGCTCTGTGGCTCCTCCCACCAGGAACACTGCATTGTCATGATTTGGGAGAAGGAATTTTCCTTCAAGTGCTTTCAGATCTATATGCTAAACTAAGCTACTCTTTAAGAGAGAACATAGATAATTTACTCTTTCATGGGTCATATTATTCTTTCAATTTTAAAATATTTGTTATTGAGAAACTTAAAGCATTTGTTGTTGTTGTTAATTTCTAGGCTAGAACTTATCTAAGTGATACCACACTACTCTATCCACTCCAGGACTGGGCATACGTATTTGAAATTTTTTCCTAATAAGTTTCCAGGGCTTCACCTCTCCCCCAAAATCATAAAGCAGAGCACGCTTGTGCTCCCTCACCATTAAAGGACATTCGGTACAGGGTTGAAAGCCTACTCTCAGTCCTGCAATCCCCTTCACCATTTCTCCCTGGGAGCCTAGGGATACTTGTGAAAATGGAATTGGTTATAATCTCTTTCCTTATCTTAGATGAGTGTGCCAAGTGTATCTTCTGGTTTGTCCATACTACTCACTCTGCCTCACATATATAGTACGTGTTCTATAAATGTTAATAGAAAAGAAAAGAGAGAGAGAGAGAAAGAAAGACAAGCCTGGTGCATACTAAAGCATTCAATATATATACATATTAAAGGACTATAAATGATAAAATATATACATATAAAAGTGTAAATTATCTTGAGATTAAACACTGGAAAAAATGAGACCATTATGAGCAGAAATTATTCAATTCCAACTCACTTGGTTGAGATGAGTAATTTTAAAGAAATTATTGAAAAGAGGACAATGAAGTCCAAGAAAGCACATGACAAAGTTAAAACATAAGTTGTATCTTAAGGAACTGTTAGCCATTGATTTACAATCGCTCTATACATTACAGAGATAAATGGTGGGGGTTGGGGAAAAGAAAATTAGAACCTTTTCTTGAGCAAAAATGTACAGAGAGCATTTTTGAGGATTTCAAGTTGTCTGCTTTTTTGTTCTCCATCCTTAATAGAGAACTCACTATTCTTAGTAGATATACTCCACTTTACTGCGCTCCACAGCCATGAATTCAAAGGCTGGAAATTACATAGCTGCTTCTTCCCTGCCACAAACCTGCTAACAATGTCATCAATTACTTTCACCCAGGGCAATGACACAATAACTGTTCTATGGTTCAGCTGAGATTGATAATATGCCTCAGAGAGCTGGAGATAAAGACTTTAGATCAATGATTTATAGATGTGGATTCATGTGCATTTTTTCCAATGTCCCACAATAATACATCATGCAGCTAGTCTTTTGCTATGAACTGTAAGAAAATATATTATATAAGACATCAGACTGAGCAGAGCCAACAGCCCTTTGCTAAACATGAAATTATAATGCAATTTCTGCAATAAAAGTGATGCAGTGATTCTCTAGGAACATTTTATATTTGGAAAGGTAGGTGAATTAAAGATTATGTATAGTAGAATTAACCAGTAACAGCCTACTCACATGCACAGGTTTATAAGGAAAAAATAGTAAAAACATCTTTTTAAGTAGCTTCATTAAATTAAAACAAAAACACAAGAAATCAAGAGACTAGACTGCAACAACAGGTATGAACCTGAAGATCCAGTGTGAAATAGGATGACTGTAAAACCAACCATCCTTAACTCTACTTTCAAGAGAGAAAATAAGGGAAAGACATGCTATTTTAGAATTATCTGTTTATCTATCTATCTATCATCTCTGTATTATTTATTATCTATAATTTTCAGTTATTGCTTTCCGATGTTGTTTTACTTCTCAAACAAAAATGCCAGAACTTATGAGCACTGGAGCAAAATTATTTAATTGTGATGTCAAAAGTTGTCTTATTTGTTCTATTTACTTTATGTTCACTTTAGATCTTAGTAAAAAGAAATAAACATACGGATAATGTGATTGTATTTCAAACCAATATAGCTATACTTTTTCCACTTTTTATTGAAGAATAATATACATACAGAAAAGTGCATATTTCATAAAGCATTCATACCAATGCAGTGAACATGGGCAGAAATCATCACCAAATGGCCCAGTCTTCTTCATTATGTTGTCTTTTCTTGATTATTCAAAAGATCAAAACATCCAATCTTCTATATCAGCTGAGTAAATGCTATGTAAGGCTCATAAAGCTATTGAAATTGCATTGAGCTTTCAGAACATTTTATTTCATAAGTTAATAATTCTCTGAAGCTGCTACAACAAAGTCAGTGAAATTTCTTCATGTATGTTGAATTAGAAAAATTTCATAGAACTAGATCCCCAATTGTATGAGCTATGTATTTCTGCATAACAATGTTATCATGAACTTAGCAGCTAAAAACAATACGCATGTATCATCTCACAGTGTCTGTGGGTCAGGAGTCCAGGCTGGGTTCTCTGCAAGGCTGCAATCAAGGTGTCGGACAGGGCTGGGCTCTTCTCATCGGGCACGGTTCGGCCGGAAAAGCTCATGAAGTTGTTGGCAGTGTTTAGTTTCTTGCAGGCTGTTAGACTGTGGGCTCCATTTTCTTGCTGACTGTTGGCCAAATACTGTCTTTAGCTCCTTGCTGTGTGGCCCTGTTCATACGGCATCTTGCAACATCGAAGCTTGTTTCTTCGAAGCCAACAAAGGAGAAAGTCTCTTAGCAAGATGGGCATTACAATCTTACGTAACACAATCATGCACATCCTGTCTCCTTTCCCATATTCTATTGCTTAGAAGTAAGTCATGTGTTTTTAATTCAGAAAAATTAAAAACTTAAATAAAAGTAACAGCAATCAAATCTACCAAATATGCCTATTAACATAGTTGGAATAGAGTAAGTCATGCTATGGTAAGTAATAGCTCCTAAAACATTAGTGGCTTATAAAAAAAGTGTTCATTCTTCACTTACACCAAATGTCCACAACAGGTCAATTAGGGATTTCATCAGAGAGGCAAAATCTGTTTGTCAGTCACAAAACAGAATACATCTCCCAATTTTCAAAAATATAGGTAGGAAAAATATTCTTCAAATAAGACAAATTAGTTTTGAATAATTTTATTAAAAAATAAATTTCATAAATATTAAACCTCACTGTTATATTTTTCAAATGAATCAATTTACAAATGACTTTGAGGACCTTGTCTGTTGCATAAAATGAGTTAAATACATCATAAACATCATCATCTTAAGCATCAAGATTACGTCAGTCATGAAGATTTCTTGAAGATCTTTAAGGAGATAGACATGGCAACGAAATGAGGAATTCTTAAGGCAATTTATAATTATGATTTTTTTTCCTGCCAATATGCAGTGAGTACATTGGTTGGCCATACCAGATTTCTTTCAACATAAAAAATGTGATTACATAACTTCAAAAAATAAGGCAATTAGAATGGGCTTCTAGAGACAAATATTGCTTTCCTTACACAAAAAAATGAATGCATCTGTTTAACGTGAAATAATTATGCTGTCAAACAGTCATTTGTTTGAATAACTACATCTTCATTTTGTTAAGTAACTGCTTATCTTTGGGCATCTTACAAATAAAATTCCAAGGACTAGATAAAATTGTGTAATGAACGATTATAAAACTTCACATAATGACTGACACATAAATCTGTTCAGGCAATCACTGAAAATAGAATTTAATACAAGTTTTCTGGTGAGATTAATTGTACTACAAAGTTTAAAATACAGATGTGCTACAATTTTAAACAAAGAATGCCAAAATAATCACAGTTGTAACTTACAGAAATTGCTTATATAAAATTTATTGTTTCTGACAATATTTTAGATCCTGCATTTAACTTGTAAAGACCTTTAAAATAGTACAAATCTATGTTGATTACCTGTTGGCAGTGATCTTGCTTTATAAATTATCATAGCACAATATTTGCCTTGGCCAAAGTAATTGAGGTTCGCAACTTAGTCCTCACCACAGCACTGTGAGATGACTGAGGCTTACACACAAGGCATCTTTATATAAATGTGTGGGCCAGAAACAAAGAAAACGTCAGAGTCAGCAGCATATGTGTAAAGCTATAATCTGAGACTGAAAGGAAAGACTGATCTTTTAGGAGACATTAGAGGTCCTACAAAGGAGGCTAATCTGGCAAACAGGATGATGGTAAGAGGTCTCAATAATGGCATAAGTAAAGATAAATAAGGTTTCCATGATAGTGTAGAATTGTGGTTCTCAAAGTGTCCCCAGAACAAAGACATCAGCATTACCTGGAAACATGTTAGAAGTACAAATTCTAAGGCCCCACCTCAGACCTACTGAAACAGAAACTGGTAACCCTGATGCACTGTAAAATTTAAAACCTCCTGATATAGGGTCATGGAAACTAAGAGAGGAAAAAAGAGGGAGGGAATGGTTCACATGTTGAACATTTCTCAGAGCATGAGTAAAATCAGAAGATGAGAGTATATGTCAGAGTTGAGCATAAAGGTCACTGGGGTTGTAATATAAGGGACACAGATGCATAGTGTCCTCATGATGTAGTTATTAGGACAAATATATAGGCAATAGAGTCAATAGAATGCACATACTGTGTGCCATCTGTTTGTCAGCCACCTGGACAAAACATGGAAAGTGCTGCATGAGAGGGACCCTGTCCTGTTGGTGCTGTATGTATTTATAGGACAGTTGAGAAAATCAGGGAACTCATCAACCTTGTAATAACAGAAGCTCCCTGGCGAGGGATATGGTCTTGTAGGACAGTAACTTAGTCAAGAGAGGTCACATACTAGTGCCACTGGTGTGAGCTGGAGAGAGACCTTGTATTCTTTTGATGAGCCTACTCAGTGCTGCTGAGCCAGTTCTCCACCAAGCTACCTAAAAAGAAGGGAGAGGGCAACCAGGACCATGCACCAAAGCCACCCAAAAGACAAGAAGCATGCCTCTACTCTGTGGCCTTGAAAGCAGCATGTTATAGACAAAAGATTGGCTACATCAGATGAAGTAACAAATTATTGGTAGTTCAAAGATTTTTTTTTTTAACTATGTGAGATACTAGGCTATGTTGGCGTCCTGGAGGGAGTGACTCAGGGAGAGAAAACAGGTCATGCGGAACTGAGAGGGGACCCCCAAGATAGCTGAGATATTTGAGGAGATGAGCAGAGATGGGATCCAGAGTACATGTGGAGGGAATTGTCATGAAGGTTGAACTAGGACAGAAGAAAAGGAAGAGACTGATGTTTTAGATTTTATTGAGAGCATTCCTGTCTGCTAAGTTGGTAATCTTATGGCTCAGATCATCTCCTTCTAAGGATAATGGACTGATGTCTCAAGTAGTGTTAATGGCTCTTTCTGGACCATGGCTTGGGTGTGTGAGTCATCAGGTTCTTTTATCTGCAGAGGGATAGAGAAGCAGCATTGGATTTCAAAGTGTAATCAGTATTAGATGATGCAACACCAGCTACCACACCCTTGGGAACTGCGGCCAGGACTTAGTGCGTTTACCATGCTCCCCTCCCTTCTCTCCGCATCCCTATATGTAGACCACCCCTGCACTGACCAGGACCAGTGGTCTACCTGCTCGTCCATGAACTTGAACGCTGCTAGAGCAAAGTAAGGACTGCTTCTCAACTCTTAAACTAGTAATCCCCAATAAGAGGAAAGGATGATAATCACTATTAGATAATGATCACCTTCATGCACGGCATGGTTCATTTGTTCAGGTCAAGATGAAAGAACAAAAGCATTCTTCTTTCCCATCCTGACATCTTCTTTCATCTCTTTCCTCCTACTTCTACATAGAAAGTGAACAGAAGGGAAATAACTATAATAATAAAATGTGAAATTTCTTGTAGAAGACTCTCATTTTTCAGGATGTCCTGGAGTTGCACTGCGCACTTGGAGCTTATGTGGCGACAGAATTGAAAACATCTAACAAGGATAGAGAATATAAATGTGGAAAACAATGCCCTATAATTTCAGCTTCATAATCACTTCATTGGAAGCAGGCAAAAATTGCTGAGCATGTATACTTGATCTTGAGAGAAAGTAAATTGAAGCCCTCTATAAGATGATATTAAAGCAAATCCATTTCTAAGTGCTGTTTTACATGCCTCATGTGTGCTGTGGCCTGTTTTTATAGTGATTTATTGGATGTGGTAAGTGAAAATAAGCCATAACACAGTTTGCCTGGCAGAACCATCTTACCAACAATTATAAATCATGTGTAACTAGTTGGAACAAAACATTCTATATTCTGAGTAAAATATAACTGTACAGGACATTACACTCTCTCATTATATAATATTTATGGAAAAACAACAGCACCTCAAGCATGAAATAAAGTCTAAGTCCTCTGTTATTTTATATTTCAACACTCTAAAAGCAGAAACACAAATTGAAATGTACAGTTCTTTAATATTGGCGTCAAGCTCTCTATAAAAGTTCAATGACCTTAGGAATTAACAATGAAAATTAATGACCTATTATAGTTCAAAATAGACTTTTTGCTCAAATAAAGAGTTATAATTTTCAAGTATCTGCCACAGGTAGTTACGAAGAGCATTTCTCTCATTTGACTTTGCTAATCGTAGAATCATGCTGACCGACCTACCATAAATTCATGCTTACGTTTTTCAATTAGGTTTTCAAAGCTCTTTGACAATCTTATCATTAATTTCTAGATGACAGATTAGTCTATTCCCTACAACTCAAATTTTCAAATCATCTTTCATCTTCTCAAATTCTCTTGCCTAACTTTCCTATACCCTCTAGGTCTTTTTACCCAGTGCAATGATATTAGGAGGAGAGGCCTAATGGGAGATGTTTGGGTAATGGGGGCAACACCCTTATGAATGGGTTAATGTCATTATCATGGGAATGGGTTTGTTATTGTGAGAATGGGTTCCTTACAAAAGGACAAGTTCAGCCCCCTTTTACTCTTTCTTGCCCATGTGATGCCTTACACCCATCTATGAGGCAGCAAGAAAGCATTCACAAGATGCTGGCATCTTGATTTTGTTCTTCCCAGCCTCCAGAACTGTGAGAAAACAAACTTCTCTTCTTTAAAAATTACCCAGCCTCAGGTGTTCTGTTATAGCACCACAAAAAGGACAAGGCAGCAATATTACTCTGTGTGTGTATGTGTATGCATATGCATATGGGTGTACATGAATGCATATTTATGTGTACAAACATTGGCATACTCTGTTGGTAGAAATCTAAATTACAATAATTTTTCTGAAGGCAAAGTTGGCAATTTTGTTGGATGCTTCTACTCCTCTTGAAACTCCTCTTGACCCCACCTATCATTCCTAACACTGCTGCCAGTTCTGTTCAGGTACAATCAATAACCCTTCACTGCTGGCCTCACTGTTTTTTTCTTGCTACAGGACATGGGGCTTCTGTGATGCTCTGGTGAGGGTTTTCAGTAAGAACCTTCTCCTTGCAGTCTGCAAGTGAGAGGGAATTAATGCCTGATGGATCGCCCTGACCAGAGGAGAAAGGAGTGAATTTATTCCCTGAGCAGAAAGCACTGAAAATCATTTCCTATATTCCCTCGTAAAATTACCAGCAGATCTACCACCAGTGTCTAAAGTGGTGCACTCAGTAACACATTGCTTTTTCAGGTTTCCCTTCCTCTTTGTTTCAGTATCCTGTCCTGCACCCCTACTTCCTAGGATCATATTTCCAAATTAATCACAGACACCCAAGCCTTTGTCTCAAGCTCAACATTTAAGAAACCCTAAGCAAAGAAACAGTAATATATACAAATTTAAGGGTGTATTATATCTTTTGCTCTCACAATTCTACTTTTTGGAATTTCTCCAAAGATGAAGAGGGAGGGATGGCACAGGCACAGAAGATCTATGTTTAACTATTAAACACACACCTTAAATCTCTAGTTTCTTGATTGCTGCAGCCTCAATAGTTGCATTAAAGATTGTTTTGGGGTCAGTATAACTCTTATAGAAAGTCCTCAGTTTGTTAATATTAGGAAATCTATAACCATGTTTTGACATCGCTATTAAACAGATGTCTAAATACCATGAAGATATTATTGCAGGCCCATGTCTGTGGTGCTCACAATGACAGCCATAACTTCAAGTGAGTTTATATTCAGTCTTGCTTTGTTTATGAACAGGTATGTATGAGTTTCGCTGGAAAAAAAAAAAATAGAAAAAAACCTTTTCCACTTATGATTAATTTGAGGTTCAGTGGAAACTTCACAAATCCTATAAACAGAATGTAAATACATGTGATAATTTTATCACTGCTTTATAAAATTCAATAAAATAAAATAGATACATAAATATTTTCACAAACTGGAATTTATATGTTCATTCATCTGTACCTTTAGAAAATTAAAATAAGATACTACTGTGAATTATTTTATTTTATTTTATTTTATTTTATTTTATTTTATTTTATTTTATTTTATTTTATTTTATACAAGGAATAAGGGTAAAGGAAATTGACACAATTATTCTTAAGAGTACCACGGCAATGGTGCCAAGAATCATTTCAAAGCTTAAAAATTCTGAAATAATAATATCATTACATTAGTAAAATGTTCCTATAGATGCTTGTAATATAAATTAACAAAATAGGGAGGTCTACAAACAAAGATTTTTAAGGTAATTTACTTGGGGTATTTTCTGGATATTGTTATCTTGTTTTGTAAACTTTTTTTTTAATGTCCCTTGCATATTTTTCCCATTGGGTCTAGTTTTCCTTTTGAGTTTTAAGAGTTTATTTTATACCCCTCAAAATTACAAATGCCAAAATATAATTTCAAAACAGTTGGTTATTTTATTAACAAGCTAATTAAATCTTTGAGACATATTCATTTTATATTTGTATGTAAGTCATTGTAATTAATTTTATCAGTCAAATAAGCCAAATCATGACACATATCAGTTGGTATTTAATATCAGTTTGTTTACCTCCTAAAACCATTTTGTTTTTATGGGTGTTATTAGGATCCTGCTACTGCATTTACTCAATTTTTCATTTCATCTGTTAGATGTATGCAGGTTTTTCAATCTTCTTTGTGAAATTTTTTCACTTGCTCATAGAATAAAGCCTGTTACTATGATTCCTTTAGTTGTTTGAATTAGCCCAGCTACTTACTCTTCTTTTCTTCTGTGTACTATGAGAATTATTAAAATATATTTTACTTCTAATTTTGCTGTATTTATACTTGTATTGTGAAATTCATATACCAGTAAGTATTTTACGTAAAAGTTTTTTTTTAATAGACAACATCCTAAACAAAAGCACATCTTGTTTATTGTTGGGAGTAGGCCCCACATTATCTCACCTTTTAGGAAAATGAGAAAATGAAGAAAGAAAAGAAAAAAGGAGGAAGAGGAGGAAATAAAGAAGAGGAGGAGAACAAGAAAAACAGGAAGAACACAGAAAAGGAGAAGGTGACAGCAATTACAAGTCCTTTGTAGTTAGTGTATTTTCATATGAACCAAAACCAATAAAAAAAGATTAGATATTAATCTTTTTTTCCCCTTTGAAAATAAAAGTGAATTATTTTATACAAATATATGTGAGTCTAAACATGCAATAGCAAATTTATTGTTAATATATTTTACAGGTAATATAGCTAATGGTCAATATGTATTTTAGAAATGATATAAAATTTAAATTAAATTCATATTCATTCATACTCGATTAAATTAATATTTATTCAAGTACTACATGACCATAATTTCACTTAAATTTTTAAAATCTTTTTTAATAAATGCTTTATTTTAAAGTTCAGCATTATATAATGTAACCATTTTTTCTTTCCCTTTACCAATTTCTCCCTTACTCCCCCTCTTCTCCTCCCCCATTCCCATCTCTGGTAATTCCAGTTTTGTTCTCTCCTTTTGAAAGTTCAATGTATTATTGTGATTGTTGTATCTTTTACTATTATTATTTATTTGTTGATTATTTAGCTCCCACCTATGAGTGAGGACATGTGGTATTTCTTTTTCCATGCTGGCTTATTTCACTTAATATAATTTCCTCTAAGTTCATCCATGTTGCTGCAAATGGCAGAATTTCATTCTTTTTAATGGCCAAGTAGTATTCCATTGTATAAAGACACCACATTTTCCTTATCCAGTCATCCAGTGATGGACATTTAGGTTGGTTTAAATTCTTGGCTATTGTAAATAGAGCTGTGATGAACATGGGAGTGCAGGTGTCCCTTTGACATGATGATTTCCATTCCTCTGGGTATGTCCCCAGCAGTGGAATTGCTGGATCATATGGTAGATCTATCTGCAGTTGTTTGAGGAACCTCTTCACCATTTTCCACAATGGCTGTACCAATTTACAGGCCCACCGACAGATTAGGAGTGTTCTGCTTTCTTCACATCCTCACCAGCATTTGCTATTCTCTGTCTTTTTAATAGTAGCCGGTCTTACTGGGGTAGATGACATCTCTGTGATTTTGATTTGCATTTCCCTGATGCTGAGCATGTGTCTGTTGGCCATTCGTATCTCTTCCTTTGAGAAATACTTACACAGCTCCTTTTAATGAACGTGATGTTAAAGAATTTCTTCAGACTCTGACAGCTGATTCCTTTGTTTTCCAAAATTATATAATATGTTTAAACAGTCAGTTAACTCTTCCAGACCAGTTAGGAATGCCAAATCTTCATTCTTAAGTAATGTAATTTTGTAAGAAAATTCTGGGAGGTAATTAGAAAAGAAACTAATGAACGAATGAAAGTGAAGAAAGAGGAAATAAATAGATGTTTACTAGCAAGAAATCAGGACTCCTGTCCTGTTATTTTATTTTATTATTTTTTGTTCTTTTTCAACTTTTTAAAATATTTATTTATTTTTGATTATATACATTTATGGGGTTCAGAGTTGACTATCAGTACTTGTGTACAGTATGTGATGATCAAATCAGTATTACGTTCTATTATTTTAAACAGAAGTAAAGAATAATATACTCTCAGATGAAAAATTACTAATTATTAATAATATACTAATAGATGAAAAATTACATGGCAGGACACTGAGATAACTGTAAGACTTGAAGTATGAACCAAAGCAAAGCTATTCACTAAAAGAAAAGAGAATTGGGGGCAGTAACAAGGATTTGTCCTAAAAATTATGAAATCCCTCAATGGATAAGAGTATGACTCATTTTTCTCCTCCTTTATCAACTTTGTTTGGCCTTTGAACACATAGCACTTACACACCTCTTTTTATAAAATCATACGCTTCTCATGACATCTCACGTATATACAAAATGTTGTCACACCTACTTTGTAAGCTTCTCTACAGCAGGCTTCTTCACGTGGTGATGTATGCATCCTATGTAATAGCCTCTGTACCCCCCTCCCACACACACATTTATTAATGGATACACCAGATTATTCAAGCCCTCTATCTTAGTCTGTTTTGTATTGCTGTAACAGAATACCACAGACTGGGTAGTTCATAAACAATTCAAGTTTATTTGGCTCACAGTTCTGGAGCCTGGGAAGTCCAAGATCAAAGGGCCACATCTGGTGAGGAGCTTCTTGCTGGATTATAACATGGTGGAAGAAATCACATGCCAAGAGAGAGGAAGAGAGGGCTGAACTCACATTTATAACCAATTCACTCAGGAGATAATGAATTAATCACCTATTAAATGTCCCACCTCTTAATACGATTGCATTGGGAATTAAGTTTCCAACACATTTACTTTGGGGGACACATTCAAACCACAGCACCCTCATATTTGTTGTTCTACCCTGCTTGCTAATTAAACAAGAGCTGGTTTTTAACACCCCACCTTTCCTTTCCTATTTTCTTTTTTTTTTTAACATTAAGATTTTTGGGGGAGGATAAACCATTTATTCATGTGACTGGCTTACTTCGAAAATCTCCTTCTTTATCTTGTTTTTATCCTACATCTCAATTTTCCAATATTATAATACTTAATTGCAATGATACATATGTATACATGAAAAGCTATTGTCTCATTTTTCTTCTACAGCTGCAAAGATCCTCAATGCATACATTTGCTTTAGGACCTGGTACATTAAAAATATCTAGAAAGCATTTTTGATATTTTCCCTTTGACATATTGTTTCAGAGATGCAAATCACCTTGTCTTACATTTTGATTTATAGGCATTACATACACTTATTTTTTTAGGTTCTTATTTTCCTTTTTCTTGATATATTCTTACCCCCAAACTCACAAAACACAAATATGTATTAAACAGATAATCAGATTGCTGATTAGCAAGAAACTTGGGGAATAAGAAGGAAAAAGGGCAGAAGGAATGTGGCAGCAATAAAAAAAAATCCCACTAAAATATCTTTTTATTTCAGCCTATGGAAAGCCTACTTAGGAGTTATTAGGTTTTTCCCATCCAGAAGACTGTGATGGAAATTTTAATCTCTGAATTTATGTAAACTAATAATTATGTGCATGCTTACCTTCGTGTATATATTATATCATATGAAGTGTATATAAGCATACATAAATAATGTATAGGGTGAATGAGAGTAAGAATGAAAAAGCTAGCACAATTTAGAAACCATTGAAAGTTAGGTGATCAAGCAATGTGATTGTAAATTTTTAATTAAATTTGTATTTTTCAAAAACATTTATAGATTTAAAGAAATATTGTATACTAAAAGTTAAAAATTGCTGAACTGCAGGAAAAACCCATCCCACAAATTTATATCAGTTGTCCTACATATCGGTCATCATACTTTCTTAAATATCTTAAAATTATGAGATAACACTTAAATATATGCAAGTTCTCATAAAAACTGAATCTCTGACCTCTTTCAAGAAATCAAATTTTTGGCAACACTGGGGCTGGGTTCCCAAAGGGCAATGATTAACTGGAGCTCTGTTGCAGTTTATCATTATGGTTTTAGGGCATTTCAGTCTTTCTATTGCTTCTGCTGGACTGAGGACAAAGGTCAGTGGCCGTTCTTGAGAATAACTGTAATGTTTTCATAGATAAGAGGTTTTAAAAAATGAAACATTTATGATACTGATATTCTGTCAAAAATAGGAAAATGAAAGATCAGCAGAAAAGACCTTGTATTTCATAAACTGGGGGTGAAGGAAAGGAAGAGCATATGGTGGAAGTATAGACTGTTTAATATATATTTAATATCAAGCAATAAAAGAGAGTTTTGTAAAAAAGAATAGTCTTGTGTGTTCTATTCATTTATTCATACCTAGCCTTTGTAACAATTTGAAATTGTAAACTTTATTTATAAAAATCTTATCTGTTCCCCTTTCCCTATTGAGTCAGAAAGTATAAGCGGAGAATAACCTGACATGGCCAAATTCAAACTGCTCTTGTTTGCTATTCCCTACCCAACCCTACTTGTTTCTCACCACTTATGATAAAAATATTACCAAATGCTTAATTGCATGTAGTGGTTTTCAACCCTGGTCGCACACTAAAGCACCTGAGTCACTTTAAAAATATCACTTCCATACCTCCACCTCCAGACATTCTTATTTAGTAGGTATACAATGTGACTTTTCCATCAGTGTTTTTTTGTTCAAAAAAATTTCCCCATATGATTTTAATGGGAAGCCAAGTTTAGAATCACTGCTCTAAAGATTTTGCTGCCCATTAAATACTGAAGTACATGCCATCCAACCTCTTCCCTCTCTCTCTCACTTTACAAATTTCATTAATGAATCTAGTCACTTAACCTTCTTAGGTCTAATATTTTTCTTTGTAAAATGCTATAGGCGATAATAGGGCAAGTTCTTCTGAAAGCCAACCCAAAGGCAAGGATTCCAGTGACAGAATATTACGTGCTTCCAGGAACCATAGAATTCCGAGACAGCCTGATAATACTGGGTGCTCTGGAAGTTACACCTCAAAGTCGGTAAAACACATGGAACCTGCTGTGGATTGAATGTGCCCCCAAAACTCATTGAAGCTTGACCTCCATTGTAACATTGCTAAGAGGATGGGAACTCTGATTATGGTATTCAAAAGGTGGGGCCTTTAAGAGGCGATTAGATTGTGAGGACTATGCCCTAGTGAATGGATTGATCCATTCATGGAGAAATGAGCATGGTGCAGATAGCTTTATAAGGAGAGCAAGTGAGGTTAGCTCCCTCTTGCTCAGCCCATTCTCTCACCATCTTATACCCTCATTGCCACTGGACTCTGTAGAGAGTTCCTACCCAGAAGAAGCCCTCACCAGATGCATCACCTGGACCATGAACTTTCCAACATCTGAAACTGTAAGAAATAAATTCCATCTCTTTGTAGATTATCCAGTTTCAGGTATTCTGTTATAAGCACCAGAAATGGACTAATACAAAGGCAAAGAAAGTGGGGCTTTTGTGCCCCTGCACCCATCATTGACTATGTAAAGTGGGGAGTGGGGTGCTCAGGCGAGATATCCTAAGAACTCCCAGGGCTTCCAGCAACCCCTATAGGTGAGGGGTTTCATTGCCCACAGGCAATTCTCTGAAGATCACAGGTATGAGCCTTCAGCAGGAAAGCACCCACAAGTTGCAGGATGGGTACAGAGCTGTAATAAGTGGCATCTCTGTGGGACACCATGCAACAGCATCCACTACACTCCTCCAGAAGGGAAAGTGCAGGATGGTGGCAGAGGGTGTTGTAGTGTTGAACTATAAGATCTCTAAGATCTCTTCTAGGTTAAAAAAAATAAGCCTATAAAATGCTGCCTGAAATAAGCCCCATGAATTTTTATTTTCTAACTGATAAATACTTAAAGATGCTGCTCTCTCTTTGCTTCAGTCATCTTTGGATTTCTATTTTGGTGACTTCATGACAGTTTGACAAGAATACTAATTAGCAAACAGAACTTAATTCTTTCAAGGAGTTTTAAGGAAATACCTTAGAGCTTTAATAAATGAAGGAAAACCTTCTTCACCATAGAAGTTGCTTGGTCTTACACTCAGGATGCTGTGTATCTGTAATCAAATTTGGAGTCACATAACACTACCAAAGATTTACATAAATGAACATATATAGAGAGAGGACATATTACATCTAAATGTTTGTCAAATATTTATTTAAGTAATAACATAAAAATAAGTAAAACATAATGAATGCATTTGGCAAAAAGCATTTATTTACCATTTATTGTAAAACAAATTATTTTTATTATAAAATAATAATATTTATGATATTAATTATTATATTTATTATTAATTATTATATTAATTATTATTATTTATATCATTTATTGTTATTTATTAAACAAATAAAATATCATTTATTTTAAACATGTTAAAGTATGTTAAAAACAAATAAGTTATTTGTTTTAATCAGAAACCCTATAAAAGGCTATATAAGACTTAACGTTCAGATGACTTAGGCTGACAGCAATTATAGCTTCCCACTTGCAGAGAATTAAGAGAGCAGACAGCAAGAATAGCTTTTTAGGCACTTTAAATACTTTTTCTTCTGTGGAAAACCATAAAAAATGAAGCACAACATTTTCAGTGAAAATGAAAAACGGTAACTAAGTAATTTAGCCTAGTAAGTACAGCAGTAAGTTTAAGGATATTATTTTCAATCATATTAAATTTGACTTGCCTAGAGGAAAAATGTCTTAGAAAAGTACCAATGTTATAGAAGTCCATGGTACAACCTCAACATTCAGCCACGGAAAATAATCTAGGAACTCTGACCAAGTTGTCTGACCACAGTCTCTGCAGCTTTCTCACAAAACCCCTTTTAAAAATGTCAGAGCTCTGCTTCCATGGGGGTTGGGGTTGGGGGTGATGGCCAGGTCAGATCCAGAACAAGTGGAATGATTTAATGATTCTTTGCAGCAGTAAGCCTGAAATTTCCTACTCTACAGATCCCAGAATTTCTTAAGAAATGGAGGAGCTTCAGAAAAACAATCTGAACACTATGGGCCTGGAGAAAAATGACCCTCTCCAAAGCATTGGCCCTCAGATTTCTGTTAGCGAATTTTCTTGCCACTGCTGCTATGACATCCTGGTTAACCCCACCACCTTGAACTGCGGGCACAGCTTCTGCCAGCACTGTCTAGCTGTATGGTGGGTGACTTTGAAAAAAATAGTGTCCAGAATGCAGAGAAAAGTGGGAAGGTTTCCCCAAAGTCAATATTCTCCTCAGGGATGCCATTGAAAAGTTATTTCCTGATGCCATTAGAATGAGATTCAAAGACATTCAACAGAATAATGACATAGTCCAATGTCTTGCAGCCTTTCAAAAATATGGGAATGATCTGATTCCTGTAGCTTCCAACACAGGCCAAGTGAATCAGCCAAGAGAAAGAGGATTCTTTTCTGGAGTGCTCACAGCTTTAACTGGTGTGGCAATGGTGTTGCTCATGTATCAATGGAGCAGCAGGGAATCAGAGCATGACCTCCTGGTCCAGAAGGCTGTGGCCAAGGGGACAGCTGAAGAAATTGTCCTCTGGTGGGAGCAGATGGGCCCTTGGGCCTCTCTCTACAGAGACATGTTTTTATCTGAAAGACTGAATGGAAGGTGAGGAGCAAAATCTTGTCCCACATCACTGATATTTTTGTAAATAGTTTTATTGAGATATAATCCACATATCATAAAATTCACCCCATTTAAAGTGTATGATCAAAGCTTACACTCAAGATGGCAGAATAGACAGTCCCCAGTGTCACCCTCTCCCACAAATCAACCAATTTACAGCTATGAAAAAGCAACAACAGCCAAGCTGGGGCCAATAGAGCTCAGGGGAAGAGGAGGAGAGACCTACAGAGAGCATGAAGGCAGGAGAAGCCACAATGGGAGAAAGAAAAAACCACTCTGACCATTTTGTGCTACAGCCACTTTAAGACTGGAGCTGCTGAGTACATGGAGCAGGAGCTGGCAAAAGCCACAGCTGTGCCCTTTGGATGAAGTTGCTCAGAGACAGCAGGGGAGAAAGCCTTGGTGGCCCCAAGTCCAGCAAGACCACTAACAGGGTTCCTGTGGACCCACATAGGAGTAAGGAACCATAACAACTGAAAAAAAGGAGCCACTTGGAGGCCACTGAGTCATCACAAGGGACCGGCACACAGTCCATCCCATGGGAAGTGTTTAGAGCACAGGCAGTAGTGGAGATAGGTCTGCTGGGGGAACACTGGGGCAGAGCAAGGACAGCTGACCAGCACTCCAATCAGCAAAGGACCACTCAGAAGAGACTAGTCAGGAATGTAGAATTACACAGGGTACAGTTTGATGAAAAGACTCAGACCCAGATCAGAGTTTCTACGCAAGCCAGGTGCACCTGGTCTCTGGAGAGCCGGAAGTGCCTATAAAGTCAACCATTAAAACCTGAGCTGCACAAAAAGCCTTCCCTAGAGAATCAGCAGCAAAGCAGCAATTTAGCTAAACCACACGGCTCAAGTACTGGTCACCACAGGAAGTTCACCCATTTTAGAAGTAAGAAAAAGACAAAAAAATTAGTTCCAGTCCAGGCACATCACCAGTGCCTTGGGGCCCACCCAGGGCCCTAAGATATGGAGCTGGAGACCGGAACCCCTCCCACAATCAGGCACACCACCAGCACCTTGGGGCCTGCCCGGGGACCTGAGGCCTGAATCTGGGACTGGACCAGCCCCCCACAACCAGGCACACTGCCAGTGCCAAGGAGCATGCCCCAAACATCACCTGCATATGGGTGGCCTACCACAGCCTCCACAGTAACCACAGCTGCCGCAAAAGTGGCTAGACACCACAACCACCACATAGATGGTCTGCCAGCCACTGGAGTGCATTGACACAAGGAAAGTCACCAACAGAGACCAAAGAAAAGAAGAGAATGTCTCTCCACAAAGCCTATTCCACAGTGACAGAAGAAGCATCTGCTCTACAATAATATTGGCCCGCCACCAGCCGACCCGAACAGCCCTAGCCTCGTTCCTTTTGGTGGGCGAGTGAATGGCCCGGATTACTCTTTCCCTCCAGTCCCCTTTGGAAGGAGACAGGGGAAGAGAGCTGTGAAGAGAGGTGAGCACAGCTGCTGGCCCCAACCAGCCCGGTTTAAAGGACACTCATACACGGCGGGGGTTCTGTCGAGCAGTTCCATTTATTATCACACAAGCACTTGCATTTAAAAGCAAATGGGGAAGGGAGGTTTTTTACATAATCCTATCAGCTTAAAGGTCAAGGGCATGCATCCTGTCTCAATGCCTAGCAATTGCAATCACGCAGTGTTCACAAGCGTGGAAGCGCATATTTGGCCAATAAGGGCTAAGGCAAGGTTCCCGCAGACACTCCCACCCTACTTCCTCCCGGCACCATCTTAGGCTGCCACGTTAATACACCCTTGTGGGCCCATAATGGCGCCACTTGTAATGTCACTTAAGGTGGCGTTAGTTTTTAAGGCCCCACAGACCCGAACACGCCTTTCAGCATTGTACAGATCATCTAGGAAACAAATCAACAGAGTAACCATTACTCTTGCAGAAGGAGAGAAGAAATCTAGGATAATTAGGGAAACAGGGAGGGAGGGGAGATGGGGACAGATTGGACTAGGGGCATAAAGAATAAGTATGATTTGTAATAATATATATGCAGATAACATTGATTTGATCAACATATGTCAACGTTGAACCCCCAAAATATGTATAATGAATCACGATTCAATAAAAATTTTAAAATAAATAAATAAATAAAAATAAAAAATAAAAAATCTTTCTCTAAAAAAAAAGTCAGAGTTGTTTTTTACTATTGTCAGAAAATTGTCAAAATACCTATCTTAAAATAAATAGGGCAGGACTAGAACATAGTCAAAATTTAAATTCCTTAGCACCTTTTTCTTTAAATTAGTAACTAAATTAGATCAATTATTAACATGTCATAAGGAGAAAGAGTGTGTGTGTGTGTGTGTGTGTTAGGGGAAGGACTAGCATTTTTAAGTATCTATTGGCCTATTTTACATAACATAGTTCATATAAATTGTCTCATTTAACACTCACAACAGCCCTATGACATATGTTAAGGACAATTAATAGAATAGGAAAAGGATTCTTCTCTCTCTCTCTCAACAAATAAGGTTAACTGCCCAAGGTGAAATAGCTATTTAACTCCACAGCTGAAATTGAAATCCCAGTCTGTCTGGCTTCACAGTTTGTGCTCTGTTATACTACACCACGCAAAAAGAGGAGGAATGTGGTTCAAAAATACATGAATGCCACAAAACTCTTTCTGTTCTTTATAAAATCAAAGTCTGCCTCTACTAATTCTGGTTTAGATTGAGGTGAACGAGTCAATCCTGGTGGTCCTTATTTTCAAAAAGTTTTATTTCTTACATTGCAATGAAGAGAGTCAGTTTTTAGATTTTCTTTGAAGATACATCAGGAAATGTATGAGAAAAAGGAAGAAAAGTTGCCAGGTGACCTTGCCCTCCAACTCTGTTCTGAGCAAGAACAGAGAGGCTTGTCAAGGCTTCCTGACATCTGAATTTTTTTACGCCTGAATAATGAATTTTGAAAACAATTGACACTCTCTTTATTACTTGTATTTTGTTTCAAAAAGAAGCATAAGAAGGTACAGAAAAACATTGTTTCCTTGATATTTTTTTCTGGAATTTGGCAGCACTGACAGAAGCATTTGTTTCCTAAGAAAAACAGACATTCACAATTTCAGGTGTTCAGTGTTTTGAAATGACACGTGAAGGTAAGAACAGAATTGCTAATCAGAATTCCAAGAGAAAGACTGTCAGTAAAGGGAGTGATTTTTGATGTGGAAGACAGGATTTGACTTTATTTAATATATATGTAGGTGTCCTTTCTTCCAAAGATGACATCTTATTTATGCTTTTTTGACGAGGAAATTTAGTTTCTTTCGTCCTGCTCTGGAGGTGTATTTTCTTCATTTGATACCACCGAAGTAAACAAGGTTTGAGCAGAGAACACAGTGTTATCTGTAAGCAGCACCTACAGGATGCGGGACGTCTATTGCTGTGGATAAGAGTGAACAAAACAGGCAGTAAATCTGCCCTCGGCAAGCTTACTGTCTAAAGGGGAGACAGGTGATAAGCAAAATAAATATGTAAAATATATGGTATGAGACAGTGACAAGGACAATGCAAAGGAAAAAAAAAAAAAAAAAAACAGGAAGCGGACATGAAGGCTGAAGCCAGAAATTTTAGAATAGGTGGTCAGGGAAGGCTTCACTGAGCAAGTGACTTTTCAATATAGTGAAGATGTGAGTATCTGGGAAAGGGAATTTCAGGTAATGTAACAGCACGTGCAAGTGGACACTTGTAAAGCAGCCTAGTAGAGGGTAATAGAGTATAATTATTAGTAATTCTACTCAAAGAAATTGAAATTTTAAGTTTAAAAAGAGACAAGAAAGAAAATGTATTGGAAGGCCACCAGGGTATTTCAAAAAACCGAGAGAAACTGGTCTATGGGAAATTCCAACACGGAAGGGAAAACAAACCAAAGGGTCCCACGGAATATTCGTTATGAAGGCGAATCATCATCTAGACCAACTGTCACCTGGAACAACTTCTTTCTATCTAATGGCTTTCCACAGATGTGTCCTGGGCAGTCTCACCTATGGCTGTGTTTGGCTTCCTCGTCCATCTCTCGTCTCTGAGCTGCTGGCTCCCGGCTCCTGGCACGGTGACGAGCGCTGCCTTCACAGCTGGACGCCGCCACCTGACTCTCACTTCCCCCCTCACCAGCTGCGTCGTGGGCAAGTTGCATCACTGTCGTAGTTCAGCTTATTCCATAACCACCCTATTCCTTCCAGTGATAATATTTTATGATTTTAGCAAGCCTATGGGAGCTAATTGTGTTCCATGTGGAATTAACCCTTAAGAAGGAAATTATTCAAGAAAGAAGTTTAGAGAATGGGGGGGGTCACGGGCCTCTGCCCCACCCCCTCCCTCTTCCTCCTCCCACCCAAATTCCTCTCCCTTCCCTTTCCCCAACTGCTCCACAACATCTTAAAATGTAAAAAAAAAAAAAAAAAAAAAAAAAAGTACTAACAAATAAGTAAACTTTTTTTAAAAAAAGAAGGAAGTTTAGAGAGAATGAAAGGAGGGCTGAAATATTATCTTAATAAAAACCCACATTTAGAGGGTAGAAGAAAGAGAGGTTAAACAGGATGGAGAAGAACCAGAAAAGTTATAAAAAAATAAATCACAGAAATTAAAGATACGATTACAAGAAAGAGATAGAAATCGGTAGTTTCTTCATCTGAATAGACATCAAGGTCAATTACTAAGAAATAACCAGTAAAACTGGTGACAAGACTCTCTGATGACCACTGAGGAAAAGCAGGTTTGGAGAAAGAAGGCGGGGCGAAGATGGTGTGCTGGAGGAGAAGGGGCAAAACTGCAACAGCCTAAGAGTGAGCGGGTTTAATTTCTTTAAACTAACTATAATACTGATCCTAACCTTTTGGCCAATCTGTTTTTCTTTCAAACATCATTACAGCATAATGCCAATAAGTATATTCATAGACAGATGTCATGCACTGTTAATCAATCCAGACAATGACAATACATGTTATCTATGATCTCTAAGATGCTCTGCCATAAAATTTTGACTGTGGAAAAATTCCTGATAAAAAGCAGATATGCTCTCACAGAAATTCTGTACTTTTGAAAGGCAATCAAGGAGATTAGTTTAAATGCCATCTTTCCTGCTGTACCCACGCTAGTGGCCATCTCTTTATATGATCAGGATATACGTACCCTGTTATTACCCGCCCCCAGGATATCATTATTTTTAAATATGAAGAATTGAACAATAATGTTCAAAGCTCTTTATTTCCCCTGAAATTACACAGCTCTCTACGATCAGAAGGTTCAGAGTTTTCAGTTATTTATTTGAAAGAGAAAACAACTTAATAATTGGATATCTGAGCTATGAAGTCAATGGATACAAGTTTCAAGGTCACTAAAGCAATGCTGTAGGCAAATTTGCCACTTTTTTTTTTTTTTTACCCCAACTAAAGACACTTGCTGATTCATTGAAGCAGGGAACATTAGGGGATTCGATTTTTGCTCCTGAAATGGATCACAATTCATTACAACACAATTAAGATCTCTTTGTTCGGATCTTGGTCAGATCAGATTTATTACTTTTCCCATTTATATGTAAGATGCAAATTTAGAACTTGTAAAAAAAAATGCTCCATATATTTTTATTTAAGTACCAGATTTAGAAATAAAATTTTAGCCAAATATTGCTTAAATAAAAAGTACTTGTCTTTGTCACTTCCTGATTCTTTCTGCTCTCTCTCTGTTATCCTCAAGCTGGATGGAGTTATAACATTTTTAGAGCTACAAGAGAACTTAATAACCATCCAGTTGAGATTCTTGTTTTTTATGAAACCCTTTGAGAAATAAATAGATATATTATGGGTACAGTTGCTAGAAAAAATGCATACACACATAAAAATAAGACTTGCATTTAATTTCAGTGTTTCTGAATCCCAAAATAAGAACCCTTGGCCTAATCCAGCCCTGTAATTTTATAAATAAATAAAATGGCTAAATGAAGTTGCTAGAGGGGTGCTTTTACTCAAACAATTAATATGTAGCATAGTGGAAATTCAAAGTTATGTGTGCAGATAACCTATTCAACACTCTTTCTACAATGCTACCCTGATTCTCTCTGTGCCTGTTTCATACAAAAGTATTTATCCACTAAATTTTAACTTTATTGAGCCTAGAGTGCACACAAGGGATGGGAATGGATGCACAAGGGGGTAAATAGAGGGCAGCTTCTGGAGCCATACAGGCCTGGACTCCAGGCTCTCACACATACTAGCCCTGGGACCCTAGACTGCAGATTAGCTGATACAAGTGTCCATTTCCTCATCTGTTCATGAGTGATGTCTCTAAAATCCTAAAATCCATATTATGGGGCTTTTGGAGAATTAAAAATGATCATGCATGTAAAGTGCTTATCAAGGTGCTTGGAAGATTGTAGAAATAAATAATAAACGTATAAACTAAATAAGTAAATAACAAACCAGCTATTATTAGCTAGTAGTAATAATAGTAAAAGTATTACCAGCATTAGGTTATACAGAAGTTAAATTGAAAAGGTCTCCTGCCTTCCGTGGTCACTGTGTTGATTAGGTTTTCTGTGAACTTTTAACAGCACAAGCTGACATTCGGGATCTGCCATTAACAAGAACTTTAACAGATTCTCTGCCTTCCAGTTATAGTATGTACAGAGTTCTAAGTACGGTATGTAAGGCCTCTATATTGTTTGAGTGTGAAAGGTGAACACACACGAATAAGCCTGCTTATTTCTTTTGAAGGCTTTAAATTGCAATTCAGGAATCAGTCACCAGTGCGCACTGTTACAGTTTTGTGCTGCGGCTTTATGACTCACGCATCTCAGTTTCCTCAAATCACGTATTTAGATAAGTAAGAGCCATTGCAAGCTGATAATCTATGTTTTCGCTATTTAAAACAAAGTAGCAAAGATTAAGGGCAACCACTTTAAACGAACAAAATCTATGGCAAAATGACCACTTTAAACAAACAAAATCTATGGCAAAATTTTGTAATTTACACATTGGGAGATGCATAAATTTCTATCCCAAATTTGGTTCACGTCAGGACTGATGACATCACACACCAAGAGTGTATGAGAAGGTTGAAACTTACTTGCAGTTACTTACATGACCGAGTCTTTTCTGGAGAGAGCCCGGCAGGCTCCCAAGCAGGTCTAAAATGGCTTAAGCAAGGAAGAAAAAATGACTTAGGTTTTTACTGCTGGGGTAAAATTTCCCATACAGGGCCAGGAGCTTTCATGGTGGAATCACCAATGCTAGAGAAGGTAGCACCCAGGCTTTCTTATCAGCTTGCCCAGAGCTGGGGCAAAAGAGGAAGGGTCAGAATGAGCTTAAAAGCTGTCAGCAGTCAAATATCAAAAAATGGGGTCTCACTCTTCATTACACTGTGTTTGGTGAAGGATCATCACTCTCAGCTACTATCAATGCTTAATCATTTTCAATAGGTTGTTCCAACCCTATTCAGAGAAAACATGAAACTCATTTTCTGGGTGCATGACCCAAAAGCCTCCCACTGCAATGTAGGTTTATTATGGCACTGTCTTGCCCATTGATACTAGGCTCTGTTCTTGCAAATACTTTTGCTACATTTCTGCTAGAAGGAGAAACTGCCTGTATTATTCCATTTCTCTTGTTTATAACAGAATACCTGAAACTAAGTAATTTATAAAGAACTGAAATCTATTTCTTACAGTTTGGGAGGATGGAAAGTCTATGGTCCAGGTGATGCTTCTAGGTGAGGACTTTCTTGGTGGTGACTCCCTGCAGGATCCTGTGGTGACCAGTGTGACACATGAATAGGCTGAGCAAGAGAGCTAACCTGCTCTCTAGCTCTCCTTTTAAAGCCATCAGAACCATGCTCATTACTGCATGAATGGATAAATCCATTCACCAGGCTACAGTTCTCACAATCTAATCACCTCTTAAAGACCCCCACCTTTCAAATACCATAATTGGGTTTTCCCTACTGTTAACTATGTAAGGATGGAGATTAAGTTTCCAACACATGAACTTTTGGGGGACATTTGATCCATAGCACTGATCATTTGCAGCATTCTCCTCATATAATCGGGGCAAAAAGAAATGGTGAAAAATGATGACTATGCTTGACATATTTCTTTGTGACTATCTTTCTAATCAGGAAAAAAATTTGCTCATGTTCCAAGGATTTAAAATGAAATACGTTTAACTTTTTGCCAAGTTATATAGATCCTTCCAAGTTTATTTCTACTTTTAAAGTTACCAGATATATATTCCTCCTGAACTTTTTAAAATAGCTGCACACTAAACAGACAGCAACTGTGAATAACAGTGATAGGCAATAGTTTCTTGCTACTGTCAATGCAAAATGACCATTATGGTATACAATATAAGTGCTTTAGGGGCTCGGAGGAGAGACACACCTGCTTGAGATGGAGTGAATAGGGAAGATTCTTCCCAGGAGAAGAAGTGATTTAATAGATTAATAAGATTTATAGAAATTAAATGGAATAAGGAGGAGGAAATTTCAAGTAGGGGGGAAGCATAATGCCGCACATGGGTAAGTGTTAATACTCATACAAGACCCCAGTTTGAAAGCAATGCATGTATATGTGCCTGTGCTTTAAGTATACAGACACATAGATCTAACATAAGATAACAGCAGAAAAGGAACTGTATGTTCATTATGTTATAAAGAAATCCCTTTTTTGGAAAAATTATTAGAAACCAGCGAAACTGCCATACCTGCTCTGAAACAAGATTTATGGAACATGAAACTGCATGAAAAATAACAAAAGTTATAGAGCTTTCTTAAGGGCTTTTGAGACTAAAGGGCTATTGAAAATATAAGATGGGTGGAAGGAGAAGGTCTACCTAAGAATTAAGCAGGATCCCTCGAGAACGATAAAATCTGCTAGGAACCGTGTCTGTTTGAGTTCAACACCATGTTGCTGGTGCTTAAGCTAGTGACTAAAACATAAAAGGTGATCAAAAAATGTTTTTTGACTTAATTAATAAATGTATTTTCTTGGGAATTGGTGCAACATGGTTGGCACTGTATAATGTTGAACTAATAAAACCTTTTGCAGAGTATGGTTAGAGTGTTATTTAAATCAAATCCTTTTCAAAGTAGACCACATGTGTGCAACTTGCCAGTTATCTTAATTAGAAGTCAACTACCAGCAGAAGACTACTGTATGCTTGAAGATGGTAAATTAATGTTATGATAGAAGCATTATTCTGAGAAAATACACTGTGTAAACATAAGAACTACTGGGATTGGTTTCAAATCTAGCAGGACAGGTGTTCTGTTTTTATTAAATGTGTGTATCGGCATCCATACAGGGTTTCTATTAAGCAAACTGAGGACAGAAAGGTCTCTTCAGCATGCTAGGTAGAATATTACCAAAGGAAGCTGTCTAGTTCCCTTTGTTTTAGAGTTATTCTTCAGTAGAGTTTTATTATTCCCTGTGTCAGGCATAAATCATGTATTTTCATTTTACAAAATTTGATATAAACCCCTCAAAAATGTGATATAGATGGAAACTCATAATCCCTTATCTCTGAGATAACCACTATCTACATCATGCATGGTTTTATATCTATCTATCTAATCTACCTACACACACATAGTTATAGAGTCATATAGTTTTATATATGTAGTGGTTATCTCAGAGTTAAGGGATTATATATTGATGTACATATAATTATATGTATTATATATGTAATTATCAAAGACAAGAATGAAAGTGCATCTACAAAATTCCTCTATGCAGTCCTCTCACCTGCCCCCTCCCCACAAAACTTGCCAGCTTTGACTGATACAGTCTGCGATTTCCACACATTATTCTCTAGGTCCTAGGGTGCTCATCACTCACAAACCTTCTCATCTACGGTGCTAGCAAACTTAAGAAATGTATATAGAAGCTGTACAGGAACTAAAATGTAGTACTATTTTTACTTTCCAAAGTACAGGTTTCTTGGTAAACTGATTTTAAGGACACAGCTTTATCCAGAAACTAAAATGGAACTTTAATTTCATTTATTCAAAAAATACTTATAGTAGTATGCCAGAAGCTATGCCAAGCACTGGGTACAGAGCAGTTAACTGACATTCTTATGGAGCTTACATTGTAGTTGGGAAAAGACAGATAATGAAATCATAAACTATGTGGCATATCGAGGAACCATATAAGGAGTGCTAATAAGGACACTGACATTTTGAGTAGGGTGGTCTGGAAAGGCCTCATGGAGAAGGGGACACTTGAGCAAAGATAAGAAGGGTGCCAGCGTATTTGAGAGAATAGCATTCCAGGAACAATAAATGCAAAGGTCTTAGAATGACAGCATATCTGGTTTTCTACTTCTGTCTTCCTGAACCAAATTGCTTTTCCTACAGCTGGAGAACTACAGCCTAGTACAATGGAGCCCAAAGAAGCATTACAACTATCCCCCACCCCACATCCAGCCACTTCGTCTGATTTCATGCTAGTGTTCTCCTCACAGGAACAGGAGCAGAAAGAGGGCATGTTTTACCTATAATCTGCATATCAGAGAAAGAGCAGAGCCAGGATCAGAGACTATGCCAGAAGAATGTCCTTTCCCCGATATCACCAAATACAAAAAGACATCTCTCTTCCGTGGGAAGGAGACAATAATGGAAGAAGAGAGAGGAACTAAAAGTGACCCTCCAAACTGAAGAATTGAAAGTGATTTCCTTTACCTCTCTCTGTGTTGGGAATGAACAAGTGTCTCCTTCTATTTTAATGCAGTCACATGTAGCTTAACGACGGGGATATGTTGTGACAGATGAGTCGTGTGAAACCTCCTAGGGGGCACTTACACAAACGTAGATGGTTTAGTTTACTACACACCTAGGCTATATGGTATAGCCATTATAATCTTATAGGACCACTGCCGTATAATGGCCAAAATGTCATTCATTATGCGGCACATGACAGAACGAGTGTGCTTCAAAAAGTTCATGGAAAAATAAAATTAAAAGATAATATGAATCTTTCTATGAACTTTTTAAAATACCAGCACATTATTTTTATATTATATATCTTTTTCAGATATTTTAAAGACAGTTTACTCTAAGCTAGCATAAGTAAAATTTTCTCCCCAACAGGAGAATTATACTCACTGTCTTCTCTATGACATAACCCATTTTTTATTGGGTTATTTGCTTTTATTCATTATTCAACCATTTGGGTTACTCAATTGTACTGAATAAAATGTGAATAGTTCTCTACATAGAGAATGAATTCTTGTCAAAATCTCTGAGAGGTCCTGTTCTAAGGTCAACAGTTATCCCCATCCTTTTTATGAGAAGTTATTTTTCACTTCCTTCTGTTCAACTGAAAAGTGAGGGGAAGAGGGTGCAGAAGATGACTTGGAACTCACTGACTGTGGAAAGAGTCAGATGTGGATAAATTATGTGCTTAGACTAAGCTGGGAAGAAGCCAGTGTTGTTGGCTATGTTTTCTTCTCCATTAGGAATCTGAGCAAGTTAAAGAGAAAATAGACATAGGCGGGATGGACAGAAGAGGATGCATATGTCCACTCTGATAATTTTTGATGAAAAAGTAATTAGTATTTCAAAATATGAACTATGCAATTAACCCATATCTCCAAGGAAACTTGCAGTTTAGCATTTCAAAAGGTTTGAACCACTGTAGAGTAAATTTTTTGTACTAATCACCATAGTTTTCATACAGATAACTTCAGTATAATTCTGAACATCAGAGATGTTAGATAGTTCTCATTAAACTAATGTAGTTAATTGAATCTAGTCCAGGGACAACATTTACTTTGTAAAAAGAACTCCAGGCCACATCATTTTATGCGACATTTCAGCCCCAATTTTTAGAAAGAAGATAAATTTTTTTTTCATAAATAATTCAAGTAATGTCAAAACATTCTGTGGACTGCAAATTGCCAAATTAGACATAAGTCTTACTCATCTTATTTTACGGAAATTGAGTGATGCTTTCCTCTAAAAATTATACTGAAAGCATTTTTTCAAAGATCCATGAGAAATGGCTGCCTAAGCACATGTCTATAACTCTCTTTCTCTTCCTATTCTGCTCAGGGGCAGCTCAACTTGTATTTCGAATGAAGCCTATTCCTGGAAAATCATCAGGCTCCCAAACATATCTGAAGCTTCCATTACAGAGAAAATGGAATGGTCAATGCTAGCAAATAGAAGCATCAGAATGCTCCTGCCTACTGCCCATAGGAGGACTCAGGGCCCAGAGGCCTAGGAGGAGGTCCACCTTCCTGGTGTCATCTGAGCAAAGATTTCTGTGTTCGCAGCTGCTAGAGTGTTTTATTCTGGGAAGATTCTTTCAGCACACACAGACGAACCACCTCAGCCTGCTCACAGTGTGTATTCTCTGAATTACTTCTTTATCACACAAAGCAAGTGCATATGGCAATATCAAAGCAAGCATTCTGAGAAAGAAGAGAGGATTAAAGCATTAACAATATTTGATGACATATTTTAAAGCATCATGTGAAAACTGCAACATGGTTGGACTTTCTTATACTTATTTCTTTAGTAGATTTATTTTATTTTATTTTTTAAATACAACATGATTATGTTTCAATACATAAATTCTGTACAACCAAAAATTAAAACACCACAGTAAAATAAGTGGGAAAACACATGGTATTTTATTTGCAATGCTTGACAAAATGTTAACATCCTTAGTCACATATGAGCTTAGAAATCAATAACAAAGGGACTAATATTACAGCAGAGGTAAAAGGAAAAAAAACAGATAAATGAAATAATGCAAATAACTAATAAGGCTACATGATAATGACCCAACTTAACATTAACAGAGGAAAAAAGCAACTTCTCTGCAATATTACATCTTCAGTGACTAAAACTAGTGATATCTAATGTTTGCGCAGTTTTAGGAAGTGGGGACCTCTCATTCAAACATTGTGAGAACTTACTTCAATTAGGGGAAAATTTACTCAAAAGGTAGGATTTTGGATATAAGATGCCCCAGCAGCTCCAATCCAGAGAAATTATTCCAACAGTTTGACAAATTCAAATTTAAATGTAAGCATGTTCACTAAATAGAAAATCTGTAGGTGATACATTGTCCCCCCAAAACTTATTTTTAGAGCAGTTATAGTGTCACAGGAAAATTAAGTAGAGAAAAGTGTCTTCAAGAACACTCCTCACCTCCCAATAAGGAGGTCTCAGAGGAGGCACCTGAAAGTGTCACAGCAAAGACAACCTCTCCGAACCTCCAATAATGAGACCTCTGAATGCAGGAACTTAGGCCAGGAATAAAGAAATGTGCTTGTAACTATTGTTCTACTCTCTACTTCTATGAGAACCACTTTTGTTTATTTATTTATTTGTTTGTTTATTTATTTATTTATATATCAGATTCAATGCATGAGTGAGATCAGGCAGTATTTGTCTTTTGGTGCCTTGCTGATTTCCAGTTCCACCCATGTTGCAGCAAATGATAGGATATCATTTTTTTAATAGCTGAGTAGTATTCCATTGTGTACGTATACCACAGTTTTTTCTTCCATTCATCCACTGATGGGAATTTAGGTTGTTTCCACCTCTTGATGATTGTGAATAGCATTATAATGAATGTGGCATCACAGGTGTCTTTTTAATATATTGATTTCATTTTCTTTGGGTATATACCCAGTAGAGGAATAGCTAGCTTGTAAGGTAGGTCAGTTCTCTGAGGAAACTCCATACTGTTTTCCACAGTGGCTGTACTAATTCACACTCCCACCCTCCCACCAATAATCTAGGAGAGTTCTCTTTTCTCCACATCTTTGCCAGCATTTGTTCTTTTCTGTCTTGTTGATAATAACCATCTCACTGCAGTGAGGTGATAGCTCATTGTGGTTTTAATTTGCATTTCTCTGATGATTAGTGACGTTGAGCATTTTTTCATGTGCCTGTTGGCCATTTGTATGTCTTCTTTTGAGAAATGTCTGTTCAGTTCCTTTGCCCATTTTCTATTGGGTTATTTTGCTCTTGACGGAGGTGGGGAGAGGAGGGAGGAGGAAAAGTGGTGGACTAACGGGTACAAAACTATACTATTTACTCAAAGTGAATCATTGTACAGTATATGCATGTATTGAAACAACACACTAATGCCACAAATATGTACAAATAAATGTGGGGTTTTTTAATCTTAAAAAAATAAAGAAAGGAGAAGTAACTGTATATGTGAGAAAAAAAAAGAAAGAAATGGCTCTGCACCAAGTTTGAACTGGGCAGGGCAACTTCCCACCTGTGAGGACTGCAGATAAGGCCTTTGTTATTTCCATGGTTTGTCTTGAAAGATTAGACATAGGATTTTGGCCTGGAGGCAGATTCCTCAATTTCAAATAAAAATTATTTGTGTTTTCATCTTTGTTAATATCTGTTATGTGTGTGCGTGTGTGTGTGTTTGTGTAAACATTTAGCTCTTTACACTCTCTGGAATTAATTTTCCTGTATTGTGTTAAGTAGGGATCTACCATATATTGTTAAATCGAAGACTCAACTATAATTTTATTACTTTAATTTATATACCTCTAAGAAAGAAAAAAAATGCTTTCAGTTAAACAGTGACCTATGACCCTTCACAAACTGTAAGATATAAATTGATTTTGGAAATACTAAAATATGAAAAGAAATGAGTCTTAGAATCAATGAAATATAGTGGCTTTACTAATTTTGTTACAAATTGATAACCGGCAGTCTTTCTACCACTATTTAAATACCTCATGCTTTTCTCATGCTTTTTTCTTTTTTTATAAATTATATTTGCACATTAAACACAGGTTATTCTACACTCTACAATTTGTTTTATTACTTTTTCCATCTATTATTACATTAGTAACATTCAATCTCAATCTCTACCTTTATTTTTTTTAATGTTCAGTAATGTTTCTTATTCTTTTTTCAAAATTCTATTGACTTTTCTTATATATTTTCTCTTGCATATGAAGTTTAAAAGTACTTCATCAAGTTTTGTAGAAATAATTATTAGTGATTGACTATTGTTTCATTAAATTTACAAACAATTTTAGGTAGCATTAACACAATTAAAATATCAACTTTTTCAACAGACATTTAAATTGTTCAATTTTTTGCAGTTACAGACAATGCAAATTTAAATTTATGTAAGTTAAAATTTTGTACTTTGGTTAAATTCCTGAAAGTAAAATTGTTGAGTCAAAGGATATGTAATTTTTAATTTTGATAGATATTGCCAAATTTTACTCCAAAAATTAGACTTAATGTCCTATCAACGTGTGTGTATATATACATGTGTATATATATATATATATATATATATATATATATATATATATATATTTGTTCCCCCACACCCTCATTAACACTAAATATAATAAAATTTCAAAATATTTCATTATAACCGGTAGTTTTAAAATAACATCGTACTACAGCTTTATTTTCATTTCCTTAATTATGTGTGAAAGTGAGTAGCTTTTCATATTTTTACTGGTCAGATATATATTTTTTCTTGTATTCATTTTACTTCATTTGTCTTCACTGCTATTTTTTGCACACTCTGCTGATCAGCATTTTATTAATATCAACTTTTTCTTCACTTCATAGGAAAAGCCTGTTATCTCCCTTATTCTTCCACATATCAAGTTTGTTATTCCACCCTCGTTTCATATTTTGATAGCTGGTATCTTTTTCCCCTTGAAAATTTTAACCTCATTGACCCAGATGGAGAAATGAAACTTTCCTAGGTAAATGATGAGTATCTTTTCTTTTGGCCAAGTTTGTCTCAACCATGTCTGGCCAAGATGCTTGCTGAACTCCCGTGTTATGAATACACACAGCTGAAGGCTTGGCTGACCACCTAACAAGACAGAGTGTCCACCTGGAAATAATTTTCTCTTTTCATATACTCCAGTAAAGGTTTCCAAAGCATGACTTGCTAACATCAATGCCAATCACTATCCTTTCCATTACAGTGTTTGACCTTGAATTCACACATCTTGGATTTTGTTTCTTTGTGTTGGAATCTATTCTAATCACTTTTTAATTTATCAATCTTTTCCTCACTGTAAGAGGGTTTGTTTAGTGTCTTCTTAAGAAAAGCTACTAAAGCTAATGTAACCCCTGATAGTATGGACCCCAGGGGCTGAATTTCTAGATGACCCCTGAGAAGAAGAGGTGTTGACCCATCCCACAGCCATCTCATACTGCTCCAAGTCCATGGGTGTGTCACTGTCCTTGGGCTCTCACACACAGTCAACTGGAGATCCATGCTGATGGAGTGGAGAAGGAGAAGAGAATAGAGAAGAAAATCACGTGGAGAGTGCCATGGAGGGAGCAGCAGCATCACCAAGGTGGGGCCCTGGAATGCAAGGGGATCATTTGAGAGTTGTACTTGTACAGCCTTATGGGTGGCCTCCAGAACACTGCTGTAACTTTTGAGGTAGCTCATCACCTTGGGCCACACCGCAGAGTGGTCATTGTTGGCCAAGACAAAATCACTGTAGTATATCAAGGGCACTAAGAGTTGCCTCCCATTTCAAAGAAATGTAAGTTCTTAATATCCCTCAGCACTAATAGGAATTCAATTCAGAATAGCCAAGCAATCCCCTAATATGTTGTGGCCACATGGATTACGGCTACACTCTGCATTTATATCCTTTCTTACCTGGGAGTGCCTGGTCCTTACTCAGTTGTAGGCCACCGTCCGGTCTATTGAGTTTTACTTGATTCTGGGGAAATATTCAAACAGATGAGGAATCTTGTGTAAGATTTTCCTGCCCACTGTAGTGTGTAAGATGAAGCCTGTACTTGATTTCTAGTGGACATACATTCTCTGTAACCCAACTAGACAGCAGAGCCCTGGAGATTGAGAACATGTATTTAAAAATACCAGTAGAAATGGGAAATTAGAATATGCTGTGGATACTCAAAGAAGAAGATATCTCAGGGCACTGAAGAGAATGATAGCACAAGGAATACCATCTTCCTCATCACACCACTCAGCAGCCTACCAATATGCTAGAAGAGTCAGAGACCCCCATAAAAGGAGTCTGCTATTCCAGCACCTGTCAGGGATGTTCCAAGAGACTTGACACGAAGGCTTCAGAAACAAAACAAAACCAAAGAAAACAACCATGCAAAGGAAAAAGAAAACAAATCCAGGAAGCCCACCAACTAGAGGTGAAGCAAAAATGGGTAGGAGTGGGGGCTCCTCCGAAGCAATGGAAGCGGTCTCAGGGGATTTATCACTGCTACTCACTCTGGCTTATAGAAATCTTCATTCTGATATGGTTTTCACTCTATGAAGTTTCTCAATTACTTAATGAAAGTGGTATAATTTTAAATTTCTTGCAGGTCCTTCAATCTGTCTTTTGTATTATATAAAGTTGCAAGGAATACAATTCTTGGATTACACATTTTTTTCTCTAAAAATCTGCTTTCTTAGCTTACATGAGAAGCTCGATGCTGTTTTCATTCACTTTCCTCTATAAATAATCTGTTATCTCTGTCTTTAGACTTATAAAATTTTCTCTTTATCTCTGTCCAGAAAATTCCCTAGGTACATCTTTCTAAATTAATCCCATTTGAACTCAGGGAGCCTTTTTACTTAAAATTTAATTTTTTTTTTTCCATCATTCAGGGAAGTTTTCCTCCACTATCTATCTGATTGTTTCTTCTTGCCCAACTATCCCTGTCTCTTTTTAGGAAGGCCTGAATCAGCTCCCTGTCTCATTTTTTCATCTGCATCTTCCATTATTTTTGCTGTCTTCTATTTGATCTTCCAAAGAAATAATTTGGTTTACAGAGGTTTTGAGTTTCTTTGTTGAAATTTTAAATTTGGAAATCATACTTCCTATTTCCCAGAAGTCTACTTATTTTGTAGTTCTCTGATTATTCCATTGTGGTATGTCATAAGACCTTAAGAATTTACATTACAGTTCACTCAGGATTGTCTTCTATTTTTCAACTAAATATTTCCTCCAGGGGAACCACTGCTTTGAACACTTGGCTTGGTCTGCCTTCTTAAAATTAGTGTGTTTTTATACCTTAAGTCTTTCTCTGTCTACTCGTGTCTTTGGGCAAGGGTTCCCTCAAACCTATTCTCATCATCATTTCCAGTTCTCTAGGAACCTGCTTTGAAATCATGAGAGACATAGTATGTGTTTCTTGGCTATTAAGCAGACAGTGGCTCTGTTGGCTCACCTGTCGCTCATTCCTGTTTAGGCCTTTGCTTCACATGCCTTTCTAGTATAAGTGGGAAGAGACAGCCTTCTCCCAGCTGCACGGAAAGAGAATAGTTGATTCCAGCAGTCAGTTTCTACAAAAATATGGTTAGTAACATCCTGATGACTGAAATTCTATCACAATTACACATATAGGGCAGAACAAAGTCCTCTAGAGGCCTTATTCACTAAAGAGGTAATGGCATGCCCCCATTCTCTCCACACTATATAAAATCCACAATAAAAAATAAGAAAGAATGAATAGGTGGAGCACAGAGGATGTCTAGGAGAGTGAATTACTCTGTATGATACTATAATTGTAGATACATGCCCTTATACGTTTGTCCAAACCCATTGTCTTAGTGCATTCAGGCTGTTATAACAAAATACCTGAGATTGGGTGGCTTATAAACAACAGAAATTTATATCTTAAAATTCTAGAGTCTAGGAAGTCCAATATCAAGGCACCAACAAATTCCGTGTCTGGCGAGTATCTGTTTCCTGCTTCATAGATGGTGCCTTCTCACTGTGTCTTCACATGGTAGAAGGACAAACGAGCTCCCTTGAGCCTCTTTTATGAGGGCATTAATCCCCATGACATCACCTCCTAAAGGCCACACCTCTTATTACCATCACACTGAGAACTAGGTTTCAGCATATAAATTTGAGGAGGACATAAGAATTCCAACATTGCACCCATAGAGTGCACAACACCAAGAGTGAACTGCAATGTAAACTACAGACTTTGAGTGATAATGATGTGTCAGTGTAGGTTCACTGTAACAAATGTACCACCCGGTGAGGGATATTGATAACAGGGGAGGCTATACATGGGTAGAGGCAGGATGTAGATGGGAAATCTCTATAACTTCCGCTACGGCTCAGTACTTTTCCTAGCCCTTCCCCCAGCCTCTCCCAGGACCCCCGGTTCAGAGAATGGCAGGACACTTTAGTTCAGAGCTCCCTTCACAATGAGACAATTTCCTCCACCAGCACTGCAAGTTATCTGACTGACCCTCACCTGGTGCGTTTCCATGGAGAAAAATGAAACACTGAGGGAGCCAAAACTTTTCTCTTTTTTGGTCTCTTGCTTACACTATTTCAATAAGTGACTGAAGTCTTAATTGTTACTTTTAGTTGGCTCATTTTCCTAATTGACCATCTAGACACCTCATGGCTCTTGACAATAATCTTGTTTTCAAGAAAATCGTAAACAAAAAAATTGACAGGCTTGATTACATACCAATTAAAATAGTATGCCAAGAGCCCCTACAAAAAGTTAAAATACAAGCAACAAAGAGAAACTATTTGCAGTATGTGTAAAAGGCATAGCCAGAATATATAAAGAGTTCCTGAAAATTAATAAGAAAAAAATTCACAGAAAAAATAAAAACAGACAACATAATGAATACACACATGCATGCATGCACAAACACATGTACTACCAATGAGAGAAGTAGAGATAGAAACGATCAGTTTTATACATTTATACACTTTTATCAAATGTGAACAAAAGGTAATTTTATACACTTATCAAAATGGTAAAATCTAACTTAAAATATTGATAATATTCAATGTCGTGATTAGACTATTGGGAAACAACCTTTCCCATATACTGTTGATAGATTGTGTCCTAGTGTAAATATTGTCTGTCCATAATGGTCAGCCACAGGAAAAAAAGAAAAATTCTCTGGCCCCAAGTTTATACTTCCAGGTTTCCATTCTACAGAAATATTCGCACATTGCACCAAAATATAAGTACAAAGACATTCCACTCAGCATTGCCTACAATATTGACAAATTTAAAACAACTTATATATTAGGTATATTATAACTAAATCTATAATATTATATGACATGCATTCATTAAAATTATAAGGTTCAGATTTCTGAGGTAGAATGGAGAAATAATATGAGTTCCCTCCTTTAATTCTAATAAAATGGGAATAAACAGGTAAAACATAGAAAAAAAGAAAGAAAATATTTATAAGTATCCATGGCTACTTTTATTCTGCATTGAACAAGGATCAAAAGAATGAAAGACAAACGTTATTGGAGTGAAAAAGACAGAAGAGAAAAGATGAAAGGAGTGTCTCCAGCTCTTGAAGTTTAAGAAAGATGTGACTACAATCCACTGGTTATATCTATTCCCTCACTTTTATCAAGGATAACAGAAACGTAATAGAATTAAGGTCAACCAAACATATCTGCCAAACCAATTACTATAAAAGAGATAAATCGGTCTATTAATACAAACAGATTGGATCTAAAAGTAAAACCCAACAGTAACCTATGTTTAAGGGAAAAAAATTAAAACAAGTGACTCACTAGAGTTGAAAGTAAAATTGTAGGCAATTATATAACAAGTAAATGTAACAAAAAGAAAATGAGGGTTAAAATATTAATATTAGTCAAGGGAGAAATTGAAGCAAAAAGCACTAAATGAGAAAAGTGGCAATTTCATTAACAATAAATGGCAAAATTCACCAAAATGATTGTGAAAATCTATTCTTCTGATTAAATAGAATCTAAACATATAAAACAAGCATTTCAGGAAATGCATCTTAAAATAGATAAAGTATTAATAACAGGAGACTTTAACGCAACTTTCTCAGCCTCTAAAGAATCAAGTAGATTAAAAAAGGAACAAACAAGAAATATAAATAACAATGCGGATCAAAAAGACATATTAATCTGTATATTCTGACAACAAAGAACATACCTTTCTTTTATGTGTTTATGTAATATTTCAAAATCTTATTTTTTTATTATTCCACAAAAATAGTACAATATATGAGGGTATTTTAAAATGTTCATAGACATACAGAATGAAAAAATAATATGAATCTTATGAGACAGATAAAATTAAGAGATAAAAACAGAAACAATAACAAAAAGAAAATACTAAAAACATATATTACCTGGAAATTACTTTTTATGTTTGTGCAGAAAGAAAATAACTGAAATAGACAACCACCTGGAAAACAAAAACATGAAAAAATAATAACATAAAGAGAAAAATCTATGGATTTAATTGCTGATTTTAGTAGAAAATAAAGTAACTGCATGAATTAACTATTCAACACAAAAAAATTAGAGAAAGTTAAAGAAAATAAGCTCAAAGAAACAATAAATGAATGAATAAAGATAAAAATGGAAAATCAAGAATTTGGAAGAAAAGAAAAATAAATCAATTCCAGAGGTATCTTCTTGAAAAACAACAAGCAAGTAGTAAAATAATTAAGGTTATATCTAGTCTGAGTAAAATAATTAAGCCTATATCTAGCCTAACTGAGAAAAGAGACAGAAGATGCACACACACACAAAAATGAAGACGGAGAAAAAAAAAATGGAATAACAGCATAGTTTGCTCAAATCAATGCAATTAAACTCGACAACCTAGAAAACAATAGATGCTTTCCTACGATAATAATAATTTCTAAAATTGTTCACTAAAGAATAAGAATACAAATCGAATAATATGTTTTGAATGAGAAAAATAATAGAGCTGCTCTGTAGACATGATAGAGGCAAGATAGGTGGACAGAGGAAGTCCATCACAGTTCCAAGAAACAAATAGCTCCAAGCATCAAAAATGCTCTGGAACATGGGAGAAGAGGGAAGCTTCTAAATTCTGTCTATGAATTCAGTGTAACATTGATGACAAAACTGGTCAAAAACAGCAAAGAAAGGAAAAAACTAACAATCACATTACTAATGCTGATGCAAAATGCTGGCCAATATATTTAAGTAGAATATTAGAAATATAATATGAACTTGCATTCATTCTGGAAATGGATAGAATTTTCAATATTAATATAATTCATTGTATTAATAGTGTGGCAGGATTTGGCGTCTGTCTCTATATAGCCACTTAAGCCTCCCTGGAGTGTGCTTTCTTGGTACTGTAGTGGCTGGAACTCTAAAATCTGCCTTTTCCAGTCACACTTGCACGTAGGAAGCTGGGTGTGATTAGGTTCTGGCAATCAGGCAGGCAAGGCAGACTTTGCTACTTGAATTTGGAACTGAGTTAAACAAGAAAAGAGGAAGGAAGTTAGGATCTGCTTTGTGATATGAATTGAAGCAACCCCATTGGACCCGTGCACACGAGCTTCCTGATTCAACAAGTTCAGCATCAATGGTAGCTGCTTTACAGATGAGAGGAGTGAGGGTGCACTGACAGCTGGTACCTGCACCCAGAAGCCTACCTAGAGCCAGCTACTCCAGCTCTTAAAAAGATTTTGAAAGCAGTGGAATACCTGTCAAGAATTCCTTTTCTGTCTAAACTAGCTAGAGTGATATCTGTTACCTATAATTGGTAAGCAGGTCAAAGGAAAAAGAACATATGACCAGCTCCTTTGATGTCAAAAAGGCTATTAGAATTTCTTGTTGATTCCTGTTAGAATTTCTTAAAGAAATTTTGATATAAGTGGATACTTTCTTAATGAAATAAAATGTCGTTAAAACAAGCTGATATTATGCTTACTGGATGAACACTAAAAGCATTCCCATTACAGTACAACACAAGGTTGCCCATCTTCACTAGTATTTTTTGAGATATATTTTTTTGGAAGTACCAGCCAATGCAAGTGAGGGTGGGGGGACATAAAAATTGAACAGAAGAAACAAAATTTCTATTATTTTTGTAACTAGAAAATCCAGGAAAATCAACTAAAATTACTAGAAAAGAGGTTATCTAGCTATTAAGTTAATATACCAAAGTTAAGCTTTTCAAAGCACAGAGGGATAAATACCATATGTACTCATAAGTGGGAGCTAAGAGAGAAAGAAGGAAGGAAAGACAACAGTGGGGCATTGTACTTGCCGAGGGAGAGAACACACCTAGGGATATAAATTGGAGTGGGGAAAGGGGGATGGGGAGGGGAGTTGGGGATAATTGAGGGGATAATTGGGTGGGGGACAGAGGTATAATCACAGTTTGTGGTAATAGGCATGCTGCCCGTATGAATCTGACCATCACATCTTAGGCACGAGTGGTGACAATTTGCTCTGTACCCCATGAATATTCATAACCAATAAAAATAAATAAATAAAAAAGAAGTAAAGATTTTCTGTTTAAAAATAACCACACAGAAAAAATGGGGGAAATTCTATTTATAAGCCAAAGACAAAAGAAAACAAGGAAGACTTACAAATAAATTTAACAATAAATGTGTCAATCCCATATGAGAACTTTAAAACTCCGAGAGTCATAAAAGAAGATGCAAATAAATAAAAGACCTAACTTCTTACTGTATATTAATGCTGAATATTTTAAAGATGTCTAAACTAGGAATCTAAACCTTTTATATGGTTCCAATAAAAATAACAAGAGTATTCAATATCTATTTTTTGAAACTAGATTGACTAATTAAAAGTTTACAGTGTAAAATAAGCATGTAAGAAAAACAATAACAATTCTGAAATGTTAGAGATGAAACAATTTGTAACTATAGTTACCAGCTATTAAAACACACTTGATAGCTACAATCATTAAAATAATGTGGCACAGTTTCATAATTAGGTGGAGAGTTTTCAGAAATAGTCTTAATTAAGAGTCAGCAATTAGTATGTGATAAAGGTGACATAGCCAATCAGAGAGAGAAGATGTTTTTTGTTTTTAATAATTCCAGATAGATCAAAGATTTAAATTTTAAAAAGATTTAAAAGTATTAGAACAAAAAAATGAGAAAACGTTCATCCAATATTGCAGTAAGGAATTCATTTTAAGTAAGACACAATACACAAAAGCCCTAAAGAAAACTATTGATAATTTCAAATAAATAAATTTTTTGCATGGTAATGATGTGGTAACAGCATCATCAGCTAAGTACAGAGTCAAATGGAAAAATGGAAAAGTTTAAAATTATAACCCATTAGCAAAAGTACTAATTTGCATTCTTCCTATAAAGTTTGATATAAAATTCACATGCCATACTATTCACAATATAAAGTGTACCATTTAATAGCTTTCAGTATATTCACACAGATGCACAACAATCACAATTCATCCATTCTGGAATATTTCCATCATCCTAAAAAAACCTAGTATCCATTAGTGATTACTCCCCATTTCACCCCAACACTGCTTCCTTAGCCCCAGGAACCTACATTCTGTCTCTATAGATTTGCCTATTCTAGGATTTCCATATAAAATGGTATATTATATATGGTCTTTTGTGATTGGCTTCTTTCACTTAACATGATGTTTTCAAGGTTCATTCATGTCATATTGTAGAATGAGTCAGTACTTCATTTCTTTTTATTGATGAATAATATTCTATTGTATGAATATACAGTACCACACACAGTTTGTTTATACTTTATTTGTTGATGGACATTTGGGTTGTTTCCACTTTTTGACTATTATGAATAATGCTGCTAAGAATATTTCTGTACAAGTTTTTGTGCGAACATACAAATATGCTTTCATTTATCTCGGGTATATACCTAGAAGTAGAACATCTGAGTCACATGACAACTCTATTTTTAAATTATTAAGGAATTAACAGACTGTTTCCAAAGTGGCTGTACTATTTTATATTCCCACTAGACATATAGGAGGGTTTGAATTTATCCATATATTTGAAAACAATTATTATCTGTCATATATATGTATATACATACATACACACATATATATATAGACAGAGAGAGATAGCCATGGTATAGTGGGTATGAAGTGTTAGCCCACTGTAGTTTTTTGTTTGTTTGTTTAAGGCTTTATTACTTGATAGTAAGGAGAACACTAGGGATTGCTCCCAAAGTAGTTTTGATTTGGATTTCTCTAATAGCTAATGATGTTGAGAATCTTTTCATGTGTTTATTGTCGATGTGTATATCTTTGAATTAATATTTATTCAGATCCTTTGCCCATTTTAAATTGTGTTGTCTTTTTTGCATTGAGTTGCAAGACTTATTTATATATTCTGGACACTAGTCCTTTAACAGCCATATGGTTTCCAAGTATTTTCACCGATTCTGTGGGTTGTCTTTTTACTTTCTTGAGAGTGTCTTTTGTATCTGGTCTTCTAGCCTTCCCTCTCCCAGCATGAAACCTATACCGTACTAGAGACCTGGGCAGAGGGCAGAGTCCCAGTATTCTCAGCTTGCCATAACTGGAATAAAGGACCCCCCAACCTCTTGGCCTCACTCAACAGAATTTTGCCATCATTTGAGAAATGCTGGTGGCCTGCCTTTTCAGATGAGCTACTGTATCCCTGGATTGGGAGCTAAAGGCACATGGAGCCTCACCTTTTTGGCCACACCCACCAGGAGGGGAGTGTCCATCGTGATGATCTGCTGGAGGGCGGCAAGTTGGGGGTTGGGAGGAGAGAGTCACAGCTCAAGTGCCACAGACTCTCACTCTTCTTATCAAGATTTGGTAGATTTTTTTCCAAATAAATGTTTCTTTATTTGCTGTATGTGCTTAGGATAATTTCCAGAGATCTTACATTTTTTAATTATTTTTTACCAATTATTATTGTTTTACTGGGAACAGGTCCACAGGATTCTAATGCTACCATTCAGGAAGTGGAACTGTACTAATTTATTTTTTAAAACAGATTTTAGAAACTAAAATAAGAAAAAGTAACAACCATTTATCTTTAATTTGGCCACTCTACCTATTGTATCTGAATCTCAGAATGTTACATTTAGAAGGAACTTTTGCAGTCATCTTTTACAATCCCTCATATTACAAAGAAGAACTGCCTCCTTAAAAGATAAAAGACTTTGCTAAACTTCACATAGCTACTCAATGACAGAGCCAGTACAGAAACCCATGCCACCTGATTTATGTTTTTAATGTCAATTTGGGAAAAAGTCTTTATATAGCCAGTACTCTCAGCCCAGGCAGGAGGGAACAGCATCATCATTGCCTTTCTCACATGGTTGATGCCTCCACCTGTACAGCACCATTTTGTTTTCTTTGCATGTGTTATGTGCTATGAAGATGAGAAAGCAAGGTGGTATTCAGGATAAGAATGAAAATGGGTAGGACAGAGTTTGAGATATTGTTGCTGTATTATTATCACTGGCATCTTCAACAGCAGCATATTTGATATTTTTTGAATGGTTATTTTTGGCGGAAAATGTGGTAAGCACTTCCTATTAAGGACATGAAAGAAATGACCTTAAAAATAAATTTTAGTCATCTGAAATATTTATCCTCCTGTTGCTTTGCCTCCCGTGGATTTGTCACCCCTGACCCGTTGGGTGACAGAGCTGCCAAAGATTACTCAAAGCCCATCTCTTCTGAGCAGTGAGAAGCCCCGAAAAGGGGTTAATCTCCCAGAACCCTCAAGATAGAGGCATTCCTTCCATTTGGGAAATTAACCACGAATTGGGGTTCTCTTCCCACATTTATTCTCCAGACCAGGAAGTTACAGGAAGAGAGCATAGGTGGGGTTTTTGCTAAGTACAGTTTAACAAATTTAACAATAGAAGCTGGTGACATTCAGTAAGACAAGCAAGGTGGCATTCTATAATGCAATTAAGTTGATCCACTAACAAAAGCTTGATTTTAGCAAACATTCTCTTCTTACAACAATTTCCCGGTATCTTTACATATCATTCAGTAACCTGTCTGTCTTTGAGCCAGCAAACTTGCTGTGTTACAACTCTTTATCTTACAACAGAGACTATAGCATGGGGAAATTTTTCTGTCCTTTGCAAGGTCAATATTTGAAACTGCAAGGCTTTGCAAAACCAGGCCCTGTGAAGTACATTTGCTTTATGCATACCCCACATTCTCCCACCAGTTTTTCTCTAATCCAAATTAACTTGGTGTTTTCAACATGTTTTGTACTGAAAATCTTTTCTGATCCACAAGGGAAATCTTGGGTTTGACTGACAGTGTAAGGTCAAAAGTAAAATTACAAGCAAGATTGATATGCTAGGATTTAAATATACCTAAAACTGAATGTTAGCAATTGAATCTAGCAGTATCACTTATGGAAGTTACATTCCTGACCACAGATAAATTTTAAAAAACAATTTTTAAAAAAACCTCACCAAATTTCCAATAATTTCACCAGCCCGCTCTTAATGGTCTCACATCTACCCTCTCCCATTGCTACCCCTGCCTATAGAAGAAAAAAGTCACAAAATCTTCCTATCCTCTAAACCTCTGCCTCCCTCCACCAGGAAAAATGCCCAGTTGGCTGACTTTGAGGTCAGGTTGCAAACCAATTTATGTAAAATATCTTTTTGAGGCTAGCAATGTTAATATACTATTTTGGGGCCTTGAATTGCTGCTGAGTTTTGTTATATTTGATGCTTGATAAAGCTTTTGAAAAGATATCATCAAAAAGCCACTAAAATGTAATATAAAAGAGGTTAAAAAAGGCGGGGGGATAAGATAAAATAGTGATGAAGTACTTTTAAAGGAAATGCATTATTTGAAGGAAAAGAAGACAGAGAAAACTGGAAATAGCAGAGGATAAAAATATATGGAAAGAGAAAATGAGTAAGAGCAAAGTGAACAATAGGAGTGAGGAAAGCTAGAAAGAATGAGAAATAAAATAAAATGATGGGAAAGATTTAAACCTGTTAATTATATGTTTTAACTGCTCAATTTCATATTTCCCTATGCTAGTATTTCTACTCCTGTTAGTTATTGTTGATGTTATTTTTGTCTTTCTTTTTGGCTGGAACATAAAGACTTGCAGGATATAAGCAGCATGTTATGCCTTTTGGATTACTTTCTATTAATTCAAATGTTAGAATAATATTCACTGCAGATTCACCATTAGTAAAGCAAAACTTGCATAGCCAAATAACATAATTAATTTAATATGAGCTTAGATGTTAAACGCATCAGAAGAAATTTTCTTGAAAAAGCATTCTAGTTACATTAACTGCCTCTTTCTTTCACCACTAATTCTGAATTATGCCAAGGCATGGGTTTGCTATTGAATCAAAGGAATATCTTTAGAATGTAAAGTGTAAATATTAATCTAATCTAGGTAGATGCTTGAGAGACTCACCTGTTAATAAAATACAAGAGATTTGGAGCATGATCATTCTGAGATTTTCTTTTGGCATCTATGAGAATTTTTTTACAGGGTTTTAAGAATAACTGTGTCATTGCTGTGTCTTCCAGACTAAGAGATCTCTGGATATTCAAGGTGCCAATGAACTATTCCCAAAATGTCCCCTGCGGACAGATGAGCAGAGCTTGGTCCTGCCTATGACAGATCAGGAGACACAAATTAGAAAGCAGGGGACTGACTAAAGGCTCAAAACAGACATACCTGCTCGGAAATAAGGTACATTTGGCAATCAACAATGAGGGAAGTCTCTCCCAGAAAGAAAAAATGAGCTCAAAACTTTAAAAAAGAATTTATTGAACCTTGGGAGAAATGAGACAGTTAATGATAGATAGATAGATAGATAGATAGATAGATAGATAGATAGATAGATAGATAGATAGATAGATAGATAGATTGATAGGTAGGTAGGGAGGGAGGGAGGGAGGGAGGTAGGTAGGTAGGTAGACAGACAGACAGACAGACAGACAGACAGACAGACAGACAGACAGACAGATAGATAGATAGATAGATAGACAGACAGGTAGATGATACCAATGGCCTCTGAAAATACCTCTGTACCATAGTAAAGTGAGTGAGTTAGTTCATAAAGTTCATCCATGCAGGGACTGACTTATCAACTCCAACTCTTTGTTGCTTCAACTCCTAAACTATGACCTGTAATTTCAATACCTTCCAAATTCTAAACTGGTAGGTTTGGTTTGGTTCATCCTAAACTTGCATAATGGAGATTAGAGGAGCGAACCTAACCTTCTCGTTCCATTCTCACCTTTCAGTGGGGATTTAGTCTTGTGTTCCACGTTAATGACTGGCCTGGCTGTATATACAGTGCTCCAGATCCTCTGAGATCCTGCCTCATTCCGCATTTTTTCCTGGGGCTTGACCCCTCTCTGTGGCTGAATCCCTATTTTTTCCGGTCAGAAATCCCTAGTCCCACATTCTCATCTACCTGGATTTCAATCTTTGGGCCCGGTCTGCGTGCTGTGGCTTCCTGTCTGTTATCAGGAGGCTGCTCGCTGGGCTCATCTCTGGTTTCCCCTATCCGCTTGCCCAATCTTCTCCTACTGCTTGTGGGCAGATGCCCTCACTCTACTGCCAGGGCTCTGTCTGCCTTCGCTCTGGCTGCCCCATCTGGCCACAACCCAAGCCTGGATCATGCCACTCTGAGACACTGGGAAAAGCTCAAGATCTGTCCATTTCCTCCATTTCAAAAGACAAGGATGATTGAAAATATTTTTATAATCTGTCATTGACAAATATTAAAGAAAACAGAAGGGTCTTCAGATGGTAAATTTCCAGATGTCTAGAAAAACAACTCATGTAGAAAACCTGTTTTTTTAAGACTGACTAGTACAACTAAATGTAGGAATTTACTCATTATTCCATTTGGCACAAATACACTTAAGATGAGCACTTAAAGTGCCACTTTAAGATGAGCTCAATGCAAAGTATGGAGGATGTTAATGTAAATTAAGCTCCGTCTCTCTTCTCAGGGACTCTGGCCTGGAGGGTGGGGAGTAGTTTCTGCTTACGGAAATGGAAAGAACATTACCAACAGTACCAGAAGCAAAAATTCTCAGTGTCCACATTAGAAAAGCAATATCTCTTGCATCCAATCCAATGTTTATGTGAAAGACAGAGGTTACACATCTAAATCCCATAGTCCAGATCTTTTCCTACATTAAGTACTTTCTCTTTTCAGTGTGGATTTAAAGACAAAGCCTTTGCAGGAGCAGCCTAGCAAACATTCAGATCATCCTGCCACTTGTGGCTACACCCTTGGGCTGTACTCAGGTTTAAAGAATATGGCAACACGTTATTGGTAGCTGCACACCTGTGGCTGTCTATACAGGTCTGTGTCCTGCACTGTGGCCTAGTACAGCTTTCATGCACCTTTATATTATTAGAGCAATTTGCCTCGTTCAGAAAGCAGCTGCAAACAAAAGAACCTGTGATCCCATTCCGTTTGCATCTTTCTCCATTTTAACCTGCAAAATAGCACACTCAGTCCTTAGTGCTCATGTTTTACGATGACTTATACTGAAAGGAAAATTTACTACAAACCCTTCAATAGGCAGAATATAGGGAAAATTTCCCCATATTTGGAAGAAAATGCATGAAATAAATGGGTTGTGTTTTTTGTCTACATCAGCTTGCTTTATTTTATTGCTACATTCATACGATAAAGGTTACCAATAAATCTCTATATCGTTCAGAGGTAGCATTCTGACTGAGAGAATTGGGGAGCCAGATCCATATCATACAACCAAGGCAACCCATTTATCAAAAATATTCTGACAGAGAAAATAAAGTGAACTGTTTTGTGCTATTAATCATGGCACAAATGAAAATAAAATCAGGATCAATGCCAATTATTCTTGTATTGCCCTCAGAGGAAAAAAAAAACAATGAATTAAATAATTTAAGCTGATCACATTAAGTTCAGTAATGTAGGCAAATACTGTTCATGCCTTATAAATAAATTTTGGGAAATTGGCAAGCACATTTTTAGAGCTGCTTCTCAAGTGTATTAATTTTCTTTTTTTTTTTAACCTGCTTCCTAGTGTCCTATGAAGCTGTAATAAGATGTTTATACATCAGACAGAGGCAGAGCATGGACCAAACTGCTGTATCCTCCACTGGTGAGACATAGAGTCACCAATCCATTGACTGGTTGACCAGTGAGTTGATAAGTTTAGTACGGACTTGATACCAGGCACTATACCATTCACATCATGACACAATAGGAATTGTGTTGCCAGCTAGATAGAACTTTGCCTCTTTTTAGAAGCAGGATTTCTGTGCCATGGCTGCTTAACACATCTATGATAGTCAGGTAGATTTTAAATTCTATCCAAGTTGTGCCTGTGCTATGAAGATAGACATCAATCCTAGCAAGAGGACCTATTTTAGCTGAAAAATGAGGTGCATTGATTGGCCAACTCTAAGTAGCAGAATTTTTTCTAGTTTTTGCCTATGACTTATTCATTAAGAATGATTCACATTCATATTCTGAAATTAAGTTAAATGATTCAGTGTACACAGAATTGCCTCATAAACTCCAAAGCTTTGCAGATTAAAAATATTTGTGTCTTTTTAATGTTGGCTTTCATAGAAAGGATCATATAGAAAAACGAGTTATACTTGGGTAGTCATTATTGACAGTTAATTAATCATTACAACGCATTAGAGACAGTCAGATTCATTGCAGCGTAACAAGAATAAACTTAAGGGTCCTGCTGGAAGGAAAAGGGCTGCTAGTTGTCTTACATCTCTGAAGGTGCATATACTTACTTCCAGGAAGACGTGGAGTACTTTAAGCCAGGTATTAAAGGCAGAGCCATCTGGCCAGCACATGACTACTCACTTCTAGGGTCCTTCTTAAGAAATAAAGTTTAATCTTACTTGAGTCTCTGTATATTTGAATCTTTTGATAAAGCAGTTTAGCCTGTCATTTTACTAATATAATTTCTAATCCACCATCTATATATTTTTTTAGATATGCTTATTCTAAAATATATATGTGTATATACACATATATATTGGGGTGTATTATGTGTGGTTTATAAAGTATGTGAAGTATGTTGTACCATAGACCTCATTCTGTTCTCATCTGTTTACCCCAAACAAGACTGCAGTGAACACACTTGCATGTTTCTCAGTGTGTACCTTTGAAGAGTTTTAGGTTTTTCAGTTTACACTAAAAACACAATTGCAAGATAGATACATATATAGCTTCACTAAGTACTTCACTAAGTGCTTCACTAAGCAACTGCCAAGTAGCTCTTCAGGTTCTGTTCACCAGATTTCCCCTACCCATCCTTGCCAGTACTTGAGATTATCCACCTTTATCATTTTTTTGTCAATCTGGTTGATATCTGCTGCTGCTAATTTATATGCATCTTATTCTTGGGTTTTTTTTTTTTTTTTTGGATTTACTCTGTTGCTTGTTTTCTGTCTTCTTGAAATAAACATCTAGCTCATTATTTTCAGTTATTTTGCTACCTGAAAAAATGTATGTATTAGTCCATTTCTGTTGCTTATAACAAAATACTTAGAAGTAGGTCACTTGTAAGAAGATAAAATTTATTGCTTTCAGTTTCAGAACCTGGGAAGTCCAAAGTCCAGGGAGCACATCCGGCGACAGTGACCCATGGGTCTCACATGATAAAAATGGCAGCGCAGAGAGAGACTCTCACGTGCTCTCCTTTTAAGGCCTTTAGAAACATACCCATGACCGCCATTATTAATCCATTCATTAGGGCATAGTCCTCATAGTCTACCTCTTTAAGGCCCCATCTTTCAATTGCCATAATAGGATTTCCCATCCTCTTAACACTGTCAGAGCAGGAACTAAGTTTTGGGGGGACATCAATCACAGCAGTATGAAATCTATAACTTTTTCGTAAGTGTTGCATTAACTGTATTTCACACATTTTGACATACCATGGTTTTTTGTCATTCAGTTTGAAAAATTTAGTAATTTACATACTGAATTCTGCTTTAACTAAACAGTTATTTAGGGAGTCTTAAAAATATGTTTCTAGGATTTTTTCCTAACTATTGACTTATTACCCACTATGGTTAAGAAATCTAGACTGTACAATATTATTTTTTTAGAAATTATTGCAGCTTTTGATGAAAACTAGTCCATTATCAATGTTTGCAATATTATATATGTGTTTGAAGTGAACATGAATTCTGTATTTTCTGTATATAAAGATATATTTGTATATATGTGTATATATATATACATATACACATATATACATACAAGTTTAATACAAGTTTATTAATTTTGCTATTCAATTTCCTATACCTTCACACACATTTTATTTGCTTGATCTATCAGTTTCTGAGTGAGGCCTCTAAAAATTCCTAGCTCTCATTCATAACATCCTTCCTAAAATGGGGACTGGTGCAGTTAGTTGCATCATATCTAGGGAAAAGCACACACAACCCCTTCCAGAATCTAGAAACCGACCTTTTACTCAAGGCTAAGTTTTTCTTGTTCCTGTGATATTTAAAAATAAATATTCTTAAATACTGTTTATAAAATATACCTAAGGATCTCTTGAATATTCCTTTGGGAATGGAACTTGCTGTACTGTTTCTACCACCATTTTTTAACAAAAGAATTTTTAAACATAGACCACCATTGTTCAATAAAAGAATTTTAAAATATATTATTTTTTAACAAGTACTTTCTGCACAGACTCAATTACTAAGAAATGATATAAAACTTTCACATAGAAAAACATTGTGGGGTTTAATAAGAGAGAGTTGAAAAAAGAAAAATAATTGGTTTATATATTATAATATGTCTTTCTATCAATTTCTTCTTTGCATTTTCTGACAAATTTTCTATAAATTATGTTCATTTCATGGTAAAGAAACCTGAATTAAAATACCAAGTGCAAAGGAAGGGCAGGATTTGGCTGACATATGTAAATGCAAATAAAAAGTATGCTGTAGGGAAAGTGAGACTACGTTGAAGGTGACATGCTGGTGGGAATGAGATGTGCTGAGCAAGCACTTTGACTGAACAAGCAATTTGGGGCACTGCCGTAAGCTGCAGGCATTTGAGAAAAAAATACATTGAAAATGTAATTGGGAAAGGCTTGGCTAATTAGACCCCCAAACAGCATCAATCTTTAGGACTGAAAAGCCAGAGGAAAACAAATTGGCAATCAATAAGAAAAGGTGATAATGCAAAACAACAACAATAAATACACGTATAAGAAAAGGCACACCTTATTTTAACTTTTGGGTAAACAGTATTATAAAAGTCTGTTTTTAAGTTAAATGTGTACAGATATAGATTTATACATATGTGCATGTTTCTTTATGCTGTGTATACAAGAGAAACAGGCACATTACCACAATATAAACTGTCTTAAGTACAAATTGGTGTTCTGCAGCACTATGATTTTGCAGCATATTTTAAAGAAATCGTACTCTTCTCTTCCACCAAAGACAGAATGAAGAAAAAAGGAAAAAGAAGACAATCAATGTAAGAAGGCTTAAAAAACAATTATCCTCATTAGTATTTTTCTTCCCCCAGCTAATGAAATCTTGTTAGAGTCAAAGAAAAAGACAAAAAAAAATTTATTCTTTTCAAAAATAAGATGGGAGATTTGTAAATGTAAAAATAAAAATAATCAGTGACAGAGGGAAGACTCATAAAAAGAAGAGCTTTTTTATCCAGTTTCCTTAAATAGCACCTAGTTTTTAGGTTAATACACTCAGTTACTCTCTATTTTGAAAAATGATCAAGCCACAAATATAATTTACATAACCTTAGGCCTTGTCAAACACAAACCACTTGAGAAAATCAAGTTTTTGTCTATACCCCTTGCCTGACAGTTTACCCTCTGCTTTGGGTTGAGTTTTCCCCCAAAACTTGACCCCCACTTTGACTTTGTTAACAGGGTGCGAAATCTTTTTATGGTAATTGAAAGATGGGGCTTTGAAGATGTGATTAGACTGTAGCACCATGCCATAGTGAATGGATTAATAATGGTGGTCATTGGGCTGAGCCCGTGGCGCACTCGGTAGCGTGCTGCGCTAGCAGAGCGGCGACGCTCCCGCTGTGGGTTCGGATCCTATATAGGAATGACCGGTGCACTCCCTGGCTGAGCGCCGGTCACGAAAAAAAAATAAATAAATAAAAAATAATGGTGGTCATTAGCATGGTTCTGAGGGTTTTCAAAGAAGAGCACATGAGAGCCTTTCTTTCTCTCTACTTTGTCATTTCTGCCATTTGAGACCCCTAGGGTCACTGTCACCACCACTAAGACCCTAAACAGATCATTCCCTGCACTGTAGACTTCTCAGCCTCCCAAACTGTAAGCAATAAGTTTCATTTTCTTATAAATTACCCAGTTCCAGATGTTTTATTATAAGCAACAGAAATAGGCTAATATAGATAATTGGTACGAGAGAAATGGAGTGTTGCTTATAACAAATACTCGAAAATGTGGAAGCAGCTTTGGAACTGGGAATTGAGGGGAGACTGGAAGAATTTGGAGGAGCAAGCTAGAAAAAGCCTAGCTGCTGGTGGGAATTTAGAAGACAAGGAAACCAGGGAAAGTTTGGAACTTCTTAGAAACTGGTTAAATGCTGGTGAGCAGAATGCTGATAGAAATATGGACAGCAAAGACCATTCTGTGAAGATCTCAAATATAAATGAGAGGGGACTTATTCAAAACTGGGGAAAAGATCACCCTTCGACTGGAATTTAGCTGCCTTCTGTTCATGCCCAAAACTATTATGGAATGTGGAACTTAAAGGTACTGAGCCAGGGTATTTGGTGGAAGAAATTTCTAAGCAGCAAAGCATTAAGGAAGCTGCATGGCTACTTGTAACAGCCTACGCTGAGTTATGGTGGCAAAGGCAGGACCCAAAGCCAGAATTTAAAAGGAAAGCAGAGTGTAAATACTTGGAAAATTTGCAGCCTGGCCATATTATAGAGAAGCAGAGAGTATTTTCAGAAGAAAAATGCAATGGTACTAAGATTACCACAAAATAAAGGGATTACCAGGGGAAGAGTGAAAAGACACTGAAGGCATTGCAGAAGCCTCTGGAGCCAACTCTTTCATTTCAGGCCTAAAGGGCTAGGAAGACTGAATGATCTCGAGGAACAGGTCTGAGGTGCACTCCATAGGCTCGCTGCCGAAGGCAACCTTGGGATGCTGCTTCCAGCACCAGCATGCTGGCTTCTTTGGCTGCTCCAGCTGTGGCTAAATTGGCCCCAGGTGTGGCTGGACCTGCAGCTTTGGAAGATACAACCAGGTAGCCTTGGCAGCATGCACATGGTGTGAAGTTTGCAGGCTCACAGAAAGCCAGAGCTGTGGAGCCTTGGGATCCTCCACCCTGATTTCAAAGGATGTATGGAAAAGCCTGGGGGCCCAGGAAGAGATCTGTCTCAGGGGTGGAGTAACTGCAGACAGCCTTAGAGCAGTAAATAGAGCAATGCTGAGCGGAAATGTGGGGCTGGAGTTGCAGCAGAAAACCCCACCAAGGCCATGTGTAGTGGAACTGTGGAAGTGAGAACACCATGAAGACTATCAGTGTACAACACCAGCCTGCGAGAGCTGACGCATGGCCTCAGACCAAGAAAGCCATAGAAGTGGAGCTCCCCAAGGACTTGGCAACCCAACCCCCACACCAGCACACAGAGGAGGTCATACATGGAGTCAAGGTACATGACATGTCAAGATTTGAGATTTAATGCCTGTTCTGCTAGGTTTCAGACTTGTTTGTGACCGGTTACACCTTTCTTTTGGCCTATTTCTCCCTTTTTGAATGAGAATACGTACCCTATGCTTATCCCACCATTGTATCTTGGAAGCACATAACTTGTGTTGATTTCACAGATGGGACTTTGGACTTTTGAGTTGAAACAAGTTAAGACTTTGGGGATGGAATGAATGTATTTGTATTTGGAAAGGACATGAGTTTGGGGAGGTGAAGGGCAGAATGCTTTGGATTGAATTATGTCCCCCCAAAACTTGACCCACACTGTGACTGTGTGTTAAGAGCATGGGAATTCCTATTATTGTAATTGAAAGGTGGGGCTTTGAAAAGGTGATTAGATTGTAGGACCATGCCCTAAAGAATGGATTAATAATGGTGGTCATGGGTGTGGTTCTGAGGGATTTAAAAGGAGACACATGAGAGTCTCTCTCTCTCTACTCCACCATTTCTGAGTCACTGTCACTACCACCAAGACCCTCACTAGATGTGTTCCCTGCACTGTGGACTTCCCAGCCTCCAAAACTGTAAGCAATAAATTTCATTTTTTTACAAATTACCCAGTTCCAGGTATTTTGTTATAAGCAACACAAACAGATTAATACAGCCTCTTTACATTTCTTTTCTCAGACATTGGTGGATTTGAACAGCACTTATATAAAAGGCAGATTCCAAGGTGACCTTACCTAAGGCCAAGCATATGGTTGAATACAGTCACTGAGGTAGCTCAAGGAATAACTTTTTTCTTCAGAAGCTAAGGTAATATAACATTCCCACTACTTAATTGTTGTATCCTCACTGTCTCAAATGAAAGATTATCTCAGCCTTCTATTCTATCAATTTATTCATTCAACAAGTGCTTATTGAAACTCTACTGTGTTCAGGTACTGCAACAGAGCATTAAAAAAAAAGTACAAAAATCCCAGCCCTCATAGAACATTTATTCCAGTGGGAGACAGATGATAAATGAGAAAAATAAGAAAAAATATTTAGTATATTAATTGGTGATGATTGTGGAAAAAAATATATAAAACAAAGAATAGAAATAGAAAATGAGGTGGTGGTAGAAATTTAATTTAATAAGCAGTAATAATGTGATGTAAAATATATTTGGTGAAACAAAAAAAATTAAAAAGGATAAGTGAAAGAATAAATATGGCTAATGAAAGAGCTAGTGAGTTAGAAGTATATGATAATAGAAAAGGACAAAAATAAAAATAAAATAATTAAGAGATAGATAGGCCTGATGGAGATATGCCTATATCTGCATAGTAAATGTCTCAGAGGAGGAAAATATCAAAATGAAAAGAAGAAAATATTTTTTAAAGTAATAGAAATAAACTTTTTTCAAGCTGAAAGGCGTCATAATCTAACCACTTCTCACCACCTCTGCTGCTACTACTTTAATCAAAGTCATTCCCTCTGGTCTGGATAACTGTAGTAGTCTCCTAATGGCATCTGTCCTTGCTCTCCTGCTCAACACAGCAGCCAGAGGAAACTTTTAGAATTGTCAATCATGACACATCTCTCCAAGTCCTACAACGGACACTCAGATTAAAGAGCAAAATTGTTACAATGCACCTGATGGAATTTGGATGTACTGTCCTCCCAGAACTTGTGGAAACCTGATTCTCAGTGTGACAGTTTGAGTCACAGGGATAGATCCCTCATGAATGGATTAATGCTCTCCCTGGAAGGTGGGTAGTGAGTGCGTTCCCACTCTACTAGTTCCCGTGAGAGCTGGCTGTTTAAAAAGACCCTGGCACCTCTCCCCCCACCTCTTGCTTCCTCTCACCATGTGATCTGCTTGTACCTGCCACTTTCAACATGAGCAGAAGCAGCCTGAGGCCTGCACCAGACACAGCTGTCCAAGAATCATAAGCCAAATAATCTTCTGTTCTTTATATGTTACCCAGTCTCAGGTATTCTGTTTTAGCAACACAAATTGGACTAATACAGCACCTACAGTCCAGATCTTGGTTTCTAACATCATTCTTTCTCCAAGTTCTGGTTCTAACATCATTCAGAACCAGAGCTCTTAGAAAAATGGCTAATTGAGGACACAATGAGGTTGGAGCATCTGGTAGTGCCAAAAAGTAAGTGATCACAATAAACACAACAATGGGGGTTCGTCAAAGGGACATAGAAGCCAACTAAAATAGCTTTTAAAGGACAAAGCTAGAACAATATGGCACAAAATATGAAGTAGTATTTGTTTATAACCTAAAATTTTTTAAAAATCCATGAGTCTCTACTGATATAAACAAATGTTTGAGTGAATAAGCAAATAGGGAAGAAAAAATAAATCACCTGTGTAGAAGAATTCCAAATAATTTGTGAAGATACTTGCCTTCAGAGAGGTGGAACATAATTCATCATTCCTTAAATGTGGACTGCACATAGTAACTTCCTAGCAAAGAGCAAAAAGAGTAACATTACAATGGAGAAATGGATAAGCAGTATTTAGCCAGGTGATTAATATTAACATCAATTGTGATAAGTCACCCTGGTTGGACGTACCTTTGATGTGATCTGATAAAAGCAGCATTTTACCTGTAAAGTCTTTCTCCCAAAAACATATAACTTGAATCTAATCATGAGATAAATATTAGAAAAATTCCAGTTGAGAAACATTCTATAAAATATCTGACTTATACTCTTCAATACTGCCAAAATTATCAAAAACGTCTGAGAAACTGTCACAGCTAAGAGGAGACTAAGAAGAAATGACCAGTAAATGTAATACAGTGTCATGGATGGGATCCCAGAACACAAAAAGGATGTGAGATAAAAACCAAGAAAACCTAGAATTCTGTTGCCTCAGTGATCCCTGGGGCTTACTCTCTCACCTCCTTTAAATCTTGCTCAAATACAGCCTATTCAAAAAAGCCTATCCTGATCATCACATTTAAATTTAAATCTTCAACAATCTCGAACTACCCTTACCTTAGTACTATATATAAAAGCCCATGGAAAAATGAAATTAAGACAATACAGATCTTTCTATGAACTATTTGAAGACCCTCATATATATATATACACACACAATTATGAGGTTCTTGCATAAGGCAAAGAGTGTGTGTGTATATATGTATGCGATATACATACAAGTGTGTATGTGTGTACACACTAGGGGACTTCAAGAAGTTTGTGGAAAAATAGAATCAAAAGATAAGAATAGAAAATATAAACTTTATTTCTCAATGTAGCTTCCATCAAGTTCAAGGAACTTTTATAAGCAAAAATGCCAATCATTTAATTCATCCCTAAAGGACTGATGGTCCTGGGAATTTAACCATGTCAAAGCAGTCTTTTTTACATTATTAACTGAAGAAAACTGGGTGCCCTTTATAGGCTTTTTAAGATTAGGAAACAAAAAGAAGTCAGAAGGAGCCAAATCAGGATTGTAAGGTGGATGACTAATGATTTCCCATTGGAACTCTCACAAAATGGCCCTTGCTTGATGAGAGAAATTAGCAGAAGCATTGTCATGGTGGATAAAGACTCTCTGGTGAAGCTTTCCTAGGTGTTTTTCTGCTAAACCTTTGTCTTTCTAAAACACTCTCATAATAAATATGCAGGTGTTATCAGTCTTCGGTCCTCCAGAAAGTCAACAAGCAGAATGCCTGGAGCATTCCATAAACTGTTGCCATGACCTTTGCTTTCAACCAGTCCACTTTTGCTTTGACTGGATCACTTCCACCTCTTGGTAGCCCTTGCTTTGATTGTGCTTTATCTTCAGGATCATACTGGTAAAGCCATGTTTCACCTCCTGTTACAATTCTTTGAAGAAATGCCTCAGAATCTCAATCCCACTTGTTTAAAACTTCCAGTAAAAACTGTGCTCTTGTCTGCAGCTGATCTGAGTGCAACAATTTTGGCACCCATGGAGCAGGAAGTTTGCTCAACTGTCATTTTTCAGTCAGAATTGTGTGAGCTGAACCAATCAGATGTCTGTGGTGTTGGCTATTGTTTCTTCTGTTCATTGTCGGTCCTCTTCATCTAGGGCACGAGCAAGATTAATTTTTTCCTTGCAAATTGATGTGGATGGTCTGCTTCTGTGGGCTTCATCTTCAACATTATGTCGTCCCTTCTCAAAACAAGTAATCCTTTTGTAAACTGCTGATTTCTTTGGGGCATTACCCCATAAACTTTTCATAAAGCATCACTGATTTTACCATTCTTCCACCAAAGCTTCACCATAAATTTGATGTTTGTTTGATGTTTGTTGTTGCGGAAGCCATGTTGCTCCATAGGGGATCTTTTCAACCTAATGTCACATCCTTCTAGAGCCTCAAACTAGATCCTGTTTGGACATGTTATAACAAGTTAGTACAAGTTTATTTTGGTGCAAAAAAAAAATGAAATCCATGCATAATTTTTTCATACTACCCATTTTTCATGAACTTTTCAAAGACCCCTCGTGTTTGTGTATGTGTGTGTGTGTGTGTGTATGCATGCACATGTGTGTGTATAAAGAGATTTATTATATGAAAACTGAGAAGTCTCAGGATCTTCAGTCAGCAAGCCAAAAAGCCAGGAGGGCAAATGGTGTAGATCCAGTTCAAAAGCCAGCAGGCTTCAGACCAAATTTTTTATTAGAATCCAAAGGCAAGGAAAGGCCAGTGTCTCAGCTTAAGAAGTCAGATGGCAGGAGTTCACTTTAACTTACCGCTTTTTTCAGGTCTTACATTGATTGCCCTTCATTAGGGAGGTCAGTCTATTTTACCCAGTCTACCAATTCAAATGTTAATCTCATTCAGAAACACTTTCACAGACACATCCAGAATAATTTTTGGCCAAATGTCTGCACACCCAGTGGCCCAGTCAAGTTGACAAATAAAATTAATCAGCACAAGTCCACCCCTTGTCAACTTGGAAGACACTTGAATCTCCTTAAAACACATTTATTTTCCAAATAAAGAAAGTAAAAAAGTTCATAATTCTTCCTTCCATGATATAGCTATTCTGCATACAACCAAAAATGCATTAGCCCCTTCCACAGAAGAGGAGGTAAAGTCCTTAACTAATGTTTACTCTCCTGCTTGGTATCCCACAACTTAAATGCTTTAATGTAAAATTAACAATTCTTAAATACTGTGATATAAAGTTAATACACATTATATAATGAGAAAATAAGCTAGGGAAGAAATAAACATATTTGATACAAATACAAACATATTCATAACAAAATAATTACAGTCCTCATTTCTGTAACTGGTCACATAGTTGTAGTTAATATTTATAATTGCCTTCTTCCACTATCCATTTTGTATTCCTTTTGCCTTATGCAAGAGCCTCACCTGATCATGGTTCTTTACCTGGTGGGGCAACTCAAATATTTATTACTGAAAGGTTTGGGATATTAGTAGTCTTGCCGGGATTGGGTTATTGTAATTTCCATTGACCTTAATCACAGGGCATGGTAATACTAAAAGACACCCTAAGAAATTTCCTGTATTCCTAACCTCCATTGTAGAATAGCAGTCGAATTTTATTTACCTCAATAGTCAGGATCAATCACCCCAGCTAGTAGAGTAACTCCCTTTTTTGCCTGCTGATTCAGAAGCATGAGGAGCCCAAAGTAGATGGGTGACAATCTTAACTTCCAGTTCAGTGGAATCATTGTTGTGTCTCTCTGACGGAATCATTTCTCCCTTTGGAACTAATACCTCTAGGCCAGCATAGCATAAGGCCATGGGAATTGGAGATAAAAACTTTGCAAAGGGATCACTACAGGTAATAGTGAGTGATGCCACTCACATTTCTACCCCTTGATTCTCAGATTTGTGAATTCTGGCTATGGAACAAAGAGTACTATATATTGGATGCTGATTCAGAGCACACAAAGCCTTCTAGTGAACCTTGCTCCAGCCAGGCCAGGCATTGCCACCCAATTTTAACTGTAAGTGAGTCTCAAAATGCCATTCCATCATTCCATCAAGCCAGTTGTTTGGGGATGGTAGAACACATTGTAAAACCAGTGAATTCTATGAGCATGGGACCATTGCTGCACTTCTTTTTGCCGTGAATTGAGTTCCCTAATTAAAAGCAATGCTGTATGGAATATTATGATGGTAGATAAGCCATTCTATAAGTCCACAGATGGTAGTTTTGACAGAAGCATTGCATGCAGGGAAGACAAATATGTATGCAGAATAAGTGTGTATCCCAGTAAAAAATTTTTAAAAATTTGCCTCTTCCATGATGGAAGTGGTCAAATGTAATCAACCTGACCCCTGGTAGTTGGCTATCACCTCAGGAAATATTTAAGGAGGGGATTCAATATTGATCTCTGCTGCTGGAAGATTGGGCACCTAGCAGTGGTTGCAGCCAGCCAAGTTGGCCTTGGTGAGTGGAAATCCAAATTACTGAGCACATGCATAATCTTTATACCTGCCACCATGAGGTGCCACTTTGTACATGAGGGCATGGCAGGGGTCGCTAGGGAAAAAAGGATGACTGTCATCCACAGGTGGATCATCCTGTCCACTTGATTATTACCATCCTTCTCTACTGAGGTCACCTTTTGGTGAGCATTTACATGGGACACAAATATCTACATGTTTTTTGTCCATTCAGAGAGATCTATCTATATGCTTTTTTCTCAAGTTTCTTGGTCACCAATTTTTCAATTATATTCCCTCTAAGTCCAGTCAAACCATTGGTCACAGCCCACAAGTGAATACATAATTGCACATCTGGCTATTTCTGCTTCCAAGCAAAGTGAACAACCAGGTTAACTATTTAATATTCTGCCCACTGAGGATTTTCCTTTACACCTGTTCTACATGGATGTCCCAGAAAGGGCTTGTAGTGCTAAAGCCGTCTACTTTCAGGTGATGCCTGAAGAATCACCTGTAAACCAGGCCCGAGTCTTTTTTTCCTCTGTCAGCAGATGATAGGGAACTCCAAGTTAGGCCATAGGTGCAGGCTGGGAAAGAGAAGGCAGTATAACAGTGGACCCACATAGAAGCAAGGAGCCACAGACAACTGAAAAAAGAAGCTACTCAGAGGCCAGTGAGTCATCACCAGGGATCAGCACACAGTCCATCCCATGGGAAGTGTATGGAGTGTGGGTGGTGGGGGAGACGGGCCCAACAGGGAAACATTAGGGCACAGCATAGGGGACAGCTGATCTTCCCTCCATTCAGCACAGGTCCACTCAGTGGAGACTGGTCAGGAATATAGAACTGAAGGGAGTGAAGTCTGCTGAAAAGACTCAGGCCCAGACCAGAGTTTCCACACAGCCCAGGTGTACGAGACCTCATGAGACCCGGAAGTATATACAAGGTCAACCATTAAAACCTGAGCTGCACAGAAAGCCTTCCCCAGAGAATCAGCAGCAATGAAGCAATTTAACTCAACTACAGGGCTCAAGTGCTGGTACCCACAGGAAGTTCCTCCATTTTAGAAGTAACCAAAGGACAAGAAATTAGTTCCAGTAGAGAGTTAAGTGCTGGGAACAGTGAATAATGCAACACAGAACTGACAGAAAAAGCAAAATACCCACAGATCAGACAAAGTTTGATATTAACTAGTAAAGGTCTAACACCATGAAAGAATACCTATAAAACCTGGCATAACCAGAAGCCCCCTGGGCTCCCCAGCCAGGGAGTGGGGAGGGATGAGGGCCCCAACTACGCTCCCCTGACATCCACAATCAGCCCAGTGATGACCACTGAGCTGCCACTAGAAGCATCCTGGGCTCCTGAGCTGGAACACTGGGGGTCCAAGGGCTTCAGCCATGCCCCCCGACATCCACACCAGCCCACCAATGACCACTGAGCCACCACCAGAAACACCCTCAGCTCCTGAGCTGGGGCCATGGAGGGCCAAGAGTTTCAGCCACACCACCCTGACATCTGCATCCAGCCCATCAATGACCAAGCCACCACTGTAAGCCCCCTGGTCTCCCCTGCTGGAATGAAGGGGATGGCACGGGCCTCAATCATGCCCCACTCCTTCCTCCTCCTCCCACCTAATTTCCCTCTCCCTTCACCTCTTTCCCCTCTCCCCTTCCCCTTCAACTGCTCTGCAACATCTTCGAATGAAGCATGGAGCTGGGGAAAGCCATACCCAGCTACAATTATGCAAGCTGTGGCCACCACCCCAGGGCCCAGCTGGGGTCCTGAGGCATGGAGCCAGAGAAAGCCAAACTCAGCCACAACCAGGTAAAGAGCACACGAAAAACACCATTTCCATGTGGGTAGCCCACCATAGCCACTGAATTGCCATGGCTGCTGCAAAAGCAGCCAGTCTCTATAGCAGCAGTCACAGCCACCATGTAGATGACATGCCAGACTCTCAACTGCATTGACACAAGAAGAGGCACCAGTGGAGACCAAAAGGAAAAAAAAAGAAAGAAGAGATCTTCTCTCTCCACAAATCCACAAAGCACACTCCAGAGTAATAGAAGAAGCATCTGATTTATGATAATAGGGAGGACTTGATCACACCTGTCTCAGTGCTGGACAGATCATGTAGGCAACAAACCAACAGAGGAACAGTGAATCTATCAGATGGAGAGAACAAATCTATGGTTATTAGAGAGGGAAGGGGTAAGGGAGGGAGGTGAGAGGGAAAGGGAGAGATTGAATAAGGGTCATAAAGAATAAGTATGATTTGTAACAATATGTTAATAAAATAAATAAATAAATATATTCGGAAAATACAGATATCTTTTAAAAAACGCTAAATTATGACACAGACTGGAGAGTTAAAATATTTCTGAGATAGGACAGTGAAGGTGTATTCCTGGCCTTTCCAGCTGCTGCATACTGATTCAGGTGGTTCTTCCAGACAGAGATGGAGAAAAAGAAATTTGCCAGATCAATAGCTGTGTATAAGGTATCAGGAAATGTGTTCATTTGCTCAAGCAATGAGTCCACATCTGAGACAGCAGCTGCAATCGGAGTCACCACCTGATTAAGCTTACAATAATCCACTGCCTTTCTCCAAAATACATCTGTCTTCTGTATAGGCCAAATAGATGAGTTGTATGGGAATGTGGTAGAATCACCACTCCTGCATTTTTCAAGTCTTTGGTGGTGGCACCAATATCTGTAATCTCTCTAGGAGTGTGGTATTATTTTGGTTTACTCTTTTCCTAGATAAAGGCAACCCACTTGGTTTCTATTTGGCTTTTGCCAGCATAATGCCCTCACTATTCAGGTCAGTAAACAAAAGTTGGGATTCTGCCAGCTGCTGAGTATGTTTATTTCAATTATTCATTCCACAACTGGGGAAATAACCACAGGATGAGTTCAGTAACCCACCGGGCCCACAATAAGACATACCTGACCTAAAACTTCATTGATTACCTGACATCCACAAGCTCCTATTCTGACTGGTGATGTTTTGGGTCTTCTGGAAACAGTGTCTGCGCAGAGCCAGTGTCCAGTAGCCTCCAAAGGGTCTGACTCTTTACTTTTCTTCAATGCACTGTTATCCTGGTAAAAGGCTGTAAGTCCTTCTGGGGAAGGCTAGGAGAAAAATTAATAGTATAAATTTTGGGCTGTATACCGGAGTCCTTCCTTAACAAAACAGCCTCCCATTCACTCAAGGGGTTCTGGGTCTATAAATTCTGGGAATTGTTTGAGGGGCAGTGACTCTCAACTTTTTGCTTTTTCCTTCAGGTTAGATTTGTGTTTTCTTGATCTAAAACTTTTCTGCTTATACAGAGCAAGTAAGGATTTGGTAGGCTTTCTATTTATGTCACTTCTAAGAACACTATAATCAACTAGGCAACACCATAGTTCTGTGTAAGTTGGATTATTTTGATTGCTGCTTTGACTCTGCTGTCCACTATGATAACCATGTCCACCTTGCCTTTGGTAATTGAGTGCCACCATTTGGCCTCTGCTATCCCAGGATCCAATTATCCCCATTGCACTTAGGTTTCTCAGTTCAGTGACTACAATTCCCTCTGTAAGTTCTGGCCTACAAAGAAGAGCAATCACAGAGCTCTTCAAGGATGCCAGGGCTCCCTTCATAAATTTATTTCCCACAGTGCTGGTGAAAGGTATGTCTTCTGGACTCTCCCACTGTGAGTGAGTAGGTCATAAATGACAAATTCACTCTACTATTCCAATCTTCCTAAGCCTTCGAATCGCTTCCTCTCCATTAAGCCAAGGCAGGTTTAGCATTTTTTAATTTATTTACTGTAGGCCACCTTTTGTTCTGTATTTCAGCCAATCAAATAAATTGTTGAACTTAAATAAATCAAAGAACTTTTTCTAACTCCCCAAACTGTAACATTAAGTGTAGAATCTTTGCTTAGTGAGCTGATGTCAATAAATTCAGCCTGATCCAGCTTCATGTTTCTTCCACCATTATCTCGTACTCTTATTCATTCCCACACATGTTCCCCAGATTTCTGTCTGTATAAATTAGAAAACTCAAGTAGTTACTTGGTGGTGTAATGTACCTCCTCATGGGTTTCATTTTATACTTCACCTTTTGGGGCCTGCTGGGACTTGTGTCTAGTTACAGGCCTAGAAGCAATAGGGGTGGCAGAAGTCATAGGGGTGGTAAGGGTGGGTCCTGAGGAGACTTGGCATCATTTTGCATGTTAATTGTCTCAAGGGAGGGCATGATAGTTTCCTCAGATACTGCAGGGCTATTGCTCTCAGACAGGGGTGAAGAGGTCACTCCCACTGAGTGTGAAGAGTCTGCTCTCACTGAAGTTGGAGAAACCTCTTCTACTGGCAAAGAAAGCTCATCAAAATTTAGGGGATCAATGTCCCAGATTCATCAGGATCTTCTCACATGTGACCATTTCAATGTTCGGGATCCCATTTCTTCCCAGTCAATGCCCTCACCTTAACAGTAGACGTTCTGTGGAGCTGAGTTCAATTTGCATTGTAATTCATCCAGTGGCAGAATGAGATTCTGAATTTGATTTTCAGCAGTCTCAGCCCTGGGCTAAAGGAGGTAAAGGTCTCCTTGAATGTATACATCAGGTCATTTATGCAGCTCATGAGCTGGGAATTCAATTCCTTGTACTCATCCTTTTCTTTTCCCTCTTTGTCCAGCAACAACAGAAGCAACCATCCAATCTTATTATATTCACTAGTTTGTGAAAAAATGTTCAAAAGTATCATATACACACTCACCCAGATCCTTTCTTCTTATAAATTATTGATTAAGAATATTCGATACAGATATTTTGATTATCTCTATCGCTAGATAAAGCCAGAGATGTCAGTGCTCTCTTTACTACTGGAAATAGAGTCATTTGGGTCTTCAATCTGATAAGATTAGAGAGCCAATTCCAGAAACCTTTAAGCCAATTCAGAAAACTCACCCTTAAAATTCTGTTTCTCTATAATCACTCTCTCTACAAAAATCTGTGGTTAGTCAGGGTTCTTCAGAGAAACAGAACAAATAGGAGAAAGAGAGAGAGACATTTATTATAAGAAATTGGCTCACACAAATATAGAGGCTGGCAAGTCCCAAGATATGCAGTCAGTAATGTGGAGACTTAGGAGAGCTGATGATGTAGTCTCAGTCCAAGTCTGAAGGCCTGAGAACCAGACAGCCAGTAACACAAGCCCTGTTCTGAAAGCTGACAGTTTCAAAACCCAAGAATTTTTCAGTTAGAATTTGAAATCAGGAAAAGATTGTCCCAGCTCAAGCAGTCAGGCAGGAGGAGTTTGCTCTTACTCGGCCGTCTTGTTTATTTTCGGGTCTTAGATTGATCAGACGAGGCCCACCCACATAAGCAGGGAAATTTGCTTTACTCGGTCTATAAATTAAATGTTAATGTCACCTAGAAACACCCCAGCAGACACACCTTGAATAATCTTTGATCAAATGGCTAGACACCTTGTGCACGGCCCAGTCAAGCTGACACATAGTTAGCCATCACAAAGAACAAAAAATTGGGGACTTTCTTATTTATAGATATATTTTAAATGCCAAGAACAATGACAGTAGGTCCTTAATACATATTTTTTGAATAAATGAGTACATTGCCAAACAAATTCTATTTTAAAACCCCACAATACAATTATTTTAGGAAAATTTTTAAACATCAAAGACAAAAAGATCATAAAATCTTGAAGAGAGGTAAAATAGAACACCTAACAAAGAACAAGAATTAGATTAATATCAGACCCTTTAACAGCCACACTTGATGTAACACAATAAGGAAATATTTTGACTATTAATAAAATTAATAAGAGACTTTTGAAATCAGAATTTTGCATCTTGCAAATTGTCAATCAAATGTGAAAGTATAATAAAAATGTTTTAGTCATTTAAATCCTCAGAAAATTTGCCATCTGTAAACCACATTAAAAATAGTTTCTGAGGAAGTGGACCAATTAGAAGAGGAAAAAAACATAAAACATGCTTTTACTTAAAGAGAGGAATTAATAGTGATGAAGTAACTTGGAAAATTTGTTGCTTTGTAAAATGGGGGAAAAAAAAAACTGACCAAAAGGAAAGAAGGAAGAAAGGAAGGGAGGGATGGAGGGAAGAAATTTTAACTAATTCAAAATTAAAATTAGAGAGGATATGAACATTATTGAAGTGAACAGAAATTCAAGGGATCTAAGAGCACACCAAAATCCTAATATTCTAGTTTTCTTAAATGCACATACTGATATAAATGTAACAGTAACAAAAAAAACCAAAGTAAATAATAAATAAATCTTTGTAGAAGAGAGGCAAACTGAAATAGAAAATAAAATAGAAATGTCTGAAAGTATCAGAAATTTTGATTAATATAAATGGACTAAACTTGTCAGTTACACAACAGAGATTGTTAGATGGCTTTAAAAACTCCAGCTACAGTCCAATTACAAGAAACCCAAGTGAAGCTTAAGGACACAGAAAGGTTAAAATTAAAAGGAAGAAAAAAAGACAGAGGCAAATACTATCTACAACCAAGCTGGTACAGCAATTTCATTATCAGACAAATTAAACTTTAAGAAAAAAGTCTAAATTTTTGCTGGTATTTTTTTCTCTGATGTACTTATTATTCATTTAGGTAACTATGTTTTAGTCTTGCACTCTGATGACAGATTTGCCAATTCCTCTTCATAAGTCTATTAATTTTGATTTTATAAATCCTGAGATCTGTGTTAGCTACAAGAATGTTTATAGTTATAATTTCTTAGTAAATTGGACCTTTCATTTTCTTTAAGCAATCTCATCTTTAATATTAACCAACATAATCAACAAGCTTATATAATTCTTAAGTAGACATGGGGCATTTACAAAAATTCTATGCTGAAAAGCAAGTCTCAGCAAAGGAATAGGTATCATATAGACCACATTATTTGACCACAAGATAATTAAGTTAGAAGTTAATAAAAACCCAAATAAAAAGTCCACATATTTGGAAATAGGAAAAGCACAGATTCTAAGTAACTTTTACTTCAGAGAAGATATTATCATGGAAACTACATGATCATGAAAATACTGCATATCAAAATTTTCAGCAAAAATAGTATTTCAAGGGAAATAAAATGTCTCAAATAACTGAACTATAAAATAACAAATGCCAATAGTTAATAAACTAGTTATATAACTTGAGTTTAGGAGAATAAAGAATGAAGCTAAAGAGTAGATAGAAAAAATTATAAAGATAAGAGTAGCTATTAGTGAAATAGAAAATACAAAAAGGCTCAAAAAGCCAAACATTGGGTGTTTGAAATGATAAGTGAAACACAAACCTCTAACAAGATTGATAAAAAAGAGAAGATATATAAATAATACTCTGATGAAGGTGAGGGAGAGATCACTACAGATAAAACAGATATTACAAATGTAGTAAAAGAATAAAAATCAACTTTATGATAATTTAAAATTTAGTTACCTTGGACAAATTCCTGAAAAATGTAATTTATCAAAGCCAACTCCAAAAAAATAGAAATGTGAAGAATCTTATAACTGAAACTGTAGCTTAAAATTGTCCCACATAGAAAAAGAGTCCCAAATGATTTACAGGTGAGTTCCACCACATTTTGATGGAACAGATTAGTATAATCTATTAGAAACTCCTCTACAAAATGAAAAAGAGAATATGTATAAACCTGTAAAATCTTAATACAACACTTTACAAAGAAAATTATAGGTTCTTCTCATGAATGTCCATAGATGAAAAAAATCCTAAATCAAATAGCAATAAGCCAAATATGTAGAAATAGATATCTGATATAGATATCAGATCACATGTGACCAGGTGGGGTTAAACCCAGGAATGTAAGGATGGCTTAATATGAAAATAGGTTAATATTTCATATATAAATGTCATTCATCATTGATCATATCAATAGAAAGAGAAAGACAGAAATTTTATACAAAGATTTGACAAAATGTAGCATGAATTCTCGATAAAATTCTTCTTAAACTTAGAAAAAAGAAAACTTCCTTCATGTAATCTAAAAAGTCTACTATAAACATCATCCAAATAGGCATTCCTATTACTTCTAACTTTTTAAAAGTTTTATTAAATTTAAAAAGACCTAAACCACATAGAAGTAGAGAGTAAAATAATGGTTACCAGAAGCTGGGAGGGGAGGGAATGTGGGGGAGAGAAGAAGTGGTGGTCTAACGTGTGCAAGACGATGCTATCTATTCTAAGCGGATCATTACGCACTATATGCAGATAATGAAACAACGCATTGTACTCCACAAATATGTACAAGTAAACGTTAAACTTTAAAAATAAATAAATAAATAAATAAATAAAATTTTAAAAATAAAATCACCTAAATCAAACAATATAGTGTTAGGCTTACATATGTGTATGATAAATTCATTTTTAAAGCTATGGACTATTAAAATAAAATTCAATTTGGCAACTACCTCTTCATAATGACAAAGAGAAGACAAGGGTCATAAAATGAGAAGCGCTTGGTAAATGTAAGTTATTGTCTATCTTATAGATCTTGGTCTGGGTAGTAGGTTCATAAAAAATATGGCCACACATGGTTCAGTGATGACAATGTGTCATAAATCAGTGTTTATTATCAAACTGATTCTGAATGCCTGATGCATACATTTTTAAAATAAAGTCAGTGTGGATCCAATGAACCTTCCATTTAGCCTTTTTATTTTTTGATTTTTTTTAACGAGAGAGAGAAAGAGAAAAAGGTCTTTTACAAAACAGATAATTAAAACCAAAAATAAATACAAGGAACTTCTTAAGTGCTGACATTGGATTGTACAATCAAAATTCTATTTATATTAGGCTTTTAATATAGTAAGCTGTGTTCTATAGATGTAATGTAACTAGTGGCATATCTAAACTTTCTAAATTTACTGACTTCAATCACAAAGGGAAAAATGTATAGATTATGCTAATTGATATGATGAAATGTTTCCTAATAAAAACCAAGTCTAGTATTGTTTAACATAATTTGCAAAAAACCTAGAACTAAGCCCTCATAGTGGCACTTAAGAGGACATTTTGGTGTTTATGCCTTCGGTGAGTGGAATTCTAATCACATTCTCAAACTGCAAGAAAATGTCATCATGGGAGAGAAAAATGTATCACAGATGCTTTTCTCTTCTTTCATAAGGAGTCACATTTTACACACATCCTGCTGAAAATACAGTCTCCTTAGTTCTCAGGATAATTCCGTGTATAAAAGCCCATCTTTGTTTTAAGCTGAAACAAACCCTTGTACTTGCTGAAACTAGATTCCAGCCACAAACTTCTTCATAATTGGCTTCCTTTGAGAACCACCTTTTAAAGCCCCTGGATCTTGTCCTAAGTCTGGATTGTGTATTCACCAGAAATGACTGTATATGTGGTTGTGCTAATCTCATGTGGTCAGAGTAATGAGTTAAATGAGAAGCAGATAAAAATTCTAAAGAATGTGAAATAAAACATTTGCTCTAAAGACTGCTCAGAAAAATATAAGGCCTATCTTGGGTTTTCTTCATTAAAATTCTAAAGGTAATCAGTTGTGGCTTTTTGTGTATGTGCAGCTGGTAGGTAAATCTGAATTTGTGATCTTGGTGTTGTAAGGCTGCAGTCCAACCAACTGAGATAACCAGCCAGACGTGACTTTTTATCTTTTGTTTTTCTGAGCCTGAAACTCTTAAATGTGACTTATCCATAGCATTTCACCAAGAGCTCTGAGTAGCTGATAGCCTAAAACCCAGGTTTACATAAGGAAAGGAAAGAATTCCTGATGTCACAAGGGAGAAGATACTGGGAAGATTTCTCTAAACACTTGAACTTTTTACTGGTTGAATACTGTTGTACATAATCTGTTTCATTCCACATTCAATATGATTTGGGTAGTATCACAGCTGCATTTTAAGCCTAGGATTTGAAGAATATTTTATATTGGGTTTGTTGTTCTTAGGGGAAAATCATGTAAACAAGAATAGTCCGTGGCATTCTTATGGCTTGACCATGCAGACCAATTAAGGAATTATCCAAATCTCCAAAGCAATCAAATATTTTTTTAAGCCTCAATACAAATCAAGCTTTTCCAAGACTCTGCAAATCCAATATTTTCCCTGACACCAGGCAAAAACTGCAGTTTTTCTTGTGACTTGCCTTTCTGTTGGACAAGAGACCAATCAAGGAGATCAAAAACACTTTTCAAATACATTAGTTCATGAAAGCCTTTATTTTATATGTACATTAGCTATTTTCTAATGTAAACATAAACTTAATTTGATTAGAAAAATTTTTTACTATCTTGCTCTTTTATAAAATGCCACTTAGCTTTTAAAAAACTGAATCACGTGTTACCTGTTATGCATTAGATCCCTTTGTTAGGCAGTAATTAAAGATTCTCAGGAGCAAATAATTCAATGGCTTGCTGAAGGTCACACTAGAATTCTAGGACAGATTCAGGAATGCAACAGCAGCAGCTTGACACCAGATTGATGGTGACACACTGCTTTTGGTAAATAAAAAAGCAAAATTACAGCTACTAATGTAGCTTTCGTGACTATTGTTTCAGGAATTTTGAGAATTTATCTGTTTACCAGTAATATTTTACTTGGTACTTATAAGATTAAGAGTTATATATTTTTAACTTTTATTTTAGAATAAGTATAGATTTACATAAAATAACAAAGAAAAAAAAATTTACGGGGAGGTTCCATGTACCTTTCACTCAACTTCCCCCACCTTGCATAACTATAGTATAATATCAAAACCTGGAAATTGACATTGGTACAAACCATAAAGCTTATTTATATTTTGCCAGTTACATATGCAAGTGTGTAGCTGTCTGGAGTTTTATTATATGTGTAGCTTCTTCTTATAACCACCACAACTTTCAGCACTTTGAATATGTCATTACACTGCCTTCTGGTCTCCACAGTTTCTGATTATAAAATTGCTTATGATCTGACTGAGTTTTTATATGTTGATAGAGTTTGGATGTGTTGTCCCCACCAAAACTCATGTGGAAATCTGATCCCCAATGTGGCAGTGCTGGAAGCTGTTTGAGCCATTGGAGCAGATCCTTCATGAATGGATTAATGCTCTCCCTAGGTGCAGGGATTAATAAGTGAGTTCTCGCTCTATTAGTTCCCACGAGAACTGGTTGTTTAAAAGACCCTGGCACCTCCCCTCTCTCTGTCTCTTGCTTCCTCTCGCCATGTGATCTGCTTGTAGCCACCGGCTGCCTGTCGCTTTCTGGTGTGAGAAGAAGCAGCCTGAGGCCTGTGCCAGATGCAGCTGTCCCAGAATCATAGGCCAAATAAACCTCTGTTCCTTATAAATCACTCAGTTTCAGGTATTTCTGTTGTAGCAACACAAATGGACTAATACATTATGTGATAAGTTGCTTCTCTTTTGCTGCTTGTTTTTAGCTTTCAACAGTATAACTATGATGTGTCTAGGTGTGGATCATTTTGAGTTTATTTTTACTCGGAGCTCATGAATCTTCTTGTATGTGCAGATTAATGTTCATCAAATCTGCACAGTCATCAACCATAATATTCAAATATTCTTTCTGCCCCTTTCTAACTTCTCCTTTAGACACCCACTATGTTTATTTTGTTATGCTCGATTGTGTTCCACAGGTCTCTGGGACTCTGTTCATTTAAAAAAATTTTTTAAAAATTTTTCTGTGCATCAAAGTGGATAGTCTCGATTCCCTTATCTTCCAGTATGCAGATTTTTTCTTCTGCCTATTCAAATCTGCTGTCAAGCCACTGTAATAATTTTTTCATTTCGGTTATGAGACTTTCCAACTCCATAATTTATTTTTTTTAATATTACCTCTTTATTGATATTCTCCATTTAGGAAGACATTGTTCTCATACTTCCCTTTAGCTCTTTGATAGCTGATTTAAAGTCTTTGTCTAGTAAGTTGAATATTTCAGCTTCCCTGATACAGATTCTATTAGCCACTTGTTTTTCCTGTGTATTTGACAAATTATCTTATTTCTTTGAGTGTCTTGTAATTTTTTTTTTTTTTTTTGGTTAAAAATTGGACATTTTAGATAATATTATGACAAACCCAGAAATCAGTTTCTTCTCTCTCCCTAGTTTTTGTTGTTGCTGTTTGTTTGTTTGTTTAGTGACTTTTCTGAACTAATTTTGTAAAATATGTATTCTTTGTTGTGTGTGGCCACTGAAGTCTCTGCTTAGTTAGTTTAGTGGTCAGATACTTACAAGGCAGAGATTTCCTTAAATGTATGGAACTAACAAGTCTCCCAGTCCTGTCAAGGGTCTCTGTTTACAATAGTTCAGGTAGGCAGTTTACTCCTCTGACTTAACCTTCGCTTCCTACAGAGCCTCAAGATCATCCAAAGGTGAGAGCTCAGGGACTCCTCAGGTCTTTCCTGAGCATGTGCAGAGCCCTATACATGTGTGGCCTTCTGTATTCCCAAGAACACGTCAAAACTTTTCAAAGTCCCCTATGGAAATCTCATTCCTCAGCTTTTTCTTTTATGTTGTTTGGTTAGTTTGTTGTTTACCCCAACTCTTATTGCCACCTCAGTAAACTGTGAGGTTCAATAATTCTTGCTGATTGTTTTAGACAAATGCTCCTCGGGGAAAAGCCTGCTCACACTGGTGGAGCTTTGAGAAAGACAAGTCTTGCAGGTAGGGATTTCCATGGAGCTGCAAGACAGGTCAAATGACAAGTTTCTGGGGAAAAAAAGAAAGTAGAAAGAGCTCCAACTGCTTTTTTGAGACCTTTGTTGGCTCCCAGACAGATGGTTTTCACTGTGATTGCAGACTTTTGGTTTTCAAAACTATCACAGAACTTGGGATGAAGGGGAGAGAGTGTAAATAGGGCAAAATAAAATGCCACAAAATCTCATACCAAGATTTTTTCAGTTTTAAAGATAAATTCTCCACAGATGGTTACAAGCTTTGTTAATCTCCAGAATCCTGAAAAGCTGATTTTGACCATTTTTGCTAGTGTTCTATTGCTTTTATGAAGGAGAGGATTTTCTAGAGAGAAATTTTACTCTGCCATTCCCCAGAATGTCGTCTCTATTGATAAAATTTTACTGAGGATCTTTGCATCTATGTTTATGAGTGATACGGGTCTGTAGTTCTCTTTGCCGTGTGTGTGTGTGTGTGTGTGTGTGTGTGTGTGTGTGTGTGTGTGTGTGTGTGTGTGTGTGTGTGTGTGTGTGTGTGTGCGTGCTGCCGTTTGTTATCAGAGTAATACTGGCCTTATAAAATTGAAAGTTAGAAAGTGTTCCTTCCACTTCCATTTTCTGGAAAAGATTGCACAATATTTTTATTAATTCCTCTTTGAATGTTTGGTGAAATTCTCCATTGAAACCACTTGAGCCTGGATATTTCTTTTAAATGATAAATTCAAATTCCTTAACAGTTACAGGACTATTCAGATTATCAGTTTCATCTTGGCTATGTTTTGTGGTTTGTGGTTTTCAAGGAATTGGTTTATTTCTTCTAAGTTGTCAAATTTATGAGCATAAAGTTATTTGAAATGTTTCCTTATTATCCTTTCAGCAGCTGCAGAATCTGTTCTGCTACCCCATTTCATTCCTACATTGACTATTTGTGTCTTCAACCACTTTATGTGGGCAAATAAAATTTCTCTGGATTTCTCAATGTTCCTGCATAAAGTCTTAGCCACATGATATATTTTGCATATCATAAGAGCAATATATGTATCATTTTTCCTTGTCAATTACAGTGATCAGTAAGGATAGTAAAACTTCTTATTTTCTGTATAGGGTCAATGGTTATTGTCCTGGGCTAGATTCCAGTGTTAAGCTCCAAAGTGCCAAAGGGCTTTTTATTTGCTGCACTGTATTTACTTAAGAAATCTGTTTCTGATGCAGAACTTGTGTGCACATTCAGGATAAAAATAAATGAAGATGAATATTTAAAATCAATATTTTATCTCTGTCAATCTTGGTAGAAGTTTGTCAACTGTTTTTTTTTTTTTAAGAACCAACTTTTAATTTTATTTAATTTCTCTGTTTATTTTTATTTTCAACATTATTTACTTCTGTTATTATCCTTTTAATGTCCTTCCTTTTTGTTTTGAGTTATTTCTTTTTCTTTTCTTTTTCTAGTTCCTTAAAGCAGGAACTTATCATATTAATTTGAAGTCTTTCCATTTTCCACTTTTTTAATGTAAGCATTTAGTGTTATAAGTTTTCCTTTCAGCACTGTTGTAGCTGCATCCTCCTAATATTCATATGTTGTGTATTAATTTTCATCTTTTAAATGTATTTTTTACTTCATTTTATATTTTCTGTTCAACCCATAGATTATGTAAAAGTGCATTGTTTACTTTCTAGGTATGTGGAGATTTTTCTGTTGTCTTTTGTTATGGATTTCTTCTTTGATTCCATTATGTCAGAGAACTTATTCTACATCATTTCAGTTCTTTTAAATCTGTTGTTTGTTTTATGAGCCAGGATGTGCTTTATCATGGTGAATGTTTCATGCCCACTTGAAAAGAAGATGCATTCTTCTTCTGTTGTTCAGAGTGTTCTCTAAATGTTGACGATATCCTATTGGTTAATGGTGCTGTTCAATTCTTCTATAACCTTGCTGATTTGCTGTCTAGTAGTTCTCTTGGTTCTCCAACTATAATTGTGAACTTCTCAGTTTCTCCTTTCTGCTCCATCAATTTCTGCTTCGTGTATTTTGAAGTTCTGTAGTTTGGTACATACAAGTTCAGGAATGCCATATCTTCTTGGTAAAGAAGATAACCATTATGTAATGTCCCTCTTTGTCTATGTAATATTTTTGGCTCTGAAGTCTACTTTATCTGATATTAATGTAGTCACTCCTGCTTTTTCAAAATTAATGTTTGCATGATACATCATTTTTCATTGTTTTACTTTCAACCATCAGTGACATTATGTTTGAAGTGAATTTCATATAGACAGCATATAATTGAGTAATTTCTATTTATCTATTCTGTCAATCTTTGTCTTTGATTCTTCTGTTTCTTTTTTCTTTCTTCTTAATGACTGGAACAATTTTTAGAGTTCCATTATGATCTGTTTATTTTTAAGTATATCACTTTGTCCAGTTTTCTTAATTGTTGCTCTAGATATTACCATATATGTACGTAACTTAGCCTACTGGTGTTGATATTTTACCACTTAGAGTAAAGAAATTTTACTTGCAATTAGGGTTCCTTTACCCTCTACAATTTTAAGTATAATTTTTTTAAGCGTTTTCTCTACATAGAGTGAGAACCATATCAGATAGTGTTTTAACTTTTCCTTCATTCATGAAATATGATTTTAAAAATTCATAAAGTGAAAGGTAATGTATTTTGTTTACTTCTATTTTTACCCATCCCACTTTCTTTCCTTTCTAAAGTTTCTAGCCTTCTGTTATTATTGTCTTTGTGTTTGGAGAGATTCCTTTAGCCATTCCTGAAGAATAGATTTGCTAACAATAAATCTTTCAGTTTTCCTTCATTGGAGAATGTCTTTATTTCCTCTTCTTTCTTAAAAGTAGGGGAAATAAATCCTGTTTTGGAAGACAGGATTCAGGTTGACAGTTCTTTTCTTTCAGCACTTGAAAACTCTTTCACTTTCTCAGGCCTGCATGGTTTCAGATAAGAAATCTTCTTTCATGTGTGTATAATATATCATTTCTCTCTGGCTATTTTTAATCTTTTTTTATTTGTATTTAGCTTTCAGAAGTTTAAATGCTGTATCTTGGTGATTATTTATGTTTATCTTAATTTAAGTATTTTGAGATTCTAAAAGCAAGGCTTATGTAAGTTTATCTGTATATTTTTGTCTTTTACCAAATTTGGAAGTTCCAACCATTATTTGTTTGAGCGTCCTTTCATTCCCATACCTTTCCTTTTCTCCTCTGGGGTTCTAGTGATATAAATATTATAGCTTTTGTTATCATCACACAGATTCCTGAGGCTGTCGTTATTTTTTTTTATTCTTTTATCTCTATTGTTCAATTGAGTAAATTTTATTGATCTGTGTTCGAATTTACTGATCCTATCTTCTGTCATCCCCATTCCAATATTGAATCCATATAGCAAGATTTTTATTTTTATTATTATATTTTTTAATTCTATAATTTACATTGGCTTTTAAAAATAACTTTGATTGCTGATATTTCCTATTTTTCATTTGTATCCATAGTTTTTGTAATCGATAGTTGAGCATTTTTATGACCTTTATAATCCTCCTGAGGTAATTCCAACATGTGGTTCATCTCAGTATTGTTGTCAGTTGTTTTTTCCCATAAAATTGTTGTTTTCCTGGTTATTGTTATGACAAGAGATTTTCTATTGTATCCTAGATATTTGGGTTATTATATCAGGAAAGTTTTGCTTCTATTTTAAATTAGTGTGTAGGGTCTCGTCTATTTGGGGGGTATTTAGTTCCAATGACAGTTCGGTTTTCTGAGCCCCTATGATGCTATTCTGGTCTGCTTCTTTTCCTGGGCACTGCTGGGGTTCCCACTCAATCCCTGCTGGTACCATTTGCAGGGGGTGAAGGCACAGCCTTGGTTCCCCTGTTGTTGCTGGGCAACCTTGTAAAATGGGTGCAAAGACTCTAAATTTGGGTCTCTGTATGCCAGTGGATGGAGAACAGGGAGACATAGGCCTTCACTGCTGTCACCAGCACTGCCACCAGAGTGGAACACTCACTGATGCCCTAGTTGTGGAACAGGGACTAGGACGGCCTAGGTTTTTATTGCTCTTCTGTCAGAGGATTGGACTGCCCGGCGGCATAGTTTGTGAAGCTGTGATTGTGACTTCGCACTAGATCTCTGTTGGACTTCCTCTCTCTCAGTCTTTTGGCCAGAAAGAACAGGCTTTCTTGCGGATTTTGGTTTTTGGGTTTTTTATTTGTGTGCATGCACGCGGTTTTGTGTTTTTTGTTGTTTTTGTTTTGTCTATGCTTGATGGCTACAGGTTGCCACCTTCTCAGGCACCTAATCCAGTGGTACATGAGAGATATATAGAAAGTCCAGAGAGATTACTAAGTTGTCATTCCTTAATTCATGCAGTCCCTAGGAAATCCACATTCTTTCTTCAAGCTTTCAGAGTTCTTTTATCATTGTCTGTTGAAAGATCTCCAGGGTGTTTATTTGTATTTGGAAGGGAGAAAGGGAAAAAATATTTCTATGGCATCCCATTCCTGAACTGGAAGCCAGTATCTTAAGTATACAAAATAATCTTTTGGACTAGCTGCAATTGTCATCCAAAGAATAACCTAGCCAGAAGCTGAGAAAGTGACTAGGCTGAGACTGTACACCAAACTCCTCACATCCTGAGTTAAGAATATTTGCTGTAGATTTTCCTACCTTGTTACTCAGCAACCATACATACCCATTTTGATATATTTAAATGGACTGCATTTCATTATTAAAACAATATCACTAATTATATCTGATAGTTTGCTGGGATAGCTCTACTTAACAAATGTTCATCTGATTTGTGCCCTTTTTTGTACTCTGTATTAGTTACATAGAGCATCAAAGAGGTGAACAGGAATGTGAGTAGGTGCAAATGCCTCATATGTTTGCTAATGTTTGATACTCTCATCCAAAATGAGAAAAACAAAGTAAAATAAATAGAAGAGATATCATTGCAGACTGAGTTGCTTCCATGTAACGAAACTTAGCTAGAACATAGGAATCTATCTTTTAAGAGACTTCTAAAGATATATATACTTGACAATTAACAAAGTGCTGGGCTCTTGCTAAATTTTTTACTTAGAAAAATAAGATTTGAAGTTATAATGCCAGGAGAGGAGAGGTAAAGCTATCTGGCATGACACAGTTCCCTGTCAAGACAGTGTTTGACTACCCACTTTAAAAATCTTAGAATCTCAAACCAGGCGATATCATATAAAGATACTGGCATGGAATTAAAGAATATTAATTTTCTAGCCTCAAGAGTGACTTCATTACAAGTGTGTACTTCTGCCTGTGAATTAAGTTAGCAAATGTTAGCAGTTAATGTGGCAAACAAAAATAATTATCTTTTGGTTTTTACTTAATATTAATATTCTAACGCTCTCAATCTATTTTTATTATTTTGTAAAGGTCTGTTTTGAAGAGACAACCTTTGCACAGTAATATTGCCAGATACTCAGTACGTGCTTTTTTCACTTATAAAGTAAATGGGCACATAAGTATGGAATTTCATCAAACGTATATTTAAATTTTTTAAATGGCCCCTCTAAGTCTTTTCATTTTTAGTAATCATTTAGTTATATTTCCAAGAAGTAAGCCAAGACTTTTAGTAAAACGGATTGACTAAATTATTCTTTCAGCTTTTGAAATCTACCCTGAAATAACATTTAGTAGCTTTATAGGTTCAGGTAATGAGGCATTAAGCAACCTAAATTTACATGAAATGAAATCCAGTGTTTGAAATGTTACATATTTCAAACTAGAGATGTAGAGACTGAAAGACACTCAATGAATTTTCTTTCCTTATTTTTAAACAGTTTTGTTGATGTACAATTGAAATAGAATAAATTGCACATATTTTGATCAATTTGCTCATACAAATATCTGTGAAACCTCCATCACATTCGATGTAATATCCATCAACCCCCAAAGTTTTCTTGTGCCCTTTCATAATCTCACATGCCCCCATTTCCCCTATATCCCTCCACAATCAACCAGTGATCTTTATGTCACTACTGATTAGTGGACATTTTCTAGTACTTTGTATAAATGAAATCATATATACGAACTCTTTTTTTTTGTCTAGCTTCTTTCATTCAGTATAATTATTTTTATTTCACTCAGGTTGCAGCATTTTTCATTTTTAATAGTTTATTGTTTTTTATTGCTGTATAGAATCTCATTACATGGAGTGTAACGCAGTTGTACATTAATTCACTAATTGATGGACATATGGGTCAGTATGGGACTATTATATTAATAAAGCTACTATAAACATTTTATTACAAATCTTTGTAGGATACTTAGGAGTGGAAGGCTTAGGTCATATGGTGTAGTGGATTGAATTATGTCCCCCCAAAACTCATTGAAGCTTGAAATGTGTCTACCAATTTTTATGCATTAGAAACTTGGCCCCCACTGTGAATGTTAAGAGGGTGGGAAATCCTATTATGGTAATTGAAAGGTGAAGCCTTGAAGGGGTGATTAGATTATAGCACCATGCAGTAGTGAATGGATTAAAAATGGTGGTTGGGGTGTGATTCTGAGGGCTTTAAAAGAAGAGGAGAGTCTGTGTTTCTTGTTCTCTCTGCTCTCTCTGCTCCACCATTCTTTGCAACGTGATACTCTGCCATCACTGTCGCCACCACCAAGACCTTCACCAGACATGTTCCCTGGATTTTGGACTTCCTAGCCTCTGAAATGGTAAGCAATAAATTCTGTTTTCTTTATGAGTCACCCAGTTCTGTAGTATTTTGTTATAAGCAATAGAAACAGACTAATACATATGGTGAGTATAGGTTAACCTCCTCAAGAAACTGCCGGACTGGTTTTCTAAAGTGGCGACACCAGTGCAAGAGAGCCCCAGTTCCAGTTCCTCCACACCTCATCCACACTTAGTATAGTCAAGCCTTTTCATTTTAGCCATTATCATAGATGTCAGTGGCATCTCCTTGTAGTTTCGTTTTGCCTTTCGTTTGTAAAAACAATAGTTTTACTTTTCTCCAATCTCAATGCCATTTATTTATTTTTCTTTCCTTATTGTATTGATCTTAATACTCTTATTAAATGTCAAACAGAAGTAGTGAGAGTGGGCATACAATTTGTTCCTGATCACTGGTAGGAAGCATTTAGTTGTTCCCCATTAAATACAGTGTTAACTGTAGGTTTTTCATAGATGCTATTTAACATTGTAGGCATGTTCCTTTCTATTCCTACATTACTGAGAGTTTATATCAAAAATGGATGTTAGAATAAAATGATAATAATTTTTTTCTTTTTTTCAGTTTGCTAATGCGGTGAGTTTTGTCCCTGTAGTGCAAGATTGGCTAACATTCAATAACAATCAGTGAAATTAACCATATTAACCAACTGAAGAAAGGAAAAACATGATTGTCTTAATCGAACAACCACTGTATATTGCTGGATTCAATTTGTTAAAATTTTGCTTAGAATTTTTTCATCCATGTTAATCAGGGATATTGATCTGCATTTTTCTTGTCTTTTAATGACTTTCTCATATTGTGGTATCTGGGTAATTCTGGCCTTACAAAATAAGTTGGAAGACATCCTATAATTTATAATTTTCTGGAATAACTTGGGTAGAATTGGTATTATTTCTTCCATAAAAGTTTGGCAAAGTTCAGTAGTGAAGCCATCTGGGCCTGACATTCTCTTTTGGAGAAGGTTTTTAACTACAAATTTAATTTCTTTAATTGATACAGGACTATTCACGTTATGCTTTTCTTTGAAAGTGAGCTACAGAAGTTAGTGTTTTCAAGGAACTTGTTCATTTCAGCTGAATTGCCAAATTTTTTGATAAAGAGTTGTTCAAAATATTTCTTTATCATCCTTTTCATATCTGTAGAATCTGTAGTAAAGATGTAACCTCTCTCATTCCTGATATTGGTAATTGTATCTCTCTTTTGATCTATCTGAAGGGAGTTTATCAATTTGATTGATTTTCTTAAAGAACCAACTTTTGATCTCATTAATTTTTTTTCTATGTTTTTGTTTCCTTTTTCATGATTTTCTTATCTGATCTTTATTATATCCTTTCTTCTACTTATTTTGGATTTAATTTCCTCTTTTTTCCTAGTTTCTTAGGATGGAAACTAAGGCTATTAATTTGAGAATATTTTCTTTTTTAATATAGGTGTTTAGTGCTATTAATTTCTTCATAAACATTGTTTTATGAGGAACATTCCACAAATTTTGATTTGTTGTATTTGCATTTTAATTTTCCTTTTGATTTTTCCTCTGATCCAAAGGTAATTTATAACTGTTTGAATTAGTTTCTAAATATTTGAGCATATCTCAAAAATGTTTAGGCTCTTTGTTTCTAATCTAATTCCATTGTAGTCGGAGAACACAAGGGGAGAAGAAATGAGGAAAGGTTGAGGGAAATAGGAAGTGATCAGTAGTGGGTATAGTATTTCTTTTTTCATTAAAAATGTTCTAAAATTAGCTGTGGTGATAGTTGGACAACTCTGTGAACTTACTAAAAGATCCACAGAATCTGTACTTTAAATGGGTGAATTGGAATTATATCCCAATAAAATTAGCTTTTTCAAAATGCAGGTGTACATCACCTAAACTCAGCAATAATTATGCCCAAAGAAAAAGAAAGAGCTCAGCATCCTTAAACAAATACATTACTGAAAATATAAAATATAGAGACAATAAGATTATGTACGTCTATATAATCATTGAAGTAAAGTTCAGAACCTGAATCACCAAGGTTAAATCAATGATACTAAAATAAATGAGCTGTTAAGATTGACAGAGAAGTCCTCCTTTGTACAGTAATATGTATACCAATAATTTCTGTAAGGAAATCCTGTCATTTGTGACAATATGGATGAACCTGGAGGACATTGTGTTAATTGAGATAAGCCAAGCCCCAAAAGCAAAATACCTCATGATCTCACTTATACTGGTATATAGAATTTTAAAAAGCCAAACTCAAAAGCAAAGACTAAAATAGTGGTTACCAGAGACTTGGGGTTTGGGGTTAGTGGAGAGGTGTGGGGAGATGTTGGCCAAAGAACACAAAATTTCAGCTAGATAAGAGGAATAACTTCAAGAGATCTATTGTACAACATGGTGATTATAGTTAATAACAATGTATCGTATACTTGAAAATTGATAAGGGAGTAGATTTTAAGTGTTCCCACCACAAAAAATGATAAGTACATGAGGTAATGCATATGTTAATTCGCTCAATTTAGTCATTTCATAATGTGTACATACTTCAAAACATCATGTTGCAAATATACACACATTTATGTCAATTAAAAAAACAAATAAATATATAATTAAAAAATAATTTCTGCAATGATTCTTCAAATTTTTTAACAGTGATTTTTTTTATTGAAACATAGTTGATTATACATATCTGTGGTATATAGCATTAAATATCAGTTCCTGTGTGCTCTTCAGATTCTCTTCACCAGTTATAAGTTTTAGAATTTTTTCCTTTTAAGTAAATGTTTATAAAATTTCCATCTATATATGTGCTTATTATTACCTGTATTTCCCCACTTTAACATGAGCTCTATGAGGACAGTGGTACTATTCACCCTGTAAGTCCAGTGTCCAGGACAGTGCCAGGTTTAGAATTGGCAGTCAGTGAAGATGTGCTAAATGAATGTCCAGATGCCTAACTCAGAGCCAGGGGAGACCTCAGAGAAAACTGCGGTGGGAAGAAATGACTTTTTCAAATTCATCCATAAAACTCAGTAGAGCCAGCACTATAACTCACATTTTCTGAGTGTTCTTTTCATCACACTTTACATTTTCATAAAGCAAAGCATGATTAGGTGGAAACGTCAGAATCTGAAGTAAAATCACCTATGTTTGAATACCATTTCCAATACAGTGAACTCATTCAAATAACCTTGCAAGCTAGCTTGGAAATTAAATTTCCTCACTTTAAAAACAGGAATAATGACAGTTCATTCATAGAATTGTTGTTAGAATCAAATGAAACTGTGAAAATAAATAGACTGAAGCTGTAAGGCATTATAAGAAATTATACACTGCCATAATTCTTTTCTCTCCATTTTCACTTTTTCTCTAAAAAGCAATTAATAGCCCACTGAAAGTGTTGAAATTGATAGAATTAAGATTGCCATGTTTGAGGGTACTCTAAAGCATTTTTGACTGACTTAGAAATGCTCTTTCTTTCTTGAATTTAAAACCTAACCTATTCTCATATGAATTACTTCTGAAGTCCAAAAATATAAGATTAGTACTGGCTTTTGTTTTTCTCCATATGTTGAGTTCATCCTTGTCTATAAAATTTATTTATTAGAACAAGATTTATGAAGTAATTAATAACAAAAGAAATAATAAGGTTTTTACAACTATAAAGTTTGGATGCACAATGAGCTGATTACCAAAGAAAAGAAATGAATAACCATCTACACTTTGTCCACATTCTATATGGACCTGATAGATTTTAATTTCCTCAAGATCATTTTGAATTAACATTTGGGATATTTTTCATGGTTTGAATACCTAACTTAGGAACAACAGCAGGAAACTTCAAGTCCCAGTACTTTCCATAAATCACCAGAAGTAAAACAAGCAAAAGACTAACTTCAAAGAGTATTTTGGTGTTTCTAACTCTAAACTGATTCAAACTTAAAAGTTTTTTTTTCCAAAGAAAAAAAGGAAGAAACATATACATTTGAATACTTATTTTTCAAAATGATAGAAGAAATTGTGTGCCTTAATAAGTGATATATACCAAATGATAAGTTTTATTAGAATTCACTTGGGACCTAATATTCATGCTTCAAAGTATTTTCAGAATGCTTAGAAAAGGTTATGGTTTTTAAAGTTTATGGTTCTCACTTGGAGGCCCACATTTCAACCTTAATTTATTCCCTACTGGAATGGAAATTTTTGTTAATTACAGCATCTGTAATTCACTGGAAAATACTTCAACATAGACAGTGTGATGTTATATTGGGGTATGTGGGATTAAACTATGACCCAGTAGAAGCTGGCATTTTAATCAGACATGTACAGTTATCAGAGTAACAGATAGCATTCTAATCAAGAATACACAGTCCAAAAATTTGAACAACAAAATAAATAGTGGTAGTAACAGATTGTAACTCATAGAATAAAATAAGGGCCATAAACCCATATTCATCTACATGAATACAGAAATAAATATATTAGTGAGGATAAGAGAACACTTTTTATACAGTAGAGAGAATGAAGGACTAGAAAATCAACATTTGGCAAACCTCTCAGTAATCACTGATTCAGTCATGTACCTCCTGATATGATGTACTGAAAAAGACACAATACCACTTCTTGGGGTATTTGTGCCAAAAATACATAAGTTAAACTTAATCATGAGGAAAAATCATTCAAACACAAACTGAGAGGCATTCTGCAAAATCAAGAGCCTGTACTCTCCAAAAATGATAAGATCATGAAGGACAGAGAAAGACCAAGAAATAATCTAGATGAAGGAATATTAAAAAAATATTACAATAAATGTTGTAATAACATTTTTTAATTTTGCTATAAAATTCATTAATGGAAAAATTGGCCAAATTTGAAGAACTTTGGTAAAGAGGAATCATGATACCAAGGTTCAGAAAAATATGCTTATGTAATAGATAAGGAATGATAAGGTATATGTTGTAAGATGTTAACATCTGGATAATCTGGGTGAAGAGCATACAGGGATTTTTTAATACTCTTTTCTCAATTTTTCTGAAGTCTAAAATTATCTGAAAGTAAAAGATATTTTTTAAAAAAGAATTCATTCCAAACATGGCCTATCAGCATATGTCAGAAAATTCACTGCACTCTAGAGAAGACTGCTACCAGTCTTTGTGTTGTTGGTATCTTGATTTGACACCTAACATAGCATTATAAATGTTAACAACATTTTTTCATTGGTAAAGTTAGTGGTCTTTTAACTAGCCTGCTGAATGTCAGAAATGAGCTTTCCCTGGTAAATTAAGGGTCTTAAGATATAAATTGGTAAAACAATTTTAGAGATTCTTGCTCTACTAACATAAATAAAGCCAATAAGACCTTGATTAAATTTCTAAACAAGTCTTTGCCCATCCATAAACACAAAGAATTTTGGTTGCCTGATGCCAGCTAAAAGGACAGAAAAACTTTTATGTCTTGGCTTTTGCTTCTAATGAACTTTTCATGCAAGTTGGTTTTAGAATACCTGGCAGAACAAAGAGCTGTGACTTATAGAACAGGTTATAAACTGCTTTTGCACTTGCTTACCAATAAAGGCTTAGTTGATGTGGGTGTAATTTAATTTGAGATGTGCTTTTACTATAACCCATAACAATGCAGAACACCTAATCCTAACTCACCTCAAACCGCTCTGGTGGTTATGTTTATGTACTGTTATAAAAAGAATGTTTGTGCCCCACTGCCCCAAATTCATATGTTCAAATTCTAACTCCCAGTGTGATGGTTAAGAGGTGGAGGCTTTGGGGGGTAATTAGATCATGAGGGCAGAGCCCTCATGATGGAATTAGTGCTCTCATAAGAAGAGACACCAGAGCTTACTTCCTTTCTCTGCTCTCAACCATTTTGAGAATACAGCAAGAAGACAGACATTTACAAACCAGAAAGAGGGACCTCACTAGATACCAGATCTGCAGATGCCCTGATCTTGGACTTCCAGCCTTCAAAATGATGAGAAATAAATGTTTGTATTCTAAGCCACCAGTCTATGGTATTCTGTTATAGTGGCTCAAATGGATTGAGGTATCTACCAAAAGAACTAAAAATTGTAGAACCCCAAACTGGCTTGACCAGTTTGCAGCAAAGTCAGAATGAAAATCTCAAGGTAGATTCCCCACTGCTCTCTACTTACACCCTATACAGTGTAAGGAAAAGAAGCTGGACTCTAGCTGTAAAACTTAGGAACACACACGAACAAAAGAAAGCTGAATTGGAGATCTCCAGGTTTAAACTCGCATATACTTCATCTTTTCAGAAGCTTGATAAGAAAATTAAACATTTGAAGATGACAGAGCTATCAATTAAGCAAGTCACTTTTTCTGGTGTTAGGTGCCTTTTGTTCTGCCTAAAATTGATTAATTTATTTAGCAAATAGTTATTAAGAATGTACTATGTGTGACGGACTGCTCTAGGCAGGTAAGATAAATCTATTACAAACAAAAAGACATAAATCCCAGCCCTCATGGAGTTATATTCTTTTCCATTTAAGAATTTTTTTTCCATAGAATAAACTCTCTGTGAATGTAAGTTAAGGTTTCTTATTTTAAAAACTAAAATTCACTAGGGCTTTTAAAATAATTTTCATTCCTCACCCTGTTTCTTTGAAATTCCATGCCAATAAGAACAAGATAAGATTTTTAAAAATCAAAAAGAGGGAGAGAAGATGAAGAAGAAAAGTTAGTGTGGCTGGGTCTCAGATATTCAGAAACATAGAGATGACCCAGTTAACCAAACTAATTGGGAAATTTTACAGAAGTAAAATATCACATAATAATAATAATAATAATAATAGTAATAATAATAACAGACTAAAATACGAAGGGGATTAGAATTGAATTTCACCTCAATTGGCAATTTCTGATAATGGGACATCTTCAGGATCAAAAAAGCGTTAAAATTGCCTTTACCACAGAGATATACAGTGAAGGTGACCTCAGGCTGGGATGTTCACCTGAGTGCTGAGAAGTTTGGAACACTTCATTACAGACCATGGCAGGCGCTAAAGCAGCCAGCTGTTTCTGCTGCTCCTGAAGAATTCAGAATGGAAATGAAGTTCCAATCACACGGCAAATACAGGGAGTAGAATTAAAATTAGCTTCATTATTTCACATCCCTTACCTCTTTCAGGATGTATAATTGAAACTATTTACCTGTAGATATCAGCCATAGGTAACAGACTGACTTGAGTTTGCATTTTTCATGTAAGCAGGGAAAGAGATATTGAAGAGATAATTAATTTGAGATAAATAAAATCCAGATTAATATTTATTATTCAGTTGCAGTGACTGTTTAAGCTTGTCATGAGACCAGTTGGTGCAATAATGTGAATGTTCTCCTGCTATACTTAATTATTTCAAATGGAGATGAGGAAATAATAATATTAACATGGAATTAGGAACTGACAACATACACAAAGCAAAAGATTAATTTTTGGCTGCTTATGAGAGAACCTGGCTTAATGGTTGACCATGGTCAGGCTGGTAAGGAATTGAGTGAAGCCAGGAGTGAAGCTGGGGGAATAGGACTAGATGAAGGGATTGAATTGTGCAGGAAAGGTCAGGCTTTGAAGAATCGAAGGTTTAGAAGAAACTCATGCTGTGATCAGATCTTGGAAATAAATCACTGGAAGGCAATCATGTGCTCCAAGATGCTGCTGCATACGGGGGCAGCTGAAATGGAGATGCTGGTCAAAGGGTAAAGATTTAAAATTTGGGGGCTGTGGTGTTGGAAAGGTTATCAATGTGAATAGTCACCTGAATTATGATAGAGCAAAGAGTGGAGCTTTTATGTAATTTAGCTGCTAAAATTGAGGAATATGGAGTGGTGTCTTGCAACTCATTTAAATGATGACAGAGAAAGTAGTGTGAGTATATCACACAGATTATGGAAGAGAGGAAATGGAAAGCAAACATAAGGAGTGAGGAAGATATCAACTTATTTCTTGTTCTTATGGGAAGAAAATTTGCATAGCACATTTGCATAATTTATGTAAGTGGTAATTTGATTTATCCTTAAAATAATTGTAAAGGTGACAATTTCTGCTGAAATTTAGAGTGACTTTTTTAGTTTAGTTACAGAGTTCCTTAACCAAAGTTAAATCTCAACATATGATATATTATGGGGAAATTAGATTAGCAATGGGGCACTTAAGTTATTTCCAATTAGCATAGACTGTACAAATGTAGATTGAGATTAAAAGTTAGTTTAACTATTTAAAAGTTGGAGTAAATTAGACTATATTTACATAATTATTGTACATAGGGGGGAAAAAAGAAATTCTGTAGTCTTCCACTTGTGATATGGGTAAATTAAGTAAGATTAGAAAAACGGAATAAACAGTAATCATTAAGAGCTGTTTCTTGAATGATTATTTTTATCTCAGTCTATAAACATACTAAATTTCCCCAGTTATTTAAAAAACAAACAAACAACAAAAAATAAAAAACACCTTCATTTCTTACCCTGGGTTTTCCTCAAGCTATTATCTCTTATTTCTATTTTCTTTACAACCTTGCTATTCTTGAAGATATAGTCTAGGTTTGCAGCCTATACTTCTTTACTTAACCCTGACTCACCAACTCATTGACATCAGGATCCCTTGCAGACTCAATGTGGAAATTTTTCCTATCAAAGCTGCTTAATAATTTCTTAATTGCCAAACCAGATGATGTTTTAGTTTTCTGTGGCTTATGAGAGAATACCTGAAACTGGGTAATTTATAAATAAGAGAAATTTAGGGGAAATGACATATAGTTGCTTGACTTAGTTTAGCATTGTCAACTACTATTTTGGAATACATGGAAACTTCTAAGAAGTGTCCTTATTCATACCACTTCTTGCACTTTCTCTCTTGCCTCTCCCAAGAGGCTACCTTGGTTTTTATGTACCTGTAGAATATACTTTTAAAAGCATCCCTGCAATAGCACCACTATTTTACATTAGAAGTTTTACTGCATATGAATGGAAAATTAAGTGAAATGCACATGCTGCAAAAAGTCTAAAGAAAATTAGACTTCCAATTATAATACCTAACTTTTGGTATCACACTTTCTACAGTTACCAAGATTGTATAACTAAATCTTTAGCTTTCAGTTAAGAATGTGATTCCCTCTAGGACTTGACAAATTGTACCATTGATTAAATAAGAGGCCCCAAAGCTTGTCTCAGTCCTGCTTTTCTTTAGCCTGCATCTAATTAGTCAGTGTTTTATCTGGTCTCAGTATCTAGCTCACGAACTGAATGGAGTATTTATTGCGCCTCCTTAAATAGCAGAGATGCAAAATTAACCTGTCTGCTCATTGCTTCTGTTTTAGCATTTCATAATTTGACTTTTTCTCTGTACATAACTCAAGATTTTCTTTCTTTACTCATTTCTTACTCTTTCTAAAAACATAACTATTTAAATTTGAATAGAATAAAAACAATTCTCTAACATATGTAAATTTAAGTGATTGGCTTAGTAGCATCAGAAACAATGAGTATGTGAATGTAAACGATCAAAGCACTGTCATAGAGAGGCAAAGGAAAAAGTTCTATGAATCTAAAAGGTGTATGAATCTTTTAAAGCAAAAAACTGATATTTTTAGAAAATCCTTTATCTTTTAATGATAATGACTTTTTTTGTTGATTATAGAAACAATTGAAAGTCCAGAAAACTAAATAAATTAAGAAAATTTAAAATTACTGATAACCTATCTATGAGATGTAAATAACATTTTGGTGGGTTCCATTTTATTCCATTTCATTTCAGGGAGGAAAACGTACACAAAAAATTCATATTTTAAAACATCAACAACAACAAAAAACAGGTTTATATAGCCTTGGAAATTTTTCCTTAATAAAGTAATCTGAACATCTTTTAACATAATGAAATATTCACCCACAGCAACATTTTAAAAATGTTAACACGGGAGTTTCAAGATGGCGGCGGCTGCGGCGGCTGGCGCGGAGTAGCTGAGGTGGAAAAGGTGGCCACTGGGCCTCAGGCAGCCGGGAAACTTGTGGACCTTCCTCTGGCCATCTCTTAAGGGAGGACTGCTGCTGCTGGCCGGTCGTGGGGGCTCAACGCCACTTTGCCCCCGGCAGGAGAGGCTGCCTAATTTACAGGCAACAGCTTTGAAGTGTGGAGCAGGAAAAGAACTGATTCTTAGCTGCAAAAGCGAGTCTTGAAACAGGGAACACGGCGCCAGGGCTGCTGTGGATGCAGCCAGGATCCCGGAGGCTGGGGCCGCACTGAAGGCGGCCAGCTGCCCTATTCAGGATTCGAGGTTTCAGGCCGGCATTAAAGAAGATTCCTGGGAGCGCCCGAGCGGCGCCGCGACTGAACAGCCCGAGGCGGCAGCGCCGAGAACACGGAAGGCAACAAACCAGAGACAGAGCGAGCGCCCGACCTGGCACAGCACTGTGAGTGATCCCTGGCACAGCTCTGTTTGGGGGGTGGATGCCCACGCGGCTCCCGCCTGCACCACCAGGCCACTCACTGCCCCGGTGCTGCCTCCATTTTCCCAGGTGCGGGCAGCTCCGCCCTGCTCGGCCATCACTGAGCCCATTTGCTTGGCCTGGCGCGGGGCTTTCCGGACCCTGCGGGCCAGCCTCCTCTCCCACTCCCTCCGCGGTTCTCTGGCGGGGCTGGGGGTGTGGGGCGTCCCGACCAGTGTTGGGAGGGCTAGGAAGTACGGGCGGGCAGACTGTCACTCCACCACACCCTGGACTCCGGCCCCGGTAAACTTCCTGTTACTGGGAGGCAGATACCATCTCTGCGACCACCAGTTTGGAAAAAAGCCTAATGAATTTCTGGTTGGGAATAGTGTGGTAGGAGAGTTCCCAGGTCCGCTTGAACCTGCCGGAGAGCAGGCTGCAGGCGGGCACTAGACTCGGTTTATACCAGGGGGGTAAAAGGTGAACAAGACCCAAGAAAGATCTACACAGTGCTACAAAGGCACCCAGAGAGACCGGTCGTCTGTGCCTAGCAGAAACCTGGTAGACTTCCTGGGCGAGGCGGTGCTGAGCAGGGTCTTGAAGGTCCAGCTGATAGACGAGGGGTGCAGAAGACACACCCCAGCCCAGCACAGTGTGCACAGAGGGGGGAGACGTGCGGCCAGGGAGGCGGAGACTCGACAGAAACCACACACCCGGTGGGGTCGCCACTGCACGATCTAACAGCCTGGGCCAGAGCACTCGGAACGGGGAGAAGTCCTGTACAGAAAGTGAAAGCTCAACAGAGATCACACACCCTGTGGTACGTGATCCACCAGCCCAGCAGAGTACAAGCTGACCAGAAAGGTGGATCCCCGGAGAAGCCCAAGACCCGAGGCAACCACACACACAAGACACTAGAGGCCAACTGAGCAGTCATGGCGGGAGCCATACCAAATTGGCAACCACAGCAACATCCTAGTTAGTCATTAGTCTCAAACCGGTGGACTGTGAAACCCCCTGCCACAATGAATAAACACCAAAAAAAAGACACCAGAAATACAAAAAATCAAGAAAGTACACCACCAAAAGTTAATAAATCTCATACTCTAGATCCTATAGAACAAGAAGCCCTTGAAATAACTGACAAGGAATTTCGAGTGATAATTCTAAGGAAACTGAATGAGATACAAGAAAACTCAGCTAGACATCATGATGAAATGAGGAAAAGTATACAGGATCTGAAAGAGGAAATATACAAGGAAATCAATGTCCTGAAAAAAAATGTAGCAGAACTTGCTGAACTGAAGAAGTTATTCAGCGAAATAAAAAACACAACGGAGAGTTTAACCAGCAGGCTTGTCGAAGTTGAAGAGAGAACCTCTGAACTTGAAGATGGGCTGTTTGAAATAACACAAGCAGACAAAAAGAAAGAAAAAAGAATCAAGGACATGGAAGAAAATCTGAGAGAGATATCAGACAACCTCAAGCGCTCAAATATCCAAGTCATGGGTATTCCAGAAGGGGAGGAAAATGGAGATTCCATTGAAAACATATTCAACAAAATAGTGGCAGAAAACTTCCCAGGTATAGGAAAAATCACAGATCTTCAGATCCAGGAAGCTCAACGATCTCCAAACGTATTCAACCCAAAAAGGCCTTCTCCAAGACATGTCATAGTCAAATTGGCAAAACTCAGAGACAAAGAGAGAATCTTAAAAGCTGCAAGAGAGAAGCGTCAAATCACCTATAAGGGAGCCCCAATCAGGTTAACATCAGACTTTTCATCACAAACCCTAAAAGCTAGAAAGGAATGGGATGATATTTTCAAAATACTAAAAGACAAAGATTGCCAGCCAAGAATACTCTACCCTGCAAGGCTATCCTTCCGAAATGAGGGGCAAATAGTATATTTCTCAGACAAACAAAAACTGCGGGAGTTCACTACCACAAGACCACCCTTACAAGAAATCCTCAAGGGAGTACTGGGTTTGGTTCCTGAAAAATAACTACCACTGCCATAAAAACCTAAGAAAAATCTAAACCCGCTAGTACAATAAAAATGGCATTCATGAAGAGAAAACAAGCTAACAAAAACACTATCTACAACCTAAGGAACCAACAAACAAAGAAACCAAACAGTAAATCAGAAAGCAAGGAACAAAAGACACCTAAGACAACCAAACAACCAATAAAATGCTAGGAATAAATCAACACCTTTCAATAACAACTCTTAATGTTAAAGGCTTAAATTCCCCAATTAAAAGACACAGATTGGCTGACTGGATCAAAAAGCAGGACCCAACTATATGCTGCCTACAAGAGACCCACCTCACCCATAAAGATTCACACAGACTAAGAGTGAAAGGATGGAAAAAGATTTACCATGCAAACAGAAAAGAAAAACGAGCTGGAGTGGCTATTCTTATATCTGACAAAATAGACTTTAAACTAAAAACCATAAAAAGAGACAATGAGGGACACTACTTAATGATAAAAGGACTGATCCATCAAGAAGACATAACAATCATAAATATGTACGCACCCAATGTTGGAGCAGCCAGATTTATAAAACAAACTCTATTAGACCTAAAGAAGGAAATAGACACTAATACCATAATAGCAGGGGACCTGAACACTCCACTGTCAATATTAGACAGATCATCTAGGCAAAGAATCAGTAGAGAAACACAAGATCTAAACAAGACTCTAGACCAATTGGAATTGGCAGATATCTACAGAACATTCCACCCAACAACCTCAGAATATTCATTCTTCTCATCAGCACATGGATCATTCTCCAGGATAGATCACATATTAGGTCACAAATCAAGTCTCAATAAATTCAAAAGAATTGGAATTATCCCATGTATTTTCTCAGACCGCAATGGATTAAAACTAGAAATTAATAACAAACAAAATTCTGGAAACTATACAAACACCTGGAAATTAAACAGCATTCTACTTAATGACATATGGGTCCAAGCAGAAATCAAGCAGGAAATCAAAAGATTTATTGAAACTAATGAAAACAATGATACATCATACCAAAACCTGTGGGATACTGCAAAAGCAGTATTAAGGGGGAAATTTATTGCATTAAATGCTCACCTCAGAAGAATGGAAAGATGGCAAGTGAACAGCCTAACACTTCACCTTAAAGAACTAGAAAAACAAGAACAATCCAAACCTAAAGTTAGCAGACGGAAAGAAATCATTAAGATCAGAGCAGAACTGAATGAAATTGAAACCCACAGAACAACTCAAAAGATCAATGAATCAAAAAGTTGGTTTTTTGAAAAGATAAATAAAATTGACAAACCATTAGCATGGCTAACAAAAAAAAGAAGAGAGAAGACTCAAATAACAAAAATTAGAAATGAAAAAGGCGATATTACAACTGATTCATCTGAAATACAAGGAATCTTTCGAGACTACTATAAACAACTATACGCCAACAAATTTGAAAATCTGGAGGAAATGGATAAATTTCTGGACACACACAAGCTCCCAAAACTGAACCGTGAAGACGTAGAAAATTTGAACAGACCAATAACAATAAAGGAGATTGAAGCTGTTATCAGAAGGCTCCCAACAAAGAAAAGCCCAGGACCAGATGGATTCACAGCAGAATTTTACCAAACATTCAAAGAGGAATTGACACCGATTCTTTACAAACTATTCCAAAAGATTGAAACGGACGCAAATCTCCCAAACTCATTCTATGAAGCAAACATCATCCTGATACCAAAACCAGGTAAAGATATAACCAAAAAAGAAAACTACAGGCCGATATCCTTGATGAATATAGATGCAAAAATCCTCACTAAAATACTAGCAAACAGAATACAGCAACACATACGAAAAATTATTCATCACGATCAAGTGGGATTCATCCCAGGGATGCAAGGTTGGTTCAACATACGCAAATCAATAAATGTGATACACCATATTAATAAACTCAAAAACGAGGACCATATGATCATCTCTATAGATGCTGAAAAAGCATTTGATAAAGTTCAGCACTCATTCATGACAAAGACCCTCTATAAGTTAGGTATAGAGGGAAAGTATCTCAACATAATTAAAGCCATATATGACAAACCCACTGCCAATATCATCCTGAATGGGGAAAAGCTGAAAGCTTTTCCTTTAAGAACAGGCACTAGACAAGGATGCCCACTCTCACCACTCCTATTCAACATAGTGTTGGAAGTACTAGCCAGAGCAATCAGAGAAGAGAAGGAAATAAAGGGCATCCAGATTGGAAAAGATGAAGTCAAACTGTCCCTGTTTGCAGATGACATGATCCTATATATCGAACAGCCTAAAACCTCTACAAAAAAACTGTTGGAATTGATAAATGATTTCAGCACAGTACCAGGATACAAAATCAACACACAAAAATCAGTAGCATTTCTTTTCTCCAATAGTGAACATGCAGAAGGAGAAATCAAGAAAGCCTGCCCATTTACAATAGCCACCAAAAAAATAAAATACTTAGGAATTGAGTTAACCAAGGAGGTGAAAAATCTCTAGAATGAGAACTACAAACCACTGCTGAGAGAAATTAGAGAGGATACAAGAAGATGGAAAGATATTCCATGCTCTTGGATTGGAAGAATCAACATAGTGAAAATGTCCATACTACCCAAAGTGATATACAAATTCAATGCAATCCCCATCAAAATTCCAAAGACATTTTTCTCAGAAATGGAAAAAACGATTCAGACATTTATATGGAACAATAAAAGACCACGAATAGCCAAAGCAATGCTCAGCAAAAAAAATAAAGCTGGAGGCATAACACTACCTGACTTTAAGCTATACTACAAAGCTATAATAACCAAAACAGTATGGTACTGGCATAAAAACAGACACACTGACCAATGGAATAGAATAGAGAATCCAGAAATCAACCCATACACTTACTGCCATCTGATCTTTGACAAAGGCACCAAGCCTATTCACTGGGGAAGGGACTGCCTCTTCAGCAAGTGGTGCTGGGATAACTGGATATCGATATGCAGGAGAATGAAACTAGATGCATACCTCTCACCGTATACTAAAATCAACTCAAAATGGATTAAGGATTTAAATATACACCCTGAGACAATAAAACTTCTTAAAGAAAACATAGGAGAAACACTTCAGGAAATAGGACTGGGCACAGACTTCATGAATACGACCCCAAAAGCACGGACAACCAAAGGAAAAATAAACAAATGGGATTATATCAAACTAAAAAGCTTCTGCACAGCAAAAGAAACAATTAAAAGAGTTAAAAGACAACCAACAGAGTGGGAGAAAATATTTGCAAAATATACATCTGACAAAGGATTAATATCCAGAATATATAAGGAACTCAAACAACTTTACAAGAAGAAAACAAGCAACCCAATTAAAAAATGGGCAAAAGAGCTAAGTAGGCATTTCTCTAAGGAAGATATCCAAATGACCAACAGACATATGAAAAAATGCTCAACATCACTCAGCATCCGGGAAATGCAAATCAAAACCACATTGAGATACCATCTAACCCCAGTTAGGATGGCTAAAATCCAAAAGACTATGAACGATAAATGCTGGCGAGGCTGCGGAGAAAAAGGAACTCTCATACATTGTTGGTGGGACTGCAAAATAGTGCAGCCTCTATGGAAAATGGTATGGAGGTTCCTTAAACAATTGCAAATAGATCTACCATACGACCCAGCCATCCCACTGTTGGGAATATACCCAGAGGAATGGAAATCATCAAGTCGAAGGTATACCTGTTCCCCAATGTTCATCGCAGCACTCTTTACAATAGCCAAGAGTTGGAACCAGCCCAAATGCCCATCATCAGATGAGTGGATACGGAAAATGTGGTACATCTACACAATGGAATACTACTCAGCTATAAAAACGAATGAAATACTGCCATTTGCAACAACATGGATGGACCTTGAGAGAATTATATTAAGTGAAACAAGTCAGGCACAGAAAGAGAAATACCACATGTTCTCACTTATTGGAGGGAGCTAAAAATTAATATATAAATTCACACACACACATACACACACACACACACAAACGGGGGGGGGGAAGAAGATATAACAACCACAATTATTTGAAGTTGATACAACAAGCAAACAGAAAGGACATTGTTGGGGGGTGGGGGGGAGGGAGAAGGGAGGGAGGTTTTGGTGATGGGGAGCAATAATCAGCTACAATGTATATCGACAAAATAAAATTAAAAAATAAATAAATAAATGAAAAGGGGAAAAGAAAAAATGTTAACACAAAGTCATTACCCATCTCTCATTGTTGGGCTGAGTTATTAAAATTTTTTTAACTCTGATAATCAGGCTTTGATCAATAATTGATATAGTGAAATATTTATAAACATCTACAATTAATTCTTAAGGATAAACTTCTAGAGGTTAAGCCAGAGGGTATCCACTTTTATTGGCTTTTTGCTGTCACAGCCAATTCATCCTCCAGAAAGTCGCTGCCGTTATCAATCCCCTGTGCAATATTCCAGTGTGCTCGTGTTTCCCAAACTCCACCAGCATGGAATGTGGCATTACCCTTATTTTAATCTTACCAACTTAAGACTATTTTACTTTGCATTTATTTATTTACCAGTGAGTTCTGACCTTTCTAAAATGTGTCACTTGTATATATTTTTTTAAATTCTCCTCATACATTTTTTTAAAAGGTGTATATCATTTTCTTTTTTTTAAGAGCTCTTTTTATTAACGAATTAGTATTTTGTGCCATTGCAAACTTTTACCAGTTTGCTGCTACCCTTTTAAACTCATTATTCAAGTACAATATAGTTACAAAAAAGTGCCAGTAGGGTAAAGTATACGGCTTGATGAATTATCACAAACTGAACACACCTGTGTAATTAGTGCCCATATACGGGAAACAGAGCAACACGGCACCCAGAGACATCTCTGTTCCTTCGAGTCCTTATTCTCCCTCACAAAGGTAATCAATATTCTTATTTTTAATAGTATAGGTTAGTTTGTTTATTTAATCTCATATAATTAGAATTATACTGTATGCGTTCTTTCCTTCTTGCCTGCCTTCTTTCACTTCACATTATATTTCTGAAATTTATTCATAACGTTGCATTCATTCCATGGAGTTCCACTGTAGTACACTGTGTGGTACTAATCCTATTAGTGACAGGTATTTGGGTAGTTTTCAGCTTAAAACTGGTAAATCTGGAAGATGCAACAAACCAAAGAAAAAACAGAAAATTGAGAAAATGATATCATTTTTTAAAAAGTTTAATAAGCAAGTTTCCCCCAGATGAAATGAAAACAAGCTTTCAGATTGAAAAGGACTATCAAACAATAGCAGGACAAATGGAAGCAGACCCATAATTGGATATATCAACATGAAACTTAAATGCATTAAGAATAAGATCAAAAAGAAAGAAATTCTGCCATTTGCCAAAACACGAACGAACTTGGAGGAAATTAGTCAAGTGAAATAAGCCAGGCACAGAAAGAGAAATACTGTATGTTCTCACTCATATGTGGGAGCTAAAAAAGAGAACAAAACAAAACAATAATAAATAACAATAGGTTGAACTGCTAAAAGGAGAGAATCGTGGTTACTAGAGGTGGGTGGGAAAAGAGAAGGGAGAGGTGGGATAGTAAGAGATTTGTTAATGGACACAAAATTACAGCTAGATAGGAGAAATAAATTCTATAGGTGTACAGTAGACCCAGGAGTCTATAATAATGATTTACTGCATGTTATCAAACGATCAGAGGAGAGGAGATCAAATGTGAACATTACAAAGAAATGATTAAGTTTTGCAATGACGAATATGCTAATTACCCTGAATAGATCATCACACATTGTATATATGTATTGAAATACAACTCTGTGCACCATAAATATGTACAATCAATATGTTTCAATAAAATGTTTTTCTAAAAAAATCGTATGAAAAGAGAGAAAACAGGTTATGTTTTAATCAGCATGAATCACATTGGCACTCACTTCCCATCTGACATACTACAAGTAGAACACAATGAAGCAATGTCTTCAAAAATGTAGAAAATGTTACTTTAGCCCAGAAATCTATGTCTCTGAGGCTCCCATACTTGCCCAGCTGCGCCCAGCCCTGTTATCATACTTGCCCAGCTGCACCCCCGTCCTGCCAGACACTGCTGTAATGGAATTTTCCACCCTGAGAGAGAGTCATTACCATATAAGGTTACCCTCTACCCTATTGTAAAACCCAGAAGAAATGTGCCACAAAAGAAACCAACCCACTGCATTCAGGGCTCAGCCTTTGGGACACGAGTCTGCTGAGCCGGTGCCTGCATCAATAAACTCTGCTTCCTGCCTTAAGCCTCTGTGTCCAGCCTCTCCTTGTGACTTTGCTGCAATACGCTGCAACACATCCATGTCATTAATAAATCTTCAGGTAAAAGAAAGATATCATCTGGTGTGTGCAAAGTATTAGAATATTTATCTCCCACATATCTTTTTGTAGTAATTTATTTAAGGATTTTACTCTGAAGAAAAAAAACTGTAAACATAAAATAGTAGACACTAGTTCTAACCAAGGAGAGCAATAAAGGGAAGTCTCAGTTGTACAACTGCTCAGCAGGTCTACACAACAACCAGGTAAAACTCCAGGACAGTAAAAAGCAATAGAAGACACTCAGAGTACAAGCATAAAGACACTATCCAAATTGAAAAAGAAATCCAATGGTCTTCAATTAGGGTGATGAAATATATTCCAAACCATACGTACATCAGAGCAGGAAGATGACTCACAAACTTTCTATCTTTAGAATCAATTTTTAGGACAATCTATACAGATTTAATTATGGATACAGAATAGACTGCAATTATTATCCACTTTGTCCATACATATGTACAAATACAGAGAACAGCTGCTGGGAGGTGGAAAGGAAGAGAAAAGTGGAAGAAAAGGCAAAGGAGAAAATATTTTCATCTTTCAAATTGAGGAAATAAAAGTCATTAATTAACTGATAAATAGAAGTTTAGACATAAAATGTGTATGAAAATATTATCATCCTGAAGCCAGAGGAAGGGTCTGGGAAGGCCCAGTAGCCGGCCTCACCACTCCCTCCTCTTACCAGGTCCTTGACTCTGACACAGGAAAGAATTCAAGAGCAGAGTCACAGCAGAAAGGGAGAACAGGTTTAAGAGGACAAGTAAGAGATACAGACTTCACAAAGAAAGTGCAGCCTAGCTCCAGAGGCTGAGTAGGGCCCACTCCAAATTTAATACAAAAGTAAGAAATATACACTTAAAGTTCAGTACAGGCTGCAGGCTGGCTCAAAAGAGTGAGCAGCCGTTTGCTGAAAGTAAGTTTGACACAAAAGAATGTACACACCCCTCAGCCAGTGAAGTGCATGTTGGCCCCAGGAGAGTGAGCAACAACCCTGCTTTCTGCTGGAATTTGGCTATTGTAGTTTCACTATCTAATGAATATTCAGTTAACATGGTGGTTCCCAGTTATGCAACATAGTCTTGCCCGTGCTCATTTAGTCTCTTTTTGTGGTATGTTCATTGGTCAAATCCTACCACATGCACCAGACATATTCAAGAATATTCTGTGCTCCTTAGCACCCCTAGTGGAAGGTCATTCAAAGGATAAACTTCCTCCCACTGAGCATGCTTGGCTGCCAGGGTTATAGAACCCTTTTCTACTGAGCATGCCCAGCCATTGGATTTGCATAAGCCAAATCCCTGAGGTCTCAATTTCCCGGTGTTGGTGTTGACAATAGGTCTAAGCAGCAACAGTAACTTTCCTCTAGGGGAGGGTGTAAAGAAAGGGCCTGAGACCTTGGGGAGTGGCTTGAAACCCAGAAATGTGTCCCGTAACCCAAGCCCATTGAAACTAAGCACCTTTTATCTCAATGCCACCACTCAACAAGACAATGATAATGTGGTTGTGTGGTTGGTTGGTTGTTTCTAAAATGTCTAATTTGTTTCCAGTTTAAACTGTTTCTTTTCAATAACTCAATTTGTTCTATGAAAATGCTTTGTCTTGAAGATGTCCTCCCCCTCATATACTTTCCTCCCCTCCAACCTCAATTTTATATGGAATCTCAGTAGGAAACGAGGAGAGGGTTACGTGAGCACCTGTGCCCATCCCTGGGTCCTCTGGGCTCCTCGGGGCTGTTCCCAAGTGCCTGGGTACCCTGCTGGCTTCCCTTGCTAATGTTTGCATTGAAGAACTGTATTCTGTTCTCTCGGCTCTGTCAGGCCTGATGAACTTCCCTTTCTGACTTGAATCCACATTGGCTCAGTCTGGCTGCCTAGGCCTCCAGGTCTGACCAAAGGCCTCCTCTGGCCTTTGGCTCAGTTCTCACATCCAAACGTTTCAAGCCTCCCCACTATGACCCCCATGGCAGACCAGCTGGTTTTCATGTCAGCTACTTCTCTGTCCCCATAGGACACGCAGGTACTTGTGAATTGATTCTGCATCACAAAGGAGTCTAGGGAGACATCAACGTCGTACAGTATATCCTTTCTCTCCTTTTTTTTTTTTTTTTTTTTTTTTGTCTTTTTCGCGACCGGCACTCAGCCAGTGAGTGCACCAGCCATTACTATATAGGATCTGAACCCGCGGCGGGAGCGTCGCTGTGCTCCCAGCGCCGTACTCTCCCGAGTGCGCCACGGGCTCGTAACTGCACTGTGCCTCCTTGTTTACCCTGCTGTGCCTGTGCAAGAATCCACTTCTGCTGACCCTCACTGTCTTTGGCTTTCTCTCAACCATGCTGTACTCCACCCTCCATCGCCAGCGGTGGGAAGTTAGGGGAATGTGAGCAAACAAGTGTCTCTGCTGCTTCTCTCCCTCTTCTCCTTCCCACAACCCACTGGCAGGAACCACCTTCTCCCCTTCCAGTCTAGCAAGGACTCCTTCTACATCACATCCTCCCTATTTCATTGACTTCCTCTCTTCTTTGACCTATTGTTAAAAAGGGCATGTGCCAGAAGATCTGAAATGAAAATGCTTAATAGCATAGCTCTAGGTAAGAGAATTAGGCATCAGGAGGGCAAGGGCATGGGACCAGTGCTTTCTATTATAAATCCTTGTGTTCTATTTAACATACTATTTTACAACCACAAATTTTATTTCTTTACACATACATTATGCCATGAGTTCATAAGGAACAGTTTTCAGCAGCTCAGCTTCCTTGCCATTGATTATCAAGGTGAGTTTCTTTGGGTGGAGCAGGCTTTCACTTCAGCTGAACTCATTTCTTTGTCTTCTTTTTATGATCATTTTCCACCACACATTTCGGGACACCATCTCACCTCTTACGGTACTTCATAGACACATTATTCTCTTGGCAGGACTTGTGCCCTTAAATTGTTTAACATTATAGGTTATTCCATTTTTGCCAAGGTAGCATTTGGGGGACAAATATTATATGACCTTGAGGAAGTTATTTAAATGTTTCTGAATCATCTCGATATCTCCATCTGTAAAATGGGGATAAGACAGCAGGCTCAACTCGAGGCACTGATGATACAAAGATATAGTAAGGCTAAACTCTTGTTCCTAAATTTCTTAGATGCTTGACTAAGTATTCCATATCCCCGAGACAAAATAAAATACTAAAATTTATAATAATGTCTAAGGTATTTTTTCATTAATTTTTTCTGAACCATAGGGAAATTTAAAAAATCACATTCAGGTTTTCCTTATTTCAAGATGTATTTCTTTTATTGTATTTTGCATTGTTGATTTCTTTTTGTTTGTTTTGTTTTCTCATTCAGAAATACAAAGTTTTCCTATATTAGATAACTAACTTAAATTCTCTCCACCCACAGTAATGCCTTGTGATTTATTCTACCATATTTCATTTCACTTCAGGATATCTACCAAGTTTGTTTACTACATCACTGATTTAATTTTTTAATATTTATTCTATTCTTATGCAGATTTCAATTCTGCTATTAAATTTCTGGTTTCCTAGTAAACATGACATTTTTTAATCTCCCCAAGCTTCCTTTTTCATTTCCCTCTTTTATATTAAATAAATAGTTCCTCACTCTTTTCATAAAGTCCATGATTTCTTGAATTTTCTATTAGCTCAATGCAGGAAGTTTTTAAAAAGTGTTTCAATTTTCTTGCAGTATATCTTTTTTGAGTATATATTTTTCCACATCTTGACTTATTAAAAGTCAATAGGAATATTATATTCCTTTTAATGTTGAAAAGTATTTCCATAGACTTCAATTTGATGGGGTATTTTTTTCCTCTGTTGACTCATCCTAGAATAGAGAGAGATTTATTCAGTCCAGATGTTGGCCATAAACAGGACAGAAGACTCTTGGAACCATTTGCTCACCACCTGGTTGCTATTAGAACCCTAGTCTCAGATATGAAGCTTTGATGGGAAGCTAGTTGCTAAAATTTCACTTCCCCAGTTCAGTGAGCCTGGGGGGACTCAAGAAGAAGCCAGAGTGTTTGGAGGGGAACTCAGTCTCCAAAGACATGTTCCCCTTTTTAGTGAAGCTCCAGCATTAATTTCTAAGCTTGGTTTCCAATTATTTTGCTCTCCAGCCTTCTCTGTCAAGTATAGGTGTGATTCTACCTGCCCTCCTTTCTACTTAAAATACCAACCAGATCAAAGAGAAACTGCATCTGCCTGCTAGATTTCTGCAGTGGGGCTATGACTTTCCCTCACAGCTTTTTAATGCAGTAGCAAAAACACGTGTATCTACACTTGGGCATGTGGCCTTCCCTCGTCCTTCCATTTTAGAAAATTTTTCTCTCTTCAACCAAAAAGAAATAAATCACATTGCCAGTAAAATGTTTAGAGGGTATTATAAAAATTTAAAGGAAATAGAATTCATGATTTATTCTCTCCATATTTTGTAAAATCAATATTTATCCCCCTTTTCAAATTTGTTTAGATAATTTATAGGGGAAAAAGTTTCTAGAAACTTTATTATAACATCTGAATGTTCAAGTATGAAAGAGTTAATAGATGAAGGATACATAAAACATTTGTCTTTGGCTCATAAATTACTTAGTTTACTTAATAACCTGGGCGTTTTTTCTATCAGTTTGCTATGAGAACCTATCTTTGTTTTCCTTGCTTGCCTCTATACCGTGGGGAAGCAAGCTATAGGGGAGGGAAGGACTGAGTCCTGGCCAGCTGCCCTCTCAGGCTTCCACGTCTCTTGGCTTCTGGCTGGTTCTGACATAGGATGGCACTGGTGGGATATTGGGAAGTGGAAGAAAGGGAAAGGCATACAGAGCATTCTCTCCTCTGGGCCTCAGGTGGCATTTCCAAAAATTTTTTATGCTCTCTCCAACTCCCTCCTGATAGGCTCATTATGACTGCATCTTACCACAGATGACCCTGCACTCTGAGCTTTGGTAAAACTACCTCTACTCTTTGTCCCTCCAGTCTAGAGATGGTAGCTTCCTGCAGTCGTTAAATTCTGGATCACCTTGCTAGCCTGATGGCTTCTTAATTCTTTCAACACTTCTGTAAACAATTCCCTAAATTAAATTCCTTCTATTTCAAATTCTTAGCCTTTTCTATTTATACCCTGACTGATGCCGAAGTCATGATATTAATACATATATAGCTATCTCAAATTTATATCCATTGTAAGTCGTTCTACTTTCGTGCTATGTTCTCAGAGGGTATTTAATACTATTGGTGGTTATGATTATAAAATAAGAATAAATGCATATTTTAAATTCCATTCTCAGATTCCTTTCAAAGAAAAAAAGGCTGTTTTTTCTGTTAAAAAGTTTAGATTTTTAGAGCTACATAACAGCAATAAGAAAGCCAAATAATACTTTAACATTTGTGTTATATGAAGTAGTTTTCATAAAAAGTACAGGTTTCTCTCTATTTCACTGAATGTAACTGTGCATCAAAACACTCAGCAACTAAGCATCCAGAGCTGATTTAGTTACAAAATGTTAAGGCACCCATTATGTGCCAATTAACTAACAGTTGAATGCTATTGTTTCAATTAATTTAAAAATATTAAATGGTATGCTGTTCCTTCTTTTCTGAGCAACAAAATATTTTTATATGATATCATGTGCATATATTCCACATTTTTTGTAAAAAGTGAAATATTATCTTAATTGAGAAAGAGTTCAATTTTATCTACATGTTAAGCAAGGATATTGGCCCCCATTTTGCAGTTGAATAATGGATAACTACATACCCTTAAACATTATACTGTATAAAAATCATGTGCCCTAGTTAAACAGGAATAGCAATTTATAGTCAATAAAACCGAGTAAGAAATTTCCCTCCGAGTCACTTAAAACTGAACCAAAGCCGGTAGATACTTACCTTGTAAGTACAGAATGGCCCATTTACACATTCTGCTTCTGCTAATGCGGTAAGGTTTTCAGTGGGCTAAAGTCTTCTGAAATTTTGCCAACAGACTTGGAAATTTCCTGTAATTACTACATCTGGGTATTTGCTTGAATAAGGTATGTGAAAAGATTAGAAAACTTTATGGGTAAAGTGATATGCTAATTGCTACGGCTTTGCTACATTTTAACATTTTATAATAGTTTATGAGTTCAGCTGCTAATGGCTTTGGTTATATTCTTTGTACAGGGCTCGGATGTTTTTCCATGACAGACTCTCTGTTCCTACCTATACATCATGTTCCTCTGGGGAAATCATCCACTCTGTGCCCTCATGTCTTTTTCTCCAGCTAGAACTTCGTAGATAGAGCAAACTGACACCCTGATGCAGTGAGAAAATTATGCGTGTACCTTTCATGACTCATATGTTATTCATACAGAAGCACAAACTTTGTCCAGATAATTAACACCAGGAGATTCCTGGCAGTTTTGTTTACTCACTGCTCTGCTGCATTTCTCAATACAATGTTCTGTGATATCATCAATTGTATTCCCCTGGTAACCCATCTAAGAACTTCAGAAATCAGTCAACCCCAAGTTAGCCCAATTTTACTTCCTACTGGGGATAAAATTGGCTTTCTTATATAGCAATACAGGTGTTTATGAAACATTTTAACAGCAGTATCACAAGGAAATAACTACAATTAACAGCAAACCACTGTCAGCAAGGTTCCTGAAAAGCAGGAGATGGGAGTGGCGTGTGGGTATGAATGGGAGTGTGACGGGTGTAAAGGCAGGAGTGAATGAAGAAGTGGTGAGTGGTAGAGGCAAGATCTCCCTGTGCCAATTGTTAACTTATGGCTCTGGGGCTCTGCTGTGGTCTCAATATTTGTGTGCCTCCAAAATTCCTATGTTGAAATCTGTGTTTTATCTGAGTTTATCATGCTCAGGTGTTATGTGAGCATGTATTGATATTAAAAGGTGGGGCCTTTGGGAGGTGACTAGGTCATAAGGACAGAGCCCTCGTGAATGGGCTTAGTGCCCTCATAAAAGATGCCCACCAGGGCTTGTTCACCTCTTCCACCATGGGAGGACACATAGAAGGTGCCATCTATGAGAAACGTGTCCTCACCAGATGCTGAATTTGTTGGTGCCTTGATATTGGACTTCCCAGCATCCAGAACTTTCAGAAATGAATTTCTGTTGTTTATAAATTACCCAGCCAAACATATCTTGTAATAGTAGCCCAAATGGACTAAGACAAGCTCAACCCCACCTTTATCCTCCCTGCATTTTGATTGCTCAGACTGCAAACTACATTTCTGCTTTGCCAGCTGGATCTGTGTTGGTCTCTACAGATAGGAGGCGCCAGAGGAAACTGGGAGCCTGTAGGAGGGTGAAGGGACTTGGACCTTATTGTTTGCTTCCTGTGGGCGGCCTAACCTTCTCCTGCTTCTGTTAGTATCACCTGAGCAATAGTATTTTCATCCTAACAAAGGCAGTTCCTTCACACAGTAGATACTGACTCTAGGTTTTTCTTTTCCCAATTCTTGCAGAATCAGCTTCATCAGGCACTGCTCCTCAGAGGCACTAGTACCAGCTGGCTGGTGCTCCCTCCGCCAAGGTCTGGTGCCCAGGCCCCATGGAGACCTCCTTTAAGTTTCTAAGTTTTAATAATTCGAATATTTTCGTTAAGGGTGGTAGCTGTTTCTTGCAGCTGCTACCTTCATAGGAGCTTGTAGTTCTCTTTTTTACCCTTTCAGTTACTTAACCAACAACTTTATGCCTTATTAACAATTCTTCATAATAAATTCTCTCTGTTTAAATATCTAATGTCTTTTCCGTTTTCTAACTGGAGTATGGCTGATATGCTTCCAAAAGACGCAACCAGGTTATGAATTGTCCTTTAGACATTGTAAAATCCATCCAACTAAGACGAAAAGGTAAAAAAAAAAAAGAAGTGGAAAAGTATGGAAGATAATAGTTGGTATAAAAACTTCAGCAAAATGCTTTTTGAAATTTGCATTGTATTAGGGAGCAAGTCAATGAATGTCAAAGAGTTAAAATGAGCATGACCTTGAGGGAAGTTGATAGCACAAAAGTTGTAGTTTCTAGTGCATCAGGGCTCACCTCTTAAGACAAAATAGTAAAATCAGAGACCTTTAAAAGGAAATATTATAAATTTAACAACATTAAAATTTGAAACATTGATACCTCAAAAATGAGCATGAATAAGATAAAAGACACACTGAAAATATTAGTCACATATACCTTAGTATATTTCTTAAGTAAGCAATCATAAATCAATATAAGTTGATAAATGCACTAATAGAAAAATAGGAAAAAATGGTTAATATGTAATTCATAAAAGAGCAACTAGTAAGTAAACATATCTAATAATGAAATAAATGCATTAAATGAGATAATATTTCATATCTATCAAACTAGCAAAGGGTTGAAGGAAATGGGCAACTTTACACACTGTAAGTGGTATGGAGGGGGAAAAATTGTTTAAACATTTTTATCAAACAATTTGACAAGATACATTTTTAAAACATTAAAGTGTTCATATTTTAGCCCAGTACTTATTTTTCTACAAATTAATCCAACAGAAATGATCAGATAAGTTGGCAAAAATCCACATACTTTATAAAATGTATATCTCTGCACTGTTTATAATTCTAAAACAACCTAAATGTCTGCATTAGAGGATTAACTAAATTGTATAATTATAATTCCATGGTAAAATATTATACTACATATAACATATTTATTGGCATGTGCCAAGGTCAATATTTTATTTGTTCAAAAAGCAAATTACAGGAGAGCCTTATGATGATCTCATTACACTTTCTTTAATCTGTCAAGCATACTTTTCTACTGAAAAAAATACATCAAAATTGATAATTTTTGTAGTGGGAATATTGGTAATTTTGAAATTTTTTGCTTTTCTATGTTTATAAAGTGTTTTTTAATTAGGCGTGAATTTTTTTCTAATAATGATTAAATTATTTTAAGAAAAACACAATTTGATTTCCCATTTAAAAAATGAATATGAACATACCACCATCAGCAGGTGTTACATGAGCATGAAATGATCTTTTGATGCATATTAAGTGAATTTTCAACATAAAATGGTTTGTGGTTTCATAAAATAGATTATAATTATATAACTTTGGATATTTAGAGTTCAGGGGACATGTCTGGACTAAAGGTATATCTAGTTCATTCTGAAATACTATTTAATATAAAGCTTTATAATTCCTAGGGACTTTTCCACATATTATCCTGTATTGTTTGGTATATTGACAAGAACTAGGCTTTGGAAACAGACAGAAATAAGTTTGATTATATGTTTGTAACTGGTATTATTTTCAAGTTACTTAAACTCTCTAGTACTTTTTTTCATTTTTTCATCTTTAAATAATTCCTAATCCAGAGGACAGCTAACAGAGAGAAATGAAATAACAATGTAAAACATCTAGTACAATTTCTGGAATGTAATAGAAAAGAAATTTGGTGTAGCAGTTACTCTTAACAATAACTTGTAAAGTCAACCCATTAAAGTTTATAGCATATGGTTGAGGTACTTGGTCTTCAAGAAATTAAGTCACTTGTTAATGTTGGAGTTGAAGTGTCCAATTGACCAAAACCTTCATATTCTCTGAGATGTCTGATGGGGATTAAAGTATTATTGCTGTTAAACCTGGACTGGAGCAGACAGCTGGACACAAACATCTTACTTCTTGCCTGTATGACTTGAGTATCACTAGCAGAAGTTGGAGAACTGCAGGCTTCCCTGGGGTGCTGACGAATCCTGCCTCGGTGAGCACAGCACAGAGTTCACCTCTGAAGGCCAATACCCTTGCTAGAGGCCAAAAGTTTGGATCATACATGACCTCTCATAATTTACTTATTTCCTACTTGCTCTCAGCATGGAGTGCCCATTAATAATGCCCACAGTTCACTCCACAGAGAAGAGTAAATGAGGAGTGCAGAAAAGGGCAGAGGCAGTCTCTGCAATCTGTCCCCCTTAGGGCAGAATTATTGGCAAAGAATAAAACTAGGACAGGAAGAAACAATAGCCATAAAACCAGACATTTGGCTTATGAAGAATTAAGAGTCCACTCAGAGCTTCTGATTCCAAACCTCATGACCTTTGCTAAGTCATACAGCACTGACTTGAAACACATAAGATCTTGAGCATTCTCACTAAATGCAAGTTTCTATCACAACTAGTTTAAAGGCCAGGTAATGATGATCAAAGGAAACATGACTCTAAAAATATAGTAAGGCCCTTTACAAAATAAATGAATTTAAAGTTAAATATTTAGTTGCCTAACATGTGGACATATTTTTTAAAGAATTACATTAGTACCTTGAAGTTGACATAAAGTCAGATGACAATTTGATGTGAAAACCTAACTTTCAGCCCACATATATGAAAAGGGGGAGAAATACCTAATGCTCCTTAAATGATGATCCATTGTGAATAAACTACTAAAAGGATAAAATTGTATTTTTGGCTGATTTTTTTCACTCTCCTTGCTTTCCCAAATATGTTCAAATGTAGTACTAAGTTGTTAATCATTGCTTGTTGATATTTTGCAGATTTAGGGAAGAGACATGAATAAAGAAGGATATAAATAATGCATTCATAAGTTTCATTTTTATTATGTAGCATTATGGGAGTGTCTACAAATTGCCTCACCGTTGATAATTTTCTATTTCTTCTCTTTGAATTAAACTCTGATTTTGAACTCTAGGGTTTTCTTTTTTCAGATTAAAATGATTAAAGAAATAGAAGAAAATAATGTGCATTATTTAGAGAAAAAAATTATTAAAATTACATATGCCTTATATATATTCCATATTAACAGTTTCCAAAATATATGGGTATTTACCTTGAGAATGGAATTATTTCTCTATAATTTTCTTTATGATAGAATTTTAAAAACATCAAAACAAAAATGCTCAGACATTTATTTAAACCTGATAAAGAAAATTCTTAAAGACATTCCTCTCTAATCTCAGCAATCTTTCAAAGAAAAAAATAATAAACAGTTTAAAGACCCATGTAATAGCTTGAAATACGTAAGCTGTGGTTAGTAATAAAATGAAAGCTTTTTTCCCACAACGTTTTCTGAACACATTAACAGATTCTAGCACTAATGTATACAGTTTCTCATAAGAATCTACAAGATGAGGACATTATTTAACCAGAGTGAAAAAACACTCCTCTTATCCCACACTGTTGAAACAGAGGAACAGTGTTTAAAATAAAATGTTTATATATTGTAGGTTAATGGAAAGCCTTATCAAGTTAATTTCATGCTATTTCACCCTAATTTCCTCTTCATCCTCTGGGATTATATATTATGGCATGCTAGTATAGTACATATTAGAAATGATCACACCATTGAATAGTCATTGAGGGCCACATTAAACTTAATAGATGGTAGTTGAAAGGTGTGCCAGTATAAATGCCACTTTTAAAACTGTAAAGGAAGCATGAGCTGGTTTGTTATATATAAGATGGTTTAATCTAACAAAGGAATTAATGCAAGAAATAAGTAGTAATTTTGAAAAAGTTGGAAGAAACCTGTATGTGCAAAGCTTTCTTTTATTTGATGGTAGAGTTGGAAGAGAATAATTAGAGAATTCCAACATAATAAGAAAAAACAGAAATACGGACAATTACTTTTCATTGTATATAAGCAATGAAACATTCATTCTCAAGAATAAATGTGTCCTTAAATATGCATCTTATTAATTACAAATTTACTTATATTTTCCTTTCAATTGACTCTACAGTGTTAAAAACATATTTGTGAAGAGAAATTGGAGCTAAAAGTTTTACAATCAAACTAATTGTATAAATAAATTCAACTTCATACTTTTACTTACAAAATCAAATATTTTATATAAAACAAAATTAAAATTTATATCTGGCACAGGCATACCTTTTCTGTCATTCCTTTACTATTACACAGTATAGCTATAACGCATATACACTCTGTGGTATTTGTGTAGGTATCATAAGGATTTTACCTGGTCTAACAAGCAAAAACAAATTTTTGAGAATGAAGAATAATTTTCCTTCCATTTCCATGCTTTTCTTTACATAGAAATAATTATAAATCTTTTACAAGTGAGGAAAATTACAGGACTTAAATGCTATAAAAGTTGAAATTCTGCAATGGTATGACTGTAAGCTACATAGGACACACATTCCTATCCCAGTTCGTTGCAGATGAACCATTTGCTTTAGCATTTCCTAAAATTATTCTAAGATCAATTCTCTCTCTAAAGTGCAAGAAATACTAAACACAGAATTTGAAGCTTTGTTGTGATTTCTTTTGCTTTAAGTTTCCAGTTAAGCCTTACAGAATACATCTTTCTAGACTGTTCTCAATGTGACAGTTCTGGTGTCAGGGAGGATGGGTGAATTGAGATTCATATCTTGAAAACAGTGACTCCACTCATTTTAATGCCAGACTCAACAAGCAACCATGTTCTACATATAAGAAGAGAACATGCTTCTTCACAAACATTACTATCTGTTCAGTTCTTAAATACAAAATAAATTGTCATTGAACCTTGTCTTTGTTTATGAAATGAGGCAGAAAATGAAAATCTTAACAGAAAAGCTTTATTAAGGCTGTTTTATAAGGAGTACTGTAGAAGTTTTTTCTCACTCTTGGCAGCAGAATTTCTATTCTATTAGTCAGGGAGGGTCCTATTGTTTCATTTCCCTACTTAAAAAAAAAATACTTTAATTCTGACTGGGTCTACACTCTAATTAAGAATTATATGTAATTTACTATCCATGAGTATATACGAATTAACTATAAAGAATATACAAGATACAATTGCAATATCAGAATATAGCCTCTCCTCACTTAGGACTCAGGTGCAACTCTAAATTTTGACTGTTGTGAACTGATCTGGTTTTTCATCTGCTTGTCTCACAACAACCCCCAACCCATTCAGTTGGTACTGTCAAGTATGCTTTTGTTCTAGGTTCTTTAATTAGATAATTTAACCTAATTTCTCTGTGTCTATAGTCTGACTATGGTTGATATTTTTACACTGGTTCAACATTCAACACCCAAAGATTTAGGGCAATAGGTTTTGAACTATTTATTAAAAAAAAAAAAAAATATATATATATATATATATATAGCCCCAATAGAAATAGATATATATTTATATCCCGAATAGAAACAGAAGCTGAAAGTAAAGTATTTGGTTAAAAATAATATGATGATATTTCTTTTGTTAAACTAAATATTATTTATATTCTCCACTTGTCACCCAGAGCAGCATCCAAAAGTTTTATAGTATTGAATTACTTCATGTCCAATACAAGTTGGTTTACATTATACTTTGCTCCATTATGCATTACAACCAAGCACCTTCATAACTAGAAAATATATTTGATTTTTATATTTTCTCCAACCCACCTCACCTCTTCCACTCTTTTAGGAGGATAAAAGAAGATAATTGCCAGTGGATTTTCTATTTACCAGCCTTTCACATATTAAAGGATAGTTTTAGGTGACAGGTGTGGAGGTACTGAACACATACAGAAGCCTGGATAAAACTCTAAATTATAATGTTAGTATATCTAGAGGTCCAGGGTGGGGAAAAAGCTTTAAAGGATGAATAGGGGAAAGCTTGAAAAAAAATTAGGTGACTGGTAGTTGAGAAGGATCTTACAGAATAATTTCAATATGAAATTTAGTTGTAGGGTTTTCCAAATTATTTATATCCTGATTTGTTTGTTTGTTTACTTGACCTGAAAAACACTCAGATAAAAAAATCTCTTTTATTTGCTTGTAATAAATACCCTTTATACTTTTGTACTTCTAATGATTTACTTTTTATATATTTGTTTATACTTCTAATGATTCATACTTTTTTATACTTCTAATGGTTTTTGATTTACAGATTTTGGGATTATGTTATTTAGAGCATGAGTGTTCATGATTTCTATATTTTAATTGCAGATTGTACATTTTCAAGTATAAGCAATTATTTTTGCTATTTTTAAGCCTTTTTGCCTTGAATTCTTATATTATCTGTAAATAATATTGCTTCTCTTGATTTCTTGGTGCTTTCAATGCCTGAATAATATTTACAATGTTTATTTTAACCTTCTTTTCGGTTGAATATATTACTGTGTGTCTCATAAACAGCATATCATTGAACTATTTTATAATTTATTTATCTAAACTGAATCTTTTAATAAGATTTTGAACTCAACTATATTTATTGTAAAACCTGTTATTTGCGATTTTATTTTACATTTCTTTGGCATGTTTATATTTTTTAAATTTTGTTTTTATCTTTAGGTATTGAACATGGTTTCTTAGGTCATGCTTTTTCTCTAATGATTCAGATGTTCTATATCTTGTTTTTAACTCTATTAATAGTTATCTACACATCTTTTAAAATATAAACATGTATTTCTCTAACATTATTAATAAGGAAGCAATAACTGCTCACTCCCCATTTTAAGATAAAGATTTAATTCTACCTCCAATTGACCCCCTCATATTTTTGTTTTTCTTGTTGCTGTTGTTGGAATAATCTGAGAACTTTAACTCCATGTTTTATTACTATTTTGCACCATGTACCTTTACTTTTATTCACTATTTGGCAGCTGCATTATTTTGTAAGAATATTCTAAATTTCTAGACAACTTTAAGTTTCACTAGTCTCATTATCCATTTCTTTTATTATGCTAACCCCTCCTCAATCTTGAATTTTTTATTTTGATTTATTGTCAGTTGGCATATTTTTTCAAGGCTTTTTTTTTTTTTTTCTTTCTTTTTTCCAGGGAGACTACAGGGGTAAGTTCTTTCTCATTTCTCATTTTCCTGAGAATGTCTTGCTATTGTTCTTACACATAAATGTAAGCTTAGTCATCTTCCTCAAGTAATAACACATTTCCCTCAAAACTTTACAGCTATTTTTCCCAAGGAACTACATTATAGGCTCATGCTTAATTAATTTTTTCTTGTATAAACAGTATTTTTATTGTTTGAGTGAGGTAAGATTTTTCTCCACATTCTTTAGGATTTATCTCTCCAGGCTGACCATGCACATTTGTTTCCTGCACATATTCAGACCTAGTGTCCCTCTTTCGTCACCACATTATTCCACATACCAGATATGTAGTCTCCTCATTGAATCATGACTAGTGGGTTTGAATTCTAGATCTGTTAATTGTAAGCTGTGTGACTTTGGGCACATTATTTAACCTCTTTATGCCGTTTTTAAAGAATAAATGAGAATGGAAGTAAGGTGCCTTATTTAATAATATAAAATGAACACAGTGGCTATTTTCTTATAAGGAGACATTGTCTTATTGTTATTGTCAATGCCATCCATTGTAATAATAATGCCTGACTATTAAATGGAAAAAGAATTAAGCAATGGTAATAAAGTCTTGTTTGTTTAATAAAATTTAAAATATTTATAGTATCAAAGTAATATTAATGTGATATTTGGGCTGGATTGAATTAATAGCTAAAACATTTGGTGCTGTGTGGTATAATTGTGCATTGTTTTGTTTTTTAAATAGGATTCTAACCATTGTGCCTAATGATATACCATGATGACACATTTGAAATGATGTAAACATGCATGCAGTGATGTAAACAGCATGATATTTCAGATGAAGAAGGGAGGTAATAATTGCAAGAATGCTTCATCTCCCTGTTCATGAATTATTAGCAGAGAGGGATGCTTTGCATTTCTACAATAAAGCATAACATGTCTACATTACTTCATTTCTGGCAAAATTCCACCAGACAAGTCTGTTTGCTATTCCAAAATGATATTATATCTTCCCAGAATTCATTTCAGAGAAAAGAATTGAGCATATTTTCAGTTTTTACAGAATCATTCTCTCCAGTTTGTCATGACTGGATTTTAAGGATACTTTTATAACAGTCTGCAGAAAAAAAAAATTATTCTCTAAGAAATCTCAGTTGAAAATTACCTCATCTAAAAGAAATCACACTGCCATGTTTGCTTGGCCTAGATTTCATTCAGTAAGGTTTCTTCCTCATACATTCTTCAGAAAAAAAAAAAAATTAAGAGTAATGAAGACATCAGTCATCAAATGTCTATGGCTTGTGTCCATTTCTAATCAGATCTTGTAAGTAATATTTAACAGACTCTTGCTTTGTAGCTTAAAATTGTCGTGACAGCGACATGATCAGATTTGAATATACATGCTAGGGATTCTCAGTTCCTGCATTGTTTTCTGTGAAAATACTGCCTTCTTTTTTCCTTAATGGAAATTTAAAGGTCTCTTTGTGTTTAAAATGCAAGTTTTAAAATGCTTGTGCCAACTTCTTTTTTCTTATCTTAAAAATGTTGCCTTTATCGATTTGTTTACTTCTATACCCTTGTGAGGATTAGGTATTGTTGTGAGAATTAAAGATGATTTAATAAAATAATATGTGTGACACTGCAGTTCTTGCCCCATAGTGTACATTCACTGTTGACCAAACGTGAAAGAGAGGGTGGGGGAGAGAATATAAACCTAAAGCATTGGGTGAAGTAATGCAAAATGATTACCTCTACTTCCAACTAAAATAATGATGGAGAAATTTTAACAGTAAAGATTTAATTGCTGAGTTGCCATAGTTAAAATAATGTAATTGTTTAAAATATAAGTACTATAAAAATTGTTTTTTAAAAAACTTTGAAAACGTATAATGTCAGCATTCAAAGTTTTATTTATTAAAGCCTGTTACTGCTACTGCTGGACTAAAGTTTACAAATAATGCATCATATATATTTGCATAGAAGTCTTAGAATAAGAAGCTGTATCGCTTGTCATGGCCATAATGATTGTGCAGTAGATTTAAATCCTATTATTCATACTAAGCACAGTAGCTAGTCACAGACAGAGTCAGAACTGGAATTCAGGTCTTTTGACGATCCAATGCCCACCTTCACAACCCTGGGAGAGCCTGCTGACAAGAGGTCCAGGGTCTCCAGGGGAAATTAAGCTTCCCAGGTGATTCTAATGTATGCTTCACCCTCTCTGCTCTGATGCTGAGGTATCCTTGTGAAAAATATACTGTTCCCAGTCAACAGAGAAAGCTGTTAAAAAAGAAATGAATTGAAATTGCAATAATGAATCATATTTTAGATATATGTGTGTCAATTTAATAGTCAAAGCTAAAATTTCTTAAGTGCTTTCTATGTATCAAACTGTTTTACGTGCTTTGCATCAATGCACTTTTTTACTGCTCACAACAAACCATAAAAGTGGATATTCTTATGACTCTATTTTACAGATATAAAAATTGAAAAACATGGTATGATTAACTTGTCCAAGGTCACAAAGCTATACATTAGCAGAGTTAGGGTTTGAATACAATCAAGTCTGGCACCACAGCACACACTCTTAACTATTGCTGCAAATTTCTAGTACTTTCTCCATAATGGTGAATCAATCTGTTAAATCAATGTTGGAGTTGGGAGCAACACCTTGTGAACTAATCCCTAAATCTTCCTTTCTTTCTGCAGCACAGTTATTCTTTCTGGCATCTGTTAATGGCCAAGACTTCTCTTGGACTTTTGCATTCTTCAAAACTCCAGGCCATAAATATGGTGATCTTTTAACTACAGAATTATCATGCAGAAAATTGGGGGAGACAATGACTATCCACCATCCTGACATAATATCTGATCTGCTGTTAAGAGTCAGGATCAGTCTGGTTTTAAGTTTCCCTTTTATTATTAACAAGCTCATCAGAAGCTTCCCTGGGATGTTTTTTATGTGCTCATAACAACCTCCATGCCTTTTAAAGTTTCTACTTTATCTCTCACTAGGATATTTGCCCTTATAAAATTGAGATGTAGGTAATTAGAAGCTACCGTACCTTGATACTCTGGGATATCCCACAGGCATTGTGAAATTGCATAAATGACTCTAGTGAATAGTTTGTGGATTACTTTAAGAACGTCTCCTGTAATTTTTTATCAAACCCTTCTGGATTGTTTAGTGTACAGGTGACTTGACTGAGAGAGCCACATCCCAATGCCGAGCTTTGAACAAAGAGTGAAATAATCTGATATTTTGTTAACTATTAAAACTCAAAACATAATGTGTGCTTTAATTTTAAAGAACCCCAAGATCAAAAGTTTGCCCTACAGCTGGATTAATTATTGTTGCAAAAAACACCTGAAAGATAAATGCAGAGGCATAATTTATTTACTGATTCATGCATATGTTATACTCCATTAATGTCAAAATATCCAATAATTTACCCAAAGATTCTCTTTTTCTTTTATTCTAAACATTCTTAGTTAAAAAAGCATCTTCCCAGGTTTTTAAATATGGATTGAACAGAAGGAAGGCAGTGATTGCTTGTTATCCTCAATGGAATGCTTTCTAATTGCATTTTGAATTAACTACTAATTAAAGGTGAAAATGTATGCAGAGCCCCGGAGACAACAAAAAATAAAAACTGCGGGATTCACCTAAAGGAATATAGAAAATATTTTTTAAAAGTACACTCCAATGGATTATACAAATAAAACATTACATAGTATAACATGAAACAAGTGGTTTATGTCAAAAGTGAGTAATATTCAATGGAATTTAGACAACTACAGGAAAGGAAATATATTTTTTAGCAAGAATTTTTTGTTACTTATTGTTCTTTCATTAATAAAGCAACAAAAAGAAAGCATTTCACACACTGCTTAATGATTGAAGGTGACCTCAGGGAGCTGTTGAGCTTGCTGTGAGCTCTCGGATAACAGACAATTGCTGGGGAAGAGCCACGTGAGAGGATTACAGGGAGGAGAACATGGTAAGATGAAAGTAGCTAAAAGACTACATGACTATTTGCAGCAAACCACCATTCTCAAAAGTCAAGGATTGAAAAATTAGGCAATCTCTGAGGGATTATTCATAACATTTCTCTAAAAGCTTTAACTTTTTAGAAATTATTTATTTATTTTTACTAATTTTTCAAAATTATTTATTTTTAATTGAAACATAATTGATTGTACATATCTGTGGGGAACGTCATTGAATTTGAACACCTGTGTGCAATATGTACAATTTGTGATCCTCAAATCATGATAATTACTATATTTATCATTGCACGATGTTATCATTTTTTGTGGCCCTTTACCAATTTCTACCCCATCCCCTTTCCCATCTCTGGTGGCCTCAGTTCTGTTCTCTCCTTTTGAAAGTTCACAAATGATTGTGATTGTTGTTTTTTTCTTTCTTTCTTTGTTTATTTTTTTCAGCTCTCACTATGAGTGAGATGTGGTATTTCTCTTTCTGTGCCTGGCTTATTTCACTTAACATAATTTTCTCTAAGTTCATCCATGTTGCTGAAAATAAATGGACTTTCATTCCTTCTTATGACAGATTAGTATTCCATTGTGTATATATACATTTTCCTTATCCGGTTGTCCACCAGTGGACATTTGGGTTGGTTCCAACTCTCAGCTATTGTAAATAGAGCTGCAGTAAACATGCGTGTGCACATATCCCATCTACATGATGATTTCCATTCCATTGGGTATATACACAGCAGTGAGATGGCTGGATCATATGGGAGTTCTGTCTGTAGTTGTCTGAGGAAACTCTATACCGTTTTCCATAATGGCTACACTAATTTACAGTCCTACCAACAGTATAGCAGTGTTCCCCTTTTTTCATGTTCTCACCAGCATTTGTTATTCTCTGTCTTTTTGATAATGGCTAGTCTAACTGACATGAGATATCTTAGTGAGGTTTTGATTTGCATTTCCCTGATGCTTAGCGATGTTGAGCACTTTTTCATGTGTCTGTTGACCATTTGTATATCTTTCTTTGAGAAAATTTCCATTTAGTATAATGAGCCTTTTTATATCAACTAAACAAATGTTATTTTACATTTAAAAATATCTTTTTCTGTTATTTCATTAATTATTATTTCTGTTCTCTGCTCAATAAGAGAAACCAGACAAATTATCATTCTTTACAGATTTTGGGGAAAAAATTTGAGTAGTAACTGATTGGTGAAAAAAAAAACAAAAAAAAAAACAGTTAGTTGAAAATAATTCCTACGTCTTACACTAATATTTCTGAATAAATAAAGCAGTGTAGGTGGCATAAGCAAAGGCTGTTTTATAAGATCTATTTTGCCTGTGTGGTAAGAGCTTTTGAAATTTGCTCTCAGCAATTTTGAAATACATATTATTGTTAACCATAGTCATCATGCTGTGCAATAGATTTCAAAAAATGTATTCGTCCTGTCTAACTGACATTTTGTACCTTTTAAAAATATTTTTATAACACATGTCCCCAAATTAAAGCAATACTTTTTATTGATTCAGTATAGAAAAATGGAACTTGTCTTTTCTAGGTGTGTGATTCTGTGTAACTCAGTTAACCCAATTAGCATCCATTTCTTGTCTCTAAAATAGGGGCAATCACAATTATTGCACTTGTTTTCATGTGGGAGCCTGTGTAAAGTGTTCCACACATACTCGGGTTCAATAAGATTATGTCTCCTTGCCTGTCAACTCTAGGCAAGACACTGCTACATCTCTCCTAAATAGTCTTTATTGACTCTGGAGATTATCTGAAGAGTTTTTAAATTAGCAATCATAAAAAAATTCAATAAATTCTAAATGAGTGATCTCAGTACCATTAAGGACATATTCTTATTGAATACAGTGTAAAAGAATGTGTCTCAAACTTAAGATTAGTAGCTCTAATTTAGGTGACTTTGTTGGCTTGAAAGAACTTAGAATCTGAGATTTTACAGCTCAACAAACTGGTCATTAATGGTAAGTTTGAAGTACAGTTAATATTAATAACCAGCTAATGGTTTAGTCATTTTCTCAGAAGTATTAAAAAAGAAATTAAGAAATCTAATTTACATTCATTAATCATCTGCTACTGTGAGTTTCTTTTTGAGAACAGCCATTTTCTGAATTTGTTGTATGCAAGGTGAGATAAAGTGCCCAATGACTGAAAGAGCAAAGGAGCTAAGGGAGTGAGTTTATAATCTGCTTCCCAGTATTTCTCTTGCCTGCTTTCTTCCTTCCACTTTTTCCCTGTTTTTTGACCAGGGACACTGATGTTAATTCTCCCAAGTCAAAAAAGAGTAAGACCAAATAACATATATTATTTTCATCTTACACCAGATGAAATTTCAAAATATTGATTACAATCAACTTTCTGATATATTTACATGAGCCGTAGGAAGAGGAAAAAATCTCAGTTTTACGTCCTTATTTATATGGGTTTTTGCTAAGATTAAACATCATGCCTAGCACATGTATTCATTCATTAAACATTCAGTAAATGTTATTGGGTACCAGCTATGAGCAAGGAACTCTTCTAGGTACTGAATGTGCACCTATGCACAAAAGAGACCCCCTACCATGGTAGAAATTACATTCTAGTAAGGAGACAGAAAAAGAAAGTACACGATATGTGATAAGTGGTCGAAGAAAATTGCTTGTGATGTCCGAGTTAAGGGATCCCTCATGGAAAGGATACATTTGAGCAGGCAGCTGAATAGATGAGTGAGCCATGGGGGGGGGGGGTATCCGGAAGCTGCACATTTCTGGGCGAGGGAAGAGCAAGCGATCTGAGCAGAACCGTGCTGGGCGTGGTCACAGAAGGCAGTGTAGTGTAGGCAGCATGTGGCAGAGCGTACTAGTTTGCTAGGGCTGCCCCATAACAAACCACCACAGCCTGGGTGGCTTAAGCAACAGAACTTTATTTTCTCACAGTTCTGTAGGCTTTAATTTCAAGATCGAGGTAACAGCGGGATTGGTTTCTTCTGAGGGCCTCTCTCCTTGGCTTGTAGATGGCTGTCTTCATGTGGTGTTTCCTCTGTGTGTGTCTGTATCCTAATCACTTCTACTTATAAAAACACTAATCAAATTGAATTAGGGCCCACCCTAATGACCTCCTTTAATTTAATTACTTCTTTAAATATCTCATCACCAAATACAGTACAGTCACATTCTAAGGTACCGGGGGTTAGGACTTTGACGTGTGAATTTTGGAAGACGCAATTCAACCAAGCAGAGGGGGAGATGGTGGAAGAGAAGAGAAGCTTTTGTCTAATGATTTTGTTTTATGTGTATGTGTCAGTTTTTCCTTTGTTTTTATTTTTGTGTAATTAGTTTGAGCCCAAAAGACAATGGAAGGAGAAGCGGGGGACCGAGTTTGGACGCGTCTTCTGTGGAGTTTTGATGTAAAGTGGGACAAGAAAATGCCTCAGTGACCTGAAAGCACAAGGCAAGAAGGGAGGGCCTTTTTTAAGGGGAGCAATTGTACCATCTTTCAGTTCTCAGGGTTAAAAGAGAAGAGATCACTGTAGGGAAAAGGTCTTTTGTACAGTAGGTAGGGATGGAATTTAATGCGTTCATGAAGAGGTCAGATTTGAATAAGAATATGGACACGCAATTCCTTCTCTGTTACTTCATTCTTGGGCTTCTCCACCAGTTTATATATATCTCTACCTCCAACTCTCTCACAATTGTTAAAAATGCAAGTAATAAAAAATCAAACAAAACTACAAGAAGGAAAGGGGGGATGGAGGGAGGGGAAAAAGAGAGGAGGGAAAGAAGGTGGTTGGTTGGTTATGGTATTATGAAGTAGAATATTTTCTAACAGTTGGCTTAATAATTCTCAGGGATACAATTATGCTTGTTTGGAAAACTATGTGATGGTGGGAGTAGAGCTAGGATTTTGAAGACTAGCTAACATTGAAGATTTAGAAAAAAAGAAGCAACTTCTGTGCCAAAACAAGAGGAGAGGCTTTGAAAAAGAGAGAAGAGCAAAACTGGCTCCACTAAGGTGGGAGGGTTACACTGAGGAACCTTCAGTGGCAAGGGACCCAGAAGGCAACTTTTGAAGAATAGAAAATGTGTAATACAAGATTTTAAATTGTTAGTTCTTCTAGCCAAGATGGATTAACAGATGTACCCTCCCCCCACCAAAAACAACTAAACAAAATATAAGAAGCAAAGAATTTCAGGTAGTACAGGACAGTGATCCCTGAAAAAAGAAATAAATAAAACCAACACTATAATCACCCCAGTCATTGCCTGTAGAGAGTTTCAAAGTGGGAGCCCAGGCAAGGGGAATCCAGACAGACCTCAAAATCATCCCTGGGAGGAAGATAGAGAGTGGGAATCCAGAAAGACCAAGCCAGCATTTGCAAAGCAGAGCGCGGAAGAGGAGAGAGCTGCACAGAGAGCGAGTTCTGCGTACACTATGATAACCACATCCACAGGAGGAAACCACCCAAGGCCAGGAAAAGAACCACCAAAAGGAACGATCCCTAGAGCTCATATGGGGCCAGGAATGGTTTATATTCAATATTCTAGCTAGCAGATTGGCAAAGCCTCATAATTTATAGGGCCTCTGGGAGAGCACTTAAATGGTGCAGCAAAATTAGCTTTAGACTGTAGACTCTTCGTCCTACCTCAGGGGAAGAAGGAGGAGAGGAAGAGGAAGAGAGTCTCAAAAAGATCAAACTGTTTCCATGTAACAACCACATCCGAGATCAAAGCTCGAAACAGCCAACGAGCTAAAATTCTCAGTGTCCACCATCCAATTGCAAATTATCAGCCATTCAAAGAATCAGGAAAAATGCAATCCTTAAGGAGGAGAAATACATCTATCACTAAATACACACTCGAAAATAACAGAGATGATAGATAGATAATAGTAGATTAGGACATTAGAACAGTTATTGTAACTTTTTCATAGAGTAAAGAATAAAGCCAGAGAATGTTACATGGAGACATGGAAAGATGTTTTTTAAAAAGACACACATCGAACTTGTAGAGAAGAGAAAGACAATATCTGAGAGAAAAATGCACTGCAAGGGATGAACAGCAGACCAGACAGTACAGAAGAAATGATGATTAATGAACTTTAAGACGTAGCAATGCAAACTGTCCAAAACAATGAAAAACAGAGAGAAAAAAAGACTGAAAAGA